>NC_141884.1:14444789-14759118 GCF_030686135.1 Camelina sativa | reverse complement strand
AGCAAGCAACAAGATTAAGACTAAGATTTCAATAAACAAAGAAGGTCCTGAGGATGGATTCATGGGATGAACTAATCATTGTGATCATCTAACTTGGTCAACAAATCTCAAGCAAACTTTGAGCTAACCTCTAGACATATTAATCTAAGACAAGTTTCTCCCACTCTCATGGTCAAGAAACAATCAAACCTATGCAATTCTAGACTTGTTCTCACACAGTAAAGAATCTACACAAGCAGGCATTAAGCAATACATCTCAAACCAAACAAGACCTCTAATCTCTTAGCAAGCCTAATGGTAAGCTCTAGATCTAGCCTTATCTATGCTTCTTAAACATTGGTGTGATGCTAAGAAGCTTGAGATCAGATCCTACCCTCTCAGATATAGGATCAACATTAAGAACATCTAGCCTAGAAGAGATCTACAACAATCAAGCTTGACCAAATCAAATAAACCACAAGATCAATCCATCCTAACCCATCCTCAAGATCCTAAGAAGACTACTCACAACAAGACATGATGAAACAAATCAAAAACCCAGAAATTATTGAAACTTGCATTATTAGAAAGATAAAACAAAGATCTTTAATATTGATGAAAGGATGAAACTCAAATTCTCAATATCTTGAAAGTTATTGAACCAACAAAATATAAGAATCTAGTCTTCTTTCTTAAGGAAGTACAAGATCTTAAAAATAAAAATGCAAAAGGAATAAAACTAAAAAAGGTAAAAACTAGGTTTAGAGAATATCTAAAAGCTAGACTCTTTGGTGGCTGCAGGTACAAGGCTTTTTATAGTAGGGAAGGTGGAAGCCCTAAAAATAGAAAAAGTCAAAGTAGTCAACGGCTCGGTCAACTCGACCTGTGCTCGGTCGAGCTAGGGGTCGAGCTGGCTTCTCACGTGCAATCTCCACTCGGTCGAGTCCTCCTCAGCACACGGTCGAGTGTCTGGTCGAGTGTGCAGTCGAGTAGGACTCCTGACCTTGTTGTTTCAGCCTTAACTCCCTTGTTTCCTCCTCATGATTGCTCCACATCTCTTCTCCATTGCTTCCATGCTCCTTAAGCTCCAAAATCACCTGTTTATGCATGAAAAGATGCAAATGCAATGCAACTAAACTCTAATGCATGATTAGTCCTAAAGCTACACAATAATGGCTTAAATGGATAGCAAAAGATGTAAAAGATGTAAATAAACTAAGGGAAAACAAGGTAAAATATATGAACATCAACACCCCCAAACTTAGTCTTTGCTTGCCCTCAAGCAAATAAGCAAGACATAAGAAGGTAGGTGAGGTTTGAAAATGGGATCTCAGCTCCTAAAGCTTGCAAATAGACCATCTAGAATCAATGTCCAAGTTACTAGTACTAAGATGCAAGGTGAAGAGCTGTACTTAAAATTTTTAGACAAGCACATCACAACCTTTACTGATTTGAACCTTAGATATTCACATGCATTCAAATCAACCATTTCCTTTAACATTCATTAATCAAGAACATGAATCAATTCTATACAATGCTTAAACTCATTTGGCTTGGTAATAAGGGTTTTGAGACAATGATGGTCTCTTTTTAGAGTGGGGCTTGTCAATATCAAGGTTCTCTCATGAAATGGATTGAGCTTTAGAAGAATGCTAAAGGTAAGAACACCTAGACACATACAAGAACAAAACCTTGTCTACCCAAAGACACCCAAAGTGTTTATCCTAACAATCTAAACCCAAATGCTCCTAGTGCTACCCTTTAACTTCTTCATTTCTCTTAAACCCTTTTCTCTTTTGGTTTTCAAGCCTTAGGAGAGGTTTCTTATTTGATCTTTCTAGTGGAATGGGGAATTCTTATTGAATGCTATGGTTCTCTTTTCTTCTTATTCTTAAGACACATAAGCTTTTTGCTAAACTTTTCTTTGCTCTCTTTTCTTTTCTTTAACTTAGAACCATATTAGATAACAACTTTTACTTCCCATCCTTTCACTAGACTTTTGCTTTTACTTAAACACATTCCTCTCCTAAAGACTCTACCCTTTTGTTTCTTTCTCTTTTCCTTTTCAAAACAGCCAAGTCCCAAACCCAACAAGTGAACCACCTAGTTCTATCTAGTTTGAAAATTGCAAACTAGAACTACACAAGGTCTTACTCTTGTCAGTTAAAACCTAACACTTTCTACCAAGCTCAATCCCAAAAATAGGCCTCACACACAAGAATAAACAAGGCTTGAAAGAAGGTTTGGTTAAGGGGTAGGGAAACTGATTTAAAAGTGAAATCAGCTACTTGGATCAACAAGAGTGGTAAAAAGGGAAAAGATGATCCAAATATGTATATGGTATCCATGAGTTTAAAGCAATGCACACATTGATAATTAAAAGTCAATATTAGGTTCTTATAAATAGGAAATGGAATCAAATCACAACATGCTTCAATTTAGACCAAATGCAATGCAGGAATTCAAGGCTTGGTTCAATCTTATGCTTCTAACCACTCAACTAGCATCAAAGTACTATTAACTTGGGCATTGATCCTAGTCTAGTGAATTAAACAAGCTAACAAGGAAAAACTCTTTATAGATCCCTAATGCAAACAGTCCTATATGCTAAACAAAACACTTTAAATATGCAATGCAAACTACATGAACACTCTTTTTATAAAGATTTTTGCAAAAAATTTTCAAATTTTTATGGTTTTTCTATGCCTTAGATGATTATGCAAGTGCTAACATGATGATGATAAAAATTTGAAATAAGAAAACAAAACACAACATCAAATGCTATCTCAAACCCTCCCCCAAACTTAAATCACACAGTCCCTTGTGTGAAAGAAATTTGATTGAGGATTCAAGACTAAAATTAAACAAAACACAACATCAAATGCTATCTCAAACCCTCCCCCAAACTTAAATCACACGGTCCCTTGTGTGAAAGAAATTTGATTGAGGATTCAAGACTAAAAATAAACAAAACACAACATCAAATGCAATGATATATACAAGTGAAGGTGATGATGGTACCTTAGGGATTGTGGAAGAAGTTGTCCACATCCATCTGCATGTTGTCATATGAGTAGTTGGGGTCCTCTTGGTGGCTCGGAGATGGACTTTGGGGCAGCTCGACGATGGAGATCGACCCTGGCTCGGTCGAGTACGTGTCCGAGTGGGGGGGTCGAGCTGGACTGCGAGTCCCAAATTGGTGAGCTTGCTGCTGGCAGAACTGCTGGTAGAGAGCTGGATCCATGTAGTATTGAGGTGGGATGGGAGGGTAACTTGGATAACCTGGATAAGCAGCTGGTGGTGGGAAGCCATAGGGTGATCTGGGAAGGTGCTCGGTCGAGTACCTTGGCGGTGCTCGGTCGAGTGGGTGCTCGAGTGACCCGGTCAAGTGCCTCGAAAATTGTTGTTCTCGGGTACTTGAGCTCTTCCTCCTCTGATTTGGCTCATACATTGAAGCCCTAGCTGGTTCCACGGGGTTTGCAATTCTTGAGAGTGCTCTAGTTGAGCTACTTCTCCTCAAAGGGCTTGAATGGCTTGGAGATGAGTTTCCACTCTTCAGCTCAACAATCTCCTTCTTTAGTCCCTTGATGGACTTGGCCATGTTAGTCACCTTCTTCTTCAGCTTGTCAAACCTCTTCCCATGCCATTTACCCCATTTTTGCAAAAGAGTTAACCTCTTGGCATTCTCCCTCACTCCTCTACTATCTCTTGGGTTGGGCTCATAATCTTCAAAGTAGAACTGCTCCTCTCCATCAGCTACTTGTGCATTTCTAGATTCCTCAACTCTATGTTGAATCACTCCATCAAACCAATGCTCCTCAGCTGGCCAAAAATCAATGTTGGCTCCTTCTTGAATGTTGGTGAGCTCTTGGTTAGGCAATATGAGTTGCTTTTTCCCAAGTGTTGGAAGCTCAAAGTTGAAGATGTGGTTCCCTTGATGCATCTCCTTGGCTAGGATGAGAGTAGAAGTGAGGTAGCTTGAGTCAACCCATCTTGGTGAGACACTTTCTCCTCTAAGTTGAACTCTAGCAGCTTGAAGGATTGGAGTGATGATGCCTCCAATGGTAAGTGCCCCTCTTGACCCTTTGTTCTCCAACTTTCCTACCCAACTTCTCAATTGAATCATGTGGTCAATGAGCACCATTCCTAGATCAGTCTCCACTGTGCTCCCAAGAATGATGGTACCATTCCTTGCTTGTAAGATGACTCCATTGAGAGCCAAGTCAATCATCTTTAGCTCCCCCTCATTGATGTTCCCAGTTTCCTTTCTTGCAAAGAAAGTATTGGCAAGAGCTTTGTGGAAGTACCTTAGGAATGGGCTCCTTATCCTTGAGCTCTTGGAGTTGGAGGATGAGTAGTACTTGTTATCCCCAATGGTTTCCCACACAGCTAAGAGTTCTTCTCTTGGAATCATCAAATTCCTATTGCTCCCAACCTCAAATCCAAAGACATTTGCTATCTCCTTCATTGAATGCTCATGCTTCTTCCCTTTGATGGTAAAGGAGATGTGACCAGCTCCATGTTCAGCACTCTTCCTTGCATATGTGTGCAGCTTAACAGTGGCTAAGAACTCACAGCTTTCCTCCTTGTAGCCCTCCATGCAAAGCCCCATGAACTTGGTGAGGTTGCTCTTCTCAAAGAGATATTCCACATCCTCATCAATGGAAAGCTTCTCCATGGTCTCCTTGTGAGGATATCTAGTTCCCAGGAACTCCATCCTCATGAAAGCATCATAAAGCTGCCTCTTTGACAGCCCACAAGACTCAGCCTCTCCATCATCCATCAATTCTTCTTCTTCACTCTCTTCCTCACTTTCACTTTCACTCTCTTCTTGCTCCACTTCAACAGCTGGCCTCTTCCCTTTGGCCTTGTGTCTCCTCATAAACTCATTGAGAGTAGGCTCCCTTTCCTCCTCACTCTCAGTCCTCTCAGGATCTTCCTCAACTGATTCTCTCCTTGGACACGGCATCTGGCTCGACTGACTGCTCGAACCACCACTCGGTCGAATGGTCGATCGAGTGCTCCGTCGAGTGGCTCTCCCAGCTTCACCTCTTGATTCAAGGTCAGCATCACGACGTTCCATGGAGCTTGCAGCGGTTTGGTGAGACTTCTTGGTCATCTTGGAAGACATTTTCAAAAGAAACTGAAGGAAATAGACTCAAAGCTCAAAGTTAATAGGTTAGTGACCCAAAAACTTGAAAGAACAAAGCTTGAGCAAGAGATAAACTTTGAAAGAGATTTTAAAGCTTGAATTTAAAAGTTTTGAGCAAATGAGAGAATGTGAGAGTCTTAGGATCGTGGGCTATTTAAAGAAGCCAAGGGGACAAAGAGACAAGGGTGGAGCGTCCATACTATTCAAATTTGAATTGGGAATCTTTGGCTTGCTTTTGGCTGCCACTCGACCCCACACTCGACCAGCACGTGGTCGAGCTCCTTGACCAAATTTGAAATTTCAAAATTTTTCTCCTTGTTCTTCCCTCCACTCGATCGTTCTAGAAGAATGGGAATCGAATGGGCCTCAATTAGTATCCAACTCGGCCGAGTACCTCTTGTGGCATGGTCGAGTGGGCCTGCGAGTCTTCTTCTCCAAGTCCACATCTCTCCTTAACCAACTACATTCTCACTAAAAGGCCTGTCCAACAAAAACATAAAAGAAAACACATCAAAACTACTAAGAAATTAAACCATATTTACAAAAGATACCTTAGAGACTTCCTCCCTAGTGAGCTTGTTTAAAGTCACTAAGCTTGACTTTGGTTTCCTTCTTAACTTTGGTCTAGATACCAAGGAGGTGATGAAATCCTCCCTGGAACCTCTTGGTCACTGTGAAGTTGATCCTTGATCACTTCACTCTTAACACTCAAACCATACTTCTTCTTGATTTTAAGCCTAGGTCTTGCTTTCCTCAAAGACCTCTTGTTCAGCTTGACTTGGAGATCCTCAACCATACTAGACAGCTCTTGAACTGACCTCTTAAGCTTCTCAACAGAATCCTCTTGAAGTGGGAGCTCAGCCTTTGGGGTTGCCTTATCACCTAAGCTTCCTTGACCACCTTTGTCCTTGATAGTAAAAGGCTGGTCATCAATGGTAGGAAGGTTGGTTGGGTTGTAGATGTTGAACTTCATGACTGTATCCTCAGCAATGTTCAAGGTCACAAGACCTTCCCTAACATCTATTACTGCTCCAACAGTGGCTAAGAATGGCCTCCCCAATAGGATTGGATCTTCAGGCTCCTTGTTCATCTCTATGACCACAAAATCAGTGTGAACCCTTGCTTTCCCTATCTTGAGTGGGACATTCTCCAACCTCCCAATTACCTCTCTATTTGTCCCATCAGCTAGGCACACATGGAGATTGGTGGATTTGAAATCAGTTCTCCCTAGCTTTTGAGCTATGGAGTATGGCATCACACTTGTTGAAGCTCCCAAATCACAAAGGCATTGATTGTAGTGAAGGTAACTGATTGTGCAGGGCAGGTAGAATGGTCCAGGGTCCTTAAGCTTTACTGGAATGATCACTCCTCCAAGGTTCTAAAGATCCTTCTCATCTTGAGCTTCAGCCTTCTTCTTAGACAAATCAAGCAAAAAAATTTTGTAGAGAGGATATGGTTCATACTGTTCCAAGGCAGGTCCTCTCTCCTCTTCTTGGTAAGCTATGATGATCTCTTGAATGACTGACACTTGTTCCTCTTTCTCAACCAAAGCTTCTTCTTTCAAAACCCTTTCTTCCTCTTGTTGCCTAGCCAACATCTCCTTTTTCTCAATTATTTCCCTTAACTCCTTGATCTTCTGTGCTTTGAAACGCCCAGGGAATGGTAGTGGAGGCTTGTAAGCAGGAGGAATGTACTTAGCAGGCTTGACAGCTTCGGAGTCTCCAACTCGATCGACCACTCGAGCATGCACTCGATCGAGTGTGTGGTCGAGCTCTTGGTCGAGTTCGCCTGCGAGCTCCTGTTGCTTTGCACAAATGTCACTTGGGGTTTCAGTAACTAATGAATTCCCCCAAACTTGGACTTCACTGTCCTCAGTGACTTCTTCCTCTTGAATTAGAATGGCTTTGGCTGTGAACTCCCTTGGATTTTGAACAGCTTTTCCAGGGAGTTGGTTGGGTTTTGGAGCTGAAGTAGAGGCAATGTTACTCTCCATATACTTCACCCTTGAATTAAGACCCTCAAACTTCATATTCAGATCATTGTACTGTGATGTTAACCTTTGGTTTAGTTCAGCAAACTGCTTGGCTTCCTCAATCTTTCCTTGTGTTTGCCCAATCAACAATTGTTGCATCATTGCTCTTAAGTCTTGTTCCTGGCCTTGGTTAGTCTGAAACCCTGGTGGGGGACACAACTGTGGCTGGAACACTTGGTGTTGTTGTTTGGGGATGTAGTGTTATTGCTGTTGAGGCTGTTGAGGTGGATAGACTTGGTCTTGAGGATTAGCCACATTGGTACTCCTATAAGAGAGGTTGTTGTTCTTGAACCCTCCTTGGTTGTAGCCTTTGAATCCTCCCTGGTTTTGCATGTAGCACAACTCAGCAAACTCAGTCTCCCCCTCTTGAACTGGAGCTTCTTCTTCACCAATGAAGTGTATGGACTTGGACTGGCTTAGGAGTATCTTGTCAAGCTTTTCATTCACCATTTTCAGATCCTTCTTGTACTTATCTTCTTGATCAGTTGATGATGATCTTATGGTTCTGTCATAGTCCTCATTGTAGTTCTCATAGGATTGTGCAAGATTCTCAACTAACTCCCAGCCTTCTTCCACATTCTTGTTGAGGAAATTTCCATTAGAGGCTGTATCAAGAAGCATCCTGAACTTTGGAAGCACTCCTCTGTATAATGTGCTCAACAAAGACTCCACACTGAAACCATGGTGAGGACACTGAGTTTGGTACCCTTTAAACCTCTCCCAAGCTTCACAAAAGCTCTCATTACTCCTTTGAGCAAATCCAGAGATCTCATTCCTCAGCCTTGCTGTCCTAGCATTAGAAAAGAACTTGGCTAAGAAAGCCTTCTTGCATGCATCCCAAGTAGTGATTGCACCAGTAGGGAGAGTCTTCTCCCATAAATGAGCCTTGTCCCCAAGAGAGAAAGGGAACAACCTTAGCTTAAAACCATCCTCACTTACACCATTGATCTTTGTAAGGCTGCATATCCTGTCAAACTCATCAAGGTGATCAAGTGGGTCCTCCATTGGCAATCCATGGAATTTATTGGCCTGAATCATGGAGATCAATCCACTCTTGATCTCAAAGTTGTTGTTGGCAACAGTTGGAGGCACAATTCCAGCCCTTTGGTTGTGAGTGTTGGGTGCATCTCCAGCACCAATGTTCCTTGGTCTCTGAACCTGATCCTGATGATCCATAGCTACTATAACCTCTTGTTGATCCTGAACAACTCTCCTTTGCTTAGATCCCAAACCCTTTGTCACTTTGTGGATGTTGTCAATATGCTTGAGAAGATGGTCCTTTCCTTTAGACCTTGTGTGCATCAACAAACACAAACGATTTTTTCCAGGCACACGACTGAGCACATGCTCTTGTTGGTGATCAAGGCGACTGGAAACTGATGGTTATAGAGATCCGGCGTCTGGCTCGAGCAGGTGCTCGATCACTACTCGGTCGAGTGGTGGTCGAGTGATTGGTCGAGTGGTACCTGAAATGGAACTTCAACCCAAAAACAGAAGATTCAAGTACAGCAACCTCACAAGTGTATAAACGAACTTAATCTTAGACTAATATGGATCCTAAATGTCACAAAAACACACTCAAATGGGCAACGGCGCCAAATTGAAACAAGAATATTTGTGTGGTGTGATGATGAATGTATGCAATGGTGAGATATGAATGGAATGATGAATGTGTGTTTCAATTTCCCCTTATGCTGTTGCTGTATAAGATGTATCAATCCTAAATGAGTGTTTGTGAAAAATTAAGATATGCATATGAATCTAAGTTAAGACAAATATAATGATTGTTTGTCACTAACAATCCTAAGATGAAAATGTAAAATGCAGAAAATAAACCACAAGAACTAACAACTAAATGCAAATGAAACTTAATGATTGAAACAGTGATAAAGCAAGAACAGAAACAGAGACTACTACTAATGAACTAGTGCAAGACAATTGATGATCTGAAAACTAAATGTATGCAACTGGAATGAAACAGGAATGAAACAAGACAAACACAAATCATAAACACAAGTTCTGGGGATGAACTCGAGCAGCACTCGACCGAATGTAGGTCGAGTGGGTGGTCGAGCTAGACTAGACGCAGAAACAGAGCAATGCAATAAAAACAGAGTAATGCTAAAACCAATCAAACAACAAGCAAGCAACAGGATTAAGACTAAGATTTCAATAAACAAAGAAGGTCCTGAGGATGGATTCATGGGATGAACTAATCATTGTGATCATCTAACTTGGTCAACAAATCTCAAGCAAACTTTGAGCTAACCTCTAGACATATTAATCTAAGACAAGTTTCTCCCACTCTCATGGTCAAGAAACAATCAAACCTATGCAATTCTAGACTTGTTCTCACACAGTAAAGAATCTACACAAGCAGGCATTAAGCAATACATCTCAAACCAAACAAGACCTCTAATCTCTTAGCAAGCCTAATGGTAAGCTCTAGATCTAGCCTTATCTATGCTTCTTAAACATTGGTGTGATGCTAAGAAGCTTGAGATCAGATCCTACCCTCTCAGATATAGGATCAGCATTAAGAACATCTAGCCTAGAAGAGATCTACAACAATCAAGCTTGACCAAATCAAATAAACCACAAGATCAATCCATCCTAACCCATCCTCAAGATCCTAAGAAGACTACTCACAACAAGACATGATGAAACAAATCAAAAACCCAGAAATGATTGAAACTTGCATTATTAGAAAGATAAAACAAAGATCTTTAATATTGATGAAAGGATGAAACTCAAATTCTCAATATCTTGAAAGTTATTGAACCAAAAAAATATAAGAATCTAGTCTTCTTTCTTAAGGAAGTACAAGATCTTAAAAATAAAAATGCAAAAGGAATAAAACTAAAAAAGGTAAAAACTAGGTTTAGAGAATATCTAAAAGCTCGACTCTTTGGTGGCTGCAGGTACAAGGCTTTTTATATTGGGGAAGGTGGAAGCCCTAAAAATAGAAAAAGTCAAAGTAGTCAACGGCTCGGTCAACTCGACCTGTGCTCGGTCGAGCTAGGGGTCGAGCTGGCTTCTCACGTGCAATCTCCACTCGGTCGAGTCCTCTTCAGCACACGGTCGAGTGTCTGGTCGAGTGTGTAGTCGAGTTGGACTCCTGACCTTGTTGTTTCAGCCTTAACTCCCTTGTTTCCTCCTCATGATTGCTCCACATCTCTTCTCCATTGCTTCCATGCTCCTTAAGCTTCAAAATCACCTGTTTATGCATGAAAAGATGCAAATGCAATGCAACTAAACTCTAATGCATGATTAGTCCTAAAGCTACACAATAATGGCTTAAATGGATAGCAAAAGATGTAAAAGATGTAAATAAACTAAGGGAAAACAAGGTAAAATATATGAACATCATTACCCCTACTTGCCCAGCGTTCACCAGAGGAACTATACCATGAGAGCATAGGTCGTGACAGTCAGTCTAGCGGTTCAACTGAGGAAGGGTCAACGTCATGGTGGTTCTATCAAGGGCAGAAATCTTGCGCATGGAACCAAGAGGAAGTGGGATGGCATGCATAATTCGAGGAGTAGGATGCTACGATTTGGTAGCATAGGCCACAGGGTGGTGACATGTCCTTAGAAGAGTGCTCCAACGACAACTTAGACAGTATTTCGAGTGTGTTACCATTGTAAGGAGCCATGGCACATCAATCCCAAGTGTCCAAAGTTACAGCAGACAACGGTGGAAGTGGTGCAGACTAGAGTGCAGCCGGGAGTGCATCTAGGAGTAGAGTCGGTGGGCGGATCAACAGACACCACGGGGTAGTTAACCATGGAGACTGTAACAAACAGTGTTTGAGCGATCAAAAGTATAACTTTAAAGACTCAGACTTGGTGAATTTCAGTTGTTCGGATTTTATGTTTGACTGTGATAAAATGTTTTGGTTCTTATCACTTGAGGTTTGTGTAAGAACCTTGTTTGTGGGCGGGTGCAAAACTGTGACACTCTGGCTTGCGGAGAGATTTAAAAGAACTAGTTTGGCCACCTATGTCACCAAAGTGTACTTTATCTTTTCCTAAGAGAACTCCACAGTTAAACGTGCTTATGCTGAGGTAGTCTCAGGATGGGTGACCTCCTGAGAAGTGACTGTCGGAACTGTGCGAATAGGGACAAAACACAGGAAAAGATCATGTGGTGATTTTTAGGGACGGATGGGCTCACGTGCTTGGTGAGAGTACATGAGACCCATTAAAGAAGGTGAGCCCATTGACTAGGAATGGACTTAGGGCCCACTAAGAGGTTGCGGTCGGAAGGTTACAAGTGGTATCAGAGCCAAACCCAGATGAGTGTGGAGTCGAGTGGGCTCACACTATCGGGGTGACGGTCTTGGTGTGAAACGAGGACATTGCAATCTCTTAGTGAGTGTAAATTGTGACACCCTAGTTTGCGGAGAGGTTTAAAAGAATTGATTTGGATACCTATGTCACCAAAGTGCACATTTTCCGTGAAGGATCTTGAGAGGTTTAAGCGTGCTTATGCTGGAGTAGTCTTAGGATGGGTGACCTTCCGGGAAGTGACTGTCGGAACTGTGTGAGTGAGGACAAAACAGATGAAAATATCATGCGGTGATTTTTTGGGACGGTAACAAGTCTTTAAAACCTTCTGGATGTAGCAAACTGACCGTCGGATATAGATGGGCTCACGTGCATAATGAGAGGGCATGAGGCCCATTAAATAAGGGTGGACCCATGGACTGGGATTGGACATGGGGCCCAGTAAGAGGAGGTGGTCGGGGCGCTACAAGTGGTATCAGAGCCCCTCACGGTTCTTGGACATGTTAATGCTTGGTGTTAGAGGTTTAAGGGAAATTAACATCCCAGTTTCCTAATTTTAGAAAAACACCACAACAAGCTTCTTTTACGTCCTTAGCCTCAGATCTCCAGCCACGAGCACAGATCTCTCAAGAATAAGCACAAACTCGATAGGAAACTCACAGAAACCTCTCATGAACTTTTTCTCTCTTTTGCTCAAGGTAAAAGTGACGAAACTAGACCAAGGGCATCGAAATAAACCTTTTATACTCTACCCCTAGAGTTTCCCAAACCAAAAATACAAAAAATGTGTGTTTAACTTAAGTTGGTCCGCTCTTGGAAATGTTGGTGTCGACATTCCTCTGTGAGATGCTTCCCAAGCAAGAAAGTAGGGGAAAAGCTTGCAGTAGTGATAGTCATTTGTGACTCCATTCGCCTTAATGCTTCTGACTATATCTTTAAAATGCTCAATATGATCCAAAAGCTTCTCATGTGGTAAATTTTGGAAAGGCCTTGGTCCAACAAGAGCAAAGTACGAAGGCTTCAGCTTAAAGTCATTCCTCGAGAATGGAGGAAAAAATTGATGATCAGTTTTCATAGAACAAATCTGGTATGTTGAAGTCCGCAAGACTCTTTACAAGCTCTCATTGTTCCGTCGCCCCTGAACATTCTGCGGATTATTTCTACTCACTCTAGCTCCATCCGCACCATCATCGAGGTTGCATCGATCGATGCCAACTCTGTGTCAGTCGATGCAACGTGTATTCTCATCGAAAGCGATGATTTCTTCAGGAATTACTCTCCCTTCTGCATCATGTTTCTGGCCTTGCTCGTTGCGCATATGACCCTCTTGATTCCTCAAAACTCCAGCCTCACCAACTCTCAAAATGATTGGATTGACCATCTTTGAAGATTTGGCTGCTTTTCTGTTCTCACGCTCTAGTTGTCCCAACTCTTGGTTCGTAAGCTTCACAATCAGACCAGTTCTATTGTTCCTGGTGTTAGGCTTAGAAGGCATACACCTGAAACACACAAGAGAAAAGAAACAATTATATGCTCATCAAAGGTTTTATCAGGAAAATCAATTATATTCTCATATCAATTTATTTTCCTAGCTTATTAATTCTAGGTGATCAATCAAGAATTAATATGAAGAACAACCAAATATGAATATCACAGAAGAATAAGAATCCTAAGAAATCAACAGATCTAATGAACCATCAAAAAACCCTATGAGAATCCCTAAACCTAATAAGCAAACTACTCAGACATCATTGCAAAAACACAAATCGATACCTGAATAAATTACATTAAGAAAATTGAATAGAGAAGTAAGGGAGTTCGAAATCTCTCTCAACAGGGTTGAGTTCTCACTTGTCTCTCCAAAGGCTATCTCTCAAAAGTTGCAGAGATAAAAAAGCATAGGTCTAATCAATGACCTAAAAATCCTATTAATATTACAAAAACACGTCGATGACTAATGTTGCAATTAGGGAAGACTTTGAGGAAACTTTGTAAATATTCAAAACATCCAAAAACTCGGACTTGTCTTGTGAACACTGCATCGATCAATGCCATCACTTGCATCGGCTGATGCATCTTTCGGAGTTTGTCTCCGAACTTCACAACTTAGTCTCAATGCTCGATTGTGCTCCAAATCCTCCTATTTTGCTCCATTATGCTCTCATCCATTCCAAATCCTATAAAACCTGTAAAGACTCACAAAAAACCTTAAAATATATCAAAAGACTCTAAAAGATTCCTTATATCATGGTTAACTACAAAAACCATGATATATCAAACGTCGTTGGCTCGACGTTAGCTGGCTTCTCAAGCGTAATGAGGAGAGTAGTTTGTGTTCTTCTCTTGGATCTTTCTCCATTGAAGTCATCAGGTGGCTCCTTAAGGTCATCTTCTTCTCTTGTTTTGGCATTACAGTTTGTGGTTGGCAGCTCCGCTTCTCCTTTTTCAAGTCCTCGTGGTGGTGGAGCAGAAATGTGGTAATAGCAAAACAAACCATTGTAAAGTTTTCTCCTTCTTCTTATTGAGTGGTCTCGCATGAGTGGGGGTTAAAGCTTTTGGTTTCCATGGAAACCTGTAGCTTATTTTCCATGGATTTTTCTTTAAGTTCTTTGGATCCTAGGACAGCTTCTCCCTCATCGTGATCTTGTAGAGGAGGAATAGGGTTACCTTGTGGTTTCGGAAAAGTCACTTTAGCCCTTCCACAGAGAAAATAGAGAGGAAAAAAGAGAATATAGAGTGTTCTTGGGAGATTTTGGAGATTCTATGCATGTTTGAGGAGATCTGTTTCTGTGGAGTTGAGATCTTGTGCTTGGATTCGTCGTTTTGGGTCAGATCTTTCTGAAAAAGAGGTGAGTGCATGACCATGGCTGATCTAAGCCTAGAATCCTTTGTTTTGCTTGATTTATGGCTGTTAGTGTTGTTTTCTTACTTGATTTGGTTGCTATTTGTTTCCTGGAGATTACTATGGCTTTTGGTCGAGTAGTGGACGGATTGGAGTTAATTAGAGGCGGAGATTTGACTTTTGGTTTTGAGCATATCGTGTCTACGGAGTTGGTGTCGATCGACACCAGGTGGGAAAATTTGTATTCTAACACACTTTTTTTTGTTTGCACAAAAAAAAAACACACTTTTAAAAAAAAAAATAACATTCTAACACACTTTTGAACCACAACACACTTTTATCATAGTGTTTTACTTTCTTACCCTCTAACTATCTCTCCAAACACATTGCTATCTAGTTTCCTTTTTTTCTTGTTTTTTACTCCTTTTCTTTTATTTATTTATCTTTATTTCTTACTCTCTAACTATCTTTCCATCTCCAAATAATTTTTCTATCTTTCTTTTATTTATTTATCTTATTCAGTTTCTTTGATATATGTTTGAATAATCTTGAGTGGTGGATAAGGATGTGTTTGCAGCTCCGATTACTTGACGCCGATCATCGAATCTCCGAATCTAACCACCTCCAATCCATCACAAAACTCGCCCAAAGGCCACATGAAACTAAAGGAACCCTATAGCATCCAACACAAACAAGAAAAACACCACAACAACACAAAACAAGCAAAACACAAGAGATTTCAGGCTTAGATCAGCCATGGTCATGTACTCACCTCTTTTGCAGAAAGTTCTGGCCCAACAACGACGAAGCCAACCCTTAGAAGGCTTCTCCTTTGTTCCTAACACAAGATCTTCACTCCACAGCAACAATTCTTTCAATCCAAGCCAAGAAACTCCCAAAACTTTCAAGAACACTCTCTAACCCTGTTTCCTCCTTTTCACAAACTCTCGGGAACGGCCAAACTCTAAAAACCCACGACCATAGGTTGACTTTCTCTTTAAATACCTTGGTTTGGAGATTTTACTTAAACCAAACCGCACCAATTCGATAATTAAATCAATCTGGACTAACCCAAAATTGCTGGTGTCGATCAACACTACCCATTGTGTCAATCGACACTCATCCCCAAAATCTCCAATTTGGTTCACGGATGTTACATGCTTAGAGGTTTAAGGTTATGATATAATGAATGGTTTCATACATTTGATGATTAACCATGACTACTTCACCAAACCACAAATAGCTATTAGTGGACGTGTATAACTCATCTACTTTATCCACAAGTTGTTTGATTAACTAAGTATTCATGTTAACCATCATCATAAAAGCAAACAATTATTCAAATATAAAAGGATAATGTATAAGTAATCGGTATCCATAGCACATCATCCATCATATGGATGGTTATGTGTGGATAAGTGGTATGCAAGAGAGAGATAATTGAGTAAAGCTGAAACGTGGGGAGAGGGAGGAGGAGATGAGAGATATGAAGTGTGTTATAGAAGACAAAATGGTCTAACAAGTAAGTGAACTGTAGAAAATAGAGGTAAAAAGTGTGTTATGGTCACGAAGAGTGTCAAAATGGATAAAATTTTATAGAAAGTGTGTCTTGATTTAAAATTCCTTGTGTATAAAGTCAATTTTTCTCTCTTTTCCTTCCTCCATATCAGCATCCACCTAACTAATGTTATATATATTTTTACATTAAAAATAATATTTTAAATATTTATTTATTACTTATAATTATTAATGGTCAAAAATAAACAAAAACAAATTAAGTAAAAATAATTAAAATTTAAAATAATAAATAAATATATAATTTTTTAGTAAAAATAAAAATAATAACTATATAAAATGAATTAAGTAAATTAAATGAATACTTTAAAAAAGTAAATATAATACTATGGATTTATTTTAGTAATAAGGTTATTGTTCAAATTTTAACCAAAAAATGATCATATTCCAAAATTTAGAATGGGTTAATGAGTTTTATAATAGAAGTAAGACTTTAATGCATGGTGGAGTAAATAAACAATTTCTGTAATTGTATTTATAAAATTCTAAACATGAACATAAAATTTAAGTGAAACATTAGTTTCTAAGAAACATATAATATAAATTATTTAGTTCAAAATTATTCATTAACTTATCAAATTTCACCTTTAAGGTATGATTTTGTAAATCATATTTTTGAACTAAAATGTTAGAAAAATCTCCTAGAATCACATTCAGTAGTTTTTTTAAAACAAATTGTGATATTTTGAATAACAGTTGATTTAAAGTGAGATTTATAAATTGTTGATTGAATAACAAGAGATTGTAAATAATTTTTATAAATTTCACATTCAATTAATAACATAGAATTTCAGATAATTTTTGTAACGTCCCGGCCGCAACTTTTTAGTGGGCCCCATGTCCATTCCCGGCCCATGGGTCAATCTCGCTTAATGGGCCTAACGTCCTCTCACTAGGCTTGTGAGCCCATCCATATCTGATGGTCGGTTTGCTACGTCCGGGAGGTTTTAAAGACTTGTTATCGTCCCTACAAATCACCACATGATTTTTTCCTGTGTTTTGTCCTCACTTGCACAGTTCCGACAGTCACTTTCCGGAAGGTCACCCATTCTGAGACTACTCTAGCTCAAGCACGCTCTACTCTAGAGTTCTTTTCGGACCCTTGACCGAAAAGATAAATGCATGGTAACATAAGTGGCCAAATAAATTCTTTTAAACCTCTCCGCAAACCAAGGTGTCACATTTTTAAAAATCACGGGTTAAATAACAGGAGATTTGTAGGTATGTATTTGAGAGGAGAAAGAGAGATGGAGGTACTTTGTAAAAAAAAATTGCGTCAAACTCTCTTTTTAAAAAAAGAAAAATTCTATCAAGTTTCACCTTTAAGGTATGATTTTGTAAGTCATATTTTTGAACTAGAATGTTAGAAAAATCTCCTAGAATCACATTCGGTATACTTATAAAAACAAATTGTGATATTTTGAATAACAGTTGATTTGAGTGAGATTTATAAATTATTGATTGAATAACAAGAGATTGTAAATAATTTTTATAAATTTCACATTCAATTATTAACACAGAATTTCAGATGATTTTTCAAAATTACCAGTTAAATAACAAGAGATACCCCAAAATCTCCTAAATTAATAAGAGTTCAATACACCCCCTAAAATTTGATGGTAGTCAAGTATTGTAACCGCAAAGAAAAGACACAAAAGCAATCAAGCTTCTAACCAACTCTTAACAAAAAATTTTTTTTGTAAGAGTTTCTAACCAACTCTTAACAAATTTGTAATAAGTAAAACAATATTGTTAATAAAATACTTTTGTTGGATGAAATGTTTAATTCATCGAGAAAAACATAAATTATTTACAAGAGTATAACAGAAGGGATGATGTTACAATGTTTAGACCGTAATTTAAGCAACACCAAGGGTACGAAATCATATCCTTAGAAGCAACAGTAAACGTGGAGGATTATGATAGCGGATAGAGACCACACGAGTTCGGACTAATTGTTTCTCAATACTACGGAGTACGGACGAGTTGGGAAAAATATTCTTTAAATTTGCCACTAGACTATGAAAGACTTTAGAGAAAGTTGAGAAAACTTTACTTTCTTGGATAATTACAATATTGATTTACATTTGCCTTATATAGATCTTATGGAACAATTTAGAACTAGACAACAATGGTATAGCTGTCGTGGTGAGTCATCAGATAGAGAATGCATAGCGTTGAATCTATTCTCATGGAGGACCATTGTCTTCGTCGTCTTCTCTGTACACTCAACACTCTGCTTTTGAGCTGGCATTGTGTTCTTCTTATCTAGAACAACTTTGGTTGTTGTTGGGCTTGTTGAATCCATTAGTCTTTCCACATTTGAGCCCACTGTGTTGCTTACACTCCCCTGCAAACTTGGAGTGAGGGGGAAGACACACGCCAAGATTGGACCGCAACTAAAGGTGTATGTGTTGACTGAGTTTTATAAGCTGTCCAAAACATGTCATGGGATTGCTACTGAACCAGGATGTCATATAACTGTTGTGATATATGAGACAACAAGATAGAATCATCACAAGATGCCTTATATATGGTGTGAAGACAATGAGCAGAACTAACAAAGATGCTAAGGGACTACTTGACACAGCAGGGATAAGAACATGTGCAAAGTTCTGAAGTAGTACAAGAGGTAGTACAAGAAGTCCAACTGTGTGACTACCTTGAAGAGATGGGATACAGAAGCTTGGGAATGACTTAGACAAACCAAGAGGGTTAGATATATCAGAAGATGTATCAAACGTCTGAAGTAGTTCTTGTACTAGTTCCGATGTTAATACAGGAAGTAGTACAAGAAGCTAAATTGACGAGTTTGAGTACATAAGTTTAAGGCCGACTTGGACAAGCCAAGTGGCGCCTGCTTCGCTAGATGAACATCTTGAATGGAAGATTCAAGATGAGATCATGAAGAGAAACTTTCCTTATCCAAAAAGAAAAAGGAAAGTTCTCAATTTCCTATTTGTTGAATAATAGGAAAGTTGCCAACCTTAGGGGTTGTGCAATTGATATAAATACCAAGAGGGCGCTTCATGAAGACTTGCGCGCTTCAAGGTAGTTTTGAGAGATGCACACAAGATGTGTGGTGTCGCCCCATCAATAAGATAGAGAGATCTTTTGATGGTTTATTCAGCTAGAAAAGAATGATAGGCATAGTAGTGCTTGTATCATATGCAGTTGTAATTGCTATCTTGTTCTAGTGAATTTGTTATGGACTAAGTTCCGGGGATGTAGGAAAAACTGAACCCCGTTAACAAAGCTCTTGCGTTATTTACTTTATGCTCATACAAAAGTCGAAGTCGATCATTCACGTACTTAAGCATATATGGTTAGCCACAAATATGCGTTTTCAATTGGTAGCAGAGCGGTTCTCGACAAAAACCTTGTTTTTATTTCGGGTAGGTCCTGGATTTGTGGCTAGATGGAGAGATTTGAATCGAATGAGAAGAAAAGAGTTCATGATATGTTCAAAAGAAAGAGAGACTACGATCATTATGAAAGCCAAGAGCAGAAGATTGAAGTATCGTGATAGAAAAACAATGACGAGGGAACTGTCGGAGATAACGACAGACGTGATTAGACTTGCATCATGTTCTGGTTCTTCGTCGGGAAGGGAAACTATCGAGTACTAAGGTCAAACAGAGGGTTTCGTTGGTTCTCCTTAGGATTGGTCTGTTTTGTGAAATTGAAGAGTTCTCATAAAGATGTCTGCTCAAGTTTCAGAGGGAGAGAAAGGAGAAGATGATCAATCGCTTGGATCAAGCTTCTATCAAGAAGTAAACTTCAATAGTGAAGCTGGTTTTGGCCGTGGATTTGCGAGTCATTGACTCATAAGTGGAATTCAATGTTTGATTGATTCAATAGCAAATATGCAGGGTTATTGGAGACAGACAAGAATTAAGTATTAAAGTACTCGATGAAGAGACGTCAATGGTTGATAGCTTATAACTGTTAATCGGAATCAAGGTCGTGTTGTGGTTGTGCGTCATTATCGGAGAAGAGAGAAGAAAGAAAGTTGATTGGGGCAAAGATGGTGTTATGATTAGTTGGGCTTTACTTATCATGGACTTACATGATTTAATATCATGTTGGGCTTTACCTTCTCTTTTGATATCAATGTGTTGTAGGCCTGGGCACTAATACCCGTTACCCGTACTCGATCCGTTACTCAGCTCGTACCCGTCCCAAAAAAAAGGGTACCCGCAGCTTTAGGGTCGAGTAAAGGGTATTATATTTATATTACCCGTGAGTAAGGGACGAGTATAGGGTATTAGTTTAGTTTTCAATACCCGTCCCGTTACTCGGCCCTTTACCCGTTTTGCTACCCGACCCGTAAATACCCGTTAATATTTTGTATTATTATTATTATTATTTATTATTAATTTATAGAGTTAGAGTTAAAACCTAAGTTCAACTTAGCCTAACTGAATTAATATATTATTTTTATTTTCAAAATTCGTAATTTTATAATTTTGGAACTATATATTGTATAAATTTATGAATTTTTCATTTTTTGGATTTCAAAAGATAAAATTATTATTGCGATTATTAACATTTTTTTATCGGGTACTCGTTTTCCGGGTAATAATAAAGGGTCGGGACGAGTAAAGGGTCAACTATTTTTTATCGGGTACCCGTTTCTCCGGGTACCCGTTATTTAAGGGTCGAGTATGAGTAAATTTTTTCTGTTACCCGTTAGGGTCGGGACGAGTAAAGGGTCGAAGAAATTTCAAGGGTACCCGTCCCGTGCCCAGCACTAATGTGTTGGACGAGAATATGCTGTCCAAGATGAGAAAGAGGACTAACAATATTTGCTAGGAGAGAAATTGCAGGAGAATGGAGAATTATGATATGAAGTTGGTTTCAGTTTTATGATATGAAGCCTCAAGACTCGCGTTCATCCGAAGTCACATAATCGTTCTCAGAATGCTTCATGGTTTTTCTTGCTGTCGGGAATAAAAAGGAGGAAGAAGAATAAATGTCTCCAAAATCTGGGTTACATGCTTGTCGGTTTCAATTGGAGAGGCGATATAATATGTAGTCATCAAAGAGGCTCAGCAAAAGAGTCCACACTGGAAGAGGCAGTGATAGTGATATCAATCGAAGTTGCAGTTCGTCTTTTTGGGCGTTTTATGGTGTGTCGAATCCAAAAGTGGGAGGACCAAATCTGTTTTTGGTTTGTGTGTTGTAGCTGGGAAAAGCTCCCCGATGCAGAAGTTTCTTTTTGAGTTTTGTGATTTTGGTAAGGGCATAGATGGACGTCAAGTTCATGAGAGGGAGAGAACTACAATTTGTGCTTCTTGATCTGATTCACAGTTCGTTGGGGTTGTGTATACCATCCATGTGGTATTTTGGATGAGTCAGAAGATACATCTTCACAATTTCATCATAAGGTTTGACTGTCTGAGTTGTCATTACTGGCAAAGGAAACAGGTCGGGGTGAATTAAATCTGGTATTAGGATTTCAGATTTATTGAGAAGTTTCTGAAATGGGGAGCAAAGAGTATATGTATATGTATCACCATCATGAAAGATATTGGCTGGATTTTGTAAGGAAGAAGATTTATGTTCAGTTGTTGGGGATCATAGATCGATTAGTTTGGAGCTGTTCTTCAAAGTATTTTCGACACTCGACAGTGAGAGTTCCATGTGATTATGGTGTCTGAAAATTCTTGAATATTGGCTGGTTTTAGGAACAATAGAGCTTTGGAGCTGAATTTGAGTTTGACAGTGGTTGAGAAATCTGCTGCAGGTATCGTGAAGTTAATTTGGGGTTGCTGAAGACTGTTTTCTTGGCTGGAGTTTGGTGCTATACTGTGAACTTGCAAGTTTGTGAAGATAATCTCAAAGGGAGCTTTCAAATGGTCTTGGAATTAGAGGCAGGAGCGAGATGCCTGTGATATTAGTCAAAAGTTGTGGATGTTATAAGCTTAAACGAAATCAGTATGTGATGTGGCTACAAAGAAGAGAGGCTGGATTTAAAGTCAACAAGGGGGAGAAGATTGTTGCTAACCACAAGCAGCTTCTTATAAAGATCCAAAGTTATAAAAGATCCAAAGCAAAGCAAAGAGGATTTAAGATTCTTTGTTGGTGTGATCATGCAGCCATTAAAGAACTACTGCTACGGAGACTTTGCTGTGTTGTTTGATGTGAAAGTGGAGATTACATCTCTGGATTGGTTAAGTTGAAGCAACAATGGTGTTATCGATGATTATGGGAGTGTTGGTTCTAAATGGTGATGATCTTGTTAATGCTCTTATTCTTGTCCAAAGAGCAGAGAAAGAGATTTTTAGCCTTGATGCAACCATCAATAGTTCATGCCGTGAAAAGAAAAGATATTTAAAAGACAAGGTCTCATGATGTGGTTTATGGCTCCTATAGCTGTCGTGGTTCTGTCTTCTTCTTTTTTATTTGGCCACAGACCTCAGTTTTGAGTTACGGAAGGTGTTCTGAAAACTTGAGAACGAGATCTTTTCAATGATATAAAGATCGATGTCTGGTTCCTTGTGGTTTGATGGGAAATCTCTCTCAAAGTTGGCTGCTCACTGATCATAACTCGCTAACCGAAAATCCAAATCATGATCGGTTTCTTCCTGTGGCTTCATATGACTATTTCATAATTTTCTGGGTTGTTTTGATACTCCGTTTGTTCTCTGCATCAAGACTGATGAAAACGTTTCAGTTCAAGAGATCTTCTATGAAACTTTAAGTCGGAGATTCCGCTGCAAGTAACAAGATTAAGGTTATGAAGATTACTGATCTCTTAGAGATTATTGTAACGACCCGGAACCTCCGTAGGGGAGGGTCAAGAAATCCGAGTCGAGTTATCGAGGAATTCTCTCGAGACCAAAATGTACCAAGGGTTGCAGCTTGTTCGACTTGTCAAAGAGTTAAGGCAGAAAATCAGGTCCCGGGCGGTTTGTTGCAATGTTTACCGATACCCGAGTGGAAATGGGACATGATAACCATGGATTTCGTCACGAGCTTGCCGCCGTGCGACAAGAAGGACGCCATCTGGGTAGTCGTGGATAGATTGACCAAATCGGCACATTTCGTGGCCATCAACAAAAAGGACGGGGCCGAGAAATTGGCCGAGGTGTACGTACAAGAGATAGTACGGCTGCATGGTGTTCCAGCGAGCATAGTATCGGATAGGGACTCGAAGTTTACTTCGGGGATATGGAAGGCCTTACAAAAGCGTTTTGGGACGCGAATGGATATGAGTACGGCCAACCATCCACAAACGGACGGGCAGTCCGAGCGTACCATACGGATGCTCGAGGATCTCTTGCGAGCAAGTGTCCTGGATTGGGGAGATAGATGGGTAAGGCATCTGCCGTTAGCAGAATTCGCCTACAACAATAGCTTCCACGCTAGTATAGGCATGTCACCGTACGAAGCTTTATACGGTCGACCTTGCAGAACACCCTTGTGCTGGACACAAGTAGGGGAGCAAAGCGTTTACGGTCGAGATTTCGTGGACGAAACGACCGAGAAGATCAAAATCTTGAAGCTGAAGATGAAGGAAGCTCAAGATAGACAGAAAAGTTATGCGGATAAGCGCCGAAGGGAGTTGGAGTTTCAGGTTGGAGATATGGTTTATCTCAAAACCGTGACTTATAAGGGTAAGGATCGGGTAGCACTGAACACTAAGTTGACACCTAGATACATGGGACCGTATCGAATCCTGGAGAGGATTGGTCCGATGGCCTACAAGTTGGAGTTACCTCCGGCTATGTCAGCTTTTCATCCGGTATTTCACGTGTCGATGCTAAGGAAGTGCATCACGGGACGGGAGAATGTGATCTCCGAACCCCCACCTGACCTACAAGTCAATATGACCATCATCGGTCGGCCGGTTCGGATAACTGGTACGAAGATGAGAGGTCCGCATAAGAAGAAGAAAACGAAGCTTATTCAGGTCATATGGGATTGTGAAGGGATAGAGGAGACGACGTGGGAACCAGAAGAAGTTATGAAAGTAAACTTCAAGAAGTGGTTCGACAAGAGAGAGATCCCCCGTAAGGAAAGTAAAGATTCGAGGACGAATCAGTCCTAAGTAGGGGAGAAATGTAACGACCCGGAACCTCGGTAGGGGAGGGTCGAGAAATCCGAGTCGAGTTATCAAGGAATTCTCTCGAGGATTCTCTCGAGGATTCTCTCGAGGATTCTCTCGAGGATTCTCTCGAAGAGTTCATCGAGGAATTTCATCGAGGATCGAGGAATGGTATCGAGGAATTTCATCGAGGATCGAGGAATGGTACCGAGGAATTTCATCGAGGATCGAGAAATTATATCGAGGATTTTTATCGAGGATTATCGAGAGTTGCCGATAGAACGCGGTAACCAGCGACGATAGAGTCCGACGTTAAGGCTCGATAAATTATGGGGATTGGGCGACGGAAATGGGGAGTTCGAGACTACTGAAGTAGTGAGCAGATGTGGGAACTAAGGGAATGGAATCCCAAGTTTACAGTGATCAGATCATTCAGGCTTGCAAGTTTCTGGATGAAAATTGGTTCGGACGAACGGGTCTGTAAATTGCCGAGAAATGGGATGGGAGGTTTCGGTACTTAGTCTGGGAGACAGTCCGAGTAAAATAGGAATGAAAGTCCTAGTGATAGTGATCGTGATAGTGATAGTGTAGTGATAGTGGTTGAAGTGATAGTGATAGTGAAGTGCACTATCCGGAAATGGTTGCATCAGCGATCGATGGACCGGTCCGATGGACAAGGTGGCATGGTTTGGCCGATGGGCCGATAATGGACTAAAAAGGACTCGAAATCTCGCGGAGATTTAAGCCGACCTACGGGAAAGGAAACCCGAGAGAAATGGAAACTCGCGGTAATGGAAAGGTGATCGGATAAGGATAGATGCGAGAATTATGGGAAGTTATGGGCGGTGAGACTTATCGTTCCAAGGAAACTTAGGGCGGTTTGTGGATCCTATATAAGGGATAAAACCCTTAAGAATTTTCCCTAGTTCCGCATAAGAATCCGAGAGCCGCCGCGAGAGAGAAAGAGGAGAGTTTCGGTCGAGCGAGAGAGATCCTAAGTCCAGAGTCGAGAAGAACGGTAAGTGTTCTTCCACCTTGATCCGTCGATGGTATGGTTATAGTTAGGGGATTTATCTCGGATATTAATGGTATTGATCTGTCCATGTAGAAGCGGGGATCAGATCCGAGCATAGAAACCGAGAGATCAACACCTTAGGTCGATACCGAAGGTGAGTGCGTGACTGTGGCCGAGTTCCATGGTTGATTCTCTTGACCCGTGGTTTATTTAATCTTGTTAATTGCTTGTCTTATGGTTATGGTTTCTATTGCAATATGAATGATGGTTGGTCTAAGAGATTTAGGCGACTATCCATGGTATTTGATTGACTTGCGTGACTTGATTGGAATATTCCCTGTGTTAGATTGAGATCGTTGAACTGAGCCTAGTGAGACGGGATGACCGCTCCACTAAGTAAACTTTGTTTGCTTACACCTCCTTTTATGGACGCAGGAAAAGATAGGTCCGATGATCGGGACTATAGTGGCTGACCAGCTCGTGTGACGGAGGCAAGGGAGGAGGAAGGATGGTGTGGCTTTGGGTAGAAATTTCATGGCGTTATTTTTATTTAGTTTTCGTTATTTCCATGCATGGGACAAGTTGTTATTTCGTTGAATTGAACCTCTTAATATTTTAATAAATTCGCAAGCTTAAGTTAAGTTCACCTGTTATTCATATCCGCTGTTGTACTTAGTTAATTATCGCATAGAATTCGTCGGCCCTAGAAAAATTTTTATTGGCCAGTTTTGGTCCGAGTATGGGTTTTTAGGGTCGGGGTCTTACAATTATCTCCCAGGCAGAATTTTAGTTGCTTCAAGACAAAAAGTTGTGGAATAAATTCTTGAAGGCTAGCCTGAGATCATATTTTTAGAGATGATCTTGGTTGGTCATGTAAAAATGTATGTGTGATTAGCAAAGATTATAAGGAAGGTTGTGTGTTTGAAGAAATAAAAAGAGATCATTGAGGAAGAGAGAGATGAAGCCATGGGGGAGAAGAAAGAGAAGAGGAGATATGAACTGCATCATCAACTCAGATTAGAGAAGAAGAAGAAAACAGTTTCGAGATGTTTGTTTTAATGCAACGTTTGATGGATGACTAGTAATCATATCAAACCAAAACTTGGTGGAAAGCTTTGTGGTAGTGTTGTCTTGAGTTTCAACGGTGGGATTGAGATATTGATGGTTGGTTTGTGTTTTATTTGAGCTTCTTCAACCTGATCCGGGCACAGTTTTTCTTCTTGAAGATTTCAGATTTGAAAGGGGATCAATCAATTTTAGCAGAGATACTCTAGTCATGCTAAGTTAAATTCTGGAAGAAGGGAACTAGGTTTGTAATCGTTAACGTAGTTACATGAAGGCATTCCTAAACAGCTAATTTGGAGACTTTAAAAGCTATGGTTTGCAAAGCTCAGGGAAGTTTCAGAAATAGATGAAATTTCAGAATCTGGGAATTCTCAGTGATTTGGAGCATATGATTCAGGTTCCCTGCAAGTAATTTAGGAAACAGTCTGTTCAAAGAAAAGAAGACTGCTAGTCTGATTCTCATGGAAAACTTGTGCAAGTTTACTAAAATGGTAGTTTTTAGAGAAGTATTGCAGAAATTGCATTAGAGAGCCCAATGTTTTGAGAGAGAAGGACTAGAGCTCATCAAGGACGAACAAAGATGGTGTTGTTTGCTATTAAGGTGGTTTGTTTGAAGAAGATGGCTTTTGTCAGAGATTCAATTATAAGCTTGTGGAAATCATCATGAAGTTGTTAAAGTCTGAGAATCCATCGAAAAAGGTCACTCTTAAAACCCAGAAAGTCTCAAGGTTCATTATGAAAGTTTGTGTTTGATAGTGACAATGGCTGTTCAATGAAAGAAAATTCAGAGACTTATCAGACGTTGCGTCAACACGCCAGATGTCAAAATCAAATATCATATGTTTGGAGTTTTGAACATTGTTATGCACTCAAGCAAGGGGGAGATAAAAAAGAGTTGTTGGTTTGGATATGAGATGTTACAATCAGATCAAAAATATCATTAAAACAGAGGATAGTTGCAGAGCTGCGGAGATTGAGTGGAGCGGTCATCTTGTCTCACTAGTCATCTTGTCTCACTAGTCTTAGTTCAGTAATTTCAATCCAACATAGGTTTAATTCAATCAAGTCATGCATGTCAAATAACCCATAGGATAGTTGTCCAAATCGTTTTAGACCAACCATCGATTTATTGCAATAAAAACATTAACCAAGACAAGCAAGCAATCAAGACTGAATAAACCATCGGTCAAGAGATCGACAAAAGAACTTAGCCACAATCACGCACTCGCCTTCGGATTCGATCCTAGGTGCTAACTCTCGGTTTTCCCATGTTCTATACGTACGGTCTCCGATTCGGTCCTGTTTCAAACACGGACATATCGGCCATCGTTACCATCCGATGCTAAGACCATATAACTATCGACAGACTAAGGTTGGAGGATCACTTACCGATCTCTCCCTCGACTATGACTTAGGATCTCTCGGTTTAAGGTTCGACGGAACTCTCTCCATCTCTTTCTCTCGTGGCGGCTTAAGGATATTTAAGCGGTGCTCTCTCGAGAGCTTAGGGTTATAATCCTATATATAGGGTCGACTAAACCGCCTTGGACTTCCCAAAACGATAAGCCCTATCGTGCCCCAAGTTTCCTTATTTTTTCAAAACTATCCTTACCCTACCTGAATTGCTTTTTCCACGAGTTTTCCATTTCTCTCGAGTTCCTTTTTCCATGACTCGGCCTAAATCTTTCGCAAAGATTCCAAAGTTCCCGGGCCATCCATCAGCCCATTGTCATGTCGATCCATCCTTGTACTATTGGTCTGATCCACCGTTCACCAATGCGACCTTTTACTCGACAGTCCCTACTTCACTATCACTCGTACTGTCACTCGTGCTGTCACTTACACTGTCACTTACACTAGAAACTTCACTATCCAAATTTCATCCAGAAACTTACATGCCTGCATCAATAATCACTATAAACTTGGGATTCCGTTTCTTCAGTTCAAACATCTGTTCACAATTGTCACTTCAGTATTCTCAAACTCTCCATTCTCATTCGGATCCATTTATCCTATCGACCCCATGGCCAATGTCTGACTGTACCACCGTTCGTTGCTACGTGTAATGCCGCACATACCGGTTATGTACCGCTACTCTTACCCCGTACATAGCACTACACGTACCATTACCCGTAGTGTTACAATTCTCCCCCACTTAGGATTGATTCGTCCTTGAATCTTTGTTCCCTTTTCGTGGAACTTCCCTCTTATCGAACCACATCCTGAAGTTCACCTTCATGACCTCTTCTGATTCCCACGCTGTTTTCTCTACTCCTTCACAATCCCACACAACCTGAATCAATCTATCCTTCTTCTTTTTATGCGGACCCCTTAGCTTAACACCAACTATCCGAACCGGTTGCCCGATGATTGTCATGTTAGCTTATAGATCGGGTGGAGGTTCAGAGATTACATTCTCCCGTCTAGTTATGCATTTCCTTAGCACATCTAGAAACATGAAATACTGGATGGAAGGCTGCCACTGCCGGTGGCAGCTACAACTTATACGCCATTGTCCCTATCCTTTCCAGGATATGGTACGGTCCCATGTACCCTGGGGTAAACTTAGTATTCAGCGCCACTCGGTCTCTATCCTTGTAGTTCACAGTTTTATGATAAACCATGTCTTCCACTTGGAATTCTAATTCCCACCGACGCTTATCCGCATAAATCTTCTATCTATCTTGGACTTTTTTCATCTTAATCTTCAAAATCTTAATCTTTTCAGTTGTTTCTTCTACAAAATCTCGGCCATACACACTCTGCTACTCCATTTGTGTCCAACACATGGATGTACGACAAGGTCTACGGTATAATGTTTCATACGGTGACATGCTTATACTTGCATGGAAGCAATTGTTGTAGGCAAATTCTGCTAAGGGTAAATAATCCGTCCATTCACCGCCCCAATCCATCACACTCGCTTGCAAAAGGTCCTCGAGTGTCCGGATGGTCCGTTCGAACTGTCTGTCCGTTTGCGGGTGATAAGCTGTGCTCATTTCTATTCGCGTCCCAAAACGCTTTTGTAGGGCCTTCGAAAGCCCTAAGGTAAGTGTCTCGTTCTGACACTATACTAGCATATACCCCATCTAGCTGCACAATCTCCTTTACATACAGCTCGGCCCCATCCTTTTTGGTCATGGCCAAGAAGTGCGTGGACTTTGTTAATAGGTCCAAGAAGTGCGTGGACTTTACAACAGCCCACCCAGTACTTGGTTCTCAGCTTAAACCCATTGGCATGTCGGAGGACCGACGTACTATTTATCCCTCGGAACTATCATATCGTGCCAGTTTTCCATCGATCTTTGACTTCTTACCAGTTCTCCTTCGGACTTATATCCTCCGCCTATTTCCCCCCGAATTCATACTTCTCCGCCTATTTCCCCATCGAACTTAAACTTCTCATCTAATTTCCCATCGTCTTGGTTTTAACGGTTTATTGTTTTGGTTAACCAACCACAAACCTTATTAACCAAATTAAACCGGATTACAACCCGATTACATTACTAAACGTAACTTAACCTAAAAATCAAAAAATCCTCAAATCAAATTTTCCCCTTTCTCTGTGGAAATTGAAAAGGAAATCCCCAAACCTAATTTGCTTCTTATCAGATCTCTATAACGATAGCTCAAGGCGGAGGAGGCTTAAAAACGATCATCTGAAATCCACCAAAACATGTCGAGCGATAGCAACGATCTAGACGAAGATGAGATTCTATACTAACAAAACCGTGTAACGATTCAGGGTTTGATCGGATCCACATTATCGATTTCGATGTTGATTACGGAGGACAGTGGTCGTCTCTAATGCAAGAACTCGCTTCTGGTGGAAGAAGAAGAAACAGAGCATCGTCTCTTAAATTAACAGACATTGCTCCTCCTCCTTCAATAGTCTCCGACGAGTTCAAGCTTCGATTCACAGAGGAAAATCTCAAAACTTTTGCCGGAGAAGTCAAGGTTCCGTTTGAAATCGAGTTACTAAGCATCGAGCTTCTTCTAAACCCGGCTTATTGGCCTCTCTCTCTCTCCGTTCATCAGAAAAAGAAGCAATTGCGGTGAATCTCCTGATAAACTCCGTCGTCTCCGGTTACCTCCCGTTGATCCTCCGTTTCCTCAAACAAATCTCACCAAACGTCGTCGTTTGCTCAGACCGTAACGACGCGCTGTTTCCAAACGCTGTGATCCATGTGCTTCAGTACCACACCACTCTGCTTGAGTCTCTTGATGCTAATCAGAACCAAGACGATTCGAGTATAGAGAGGTTTTGGGTGAGATAAATTCTAGGCTTTTCAATTTTGATTTTTAGGTATAAATTGATTTTATACCGGTTTAACATTTGTTTTTATTGGGTTTAGATCCAAAATCGTGTAAACCCAGTTTGATGGGTAAGTAGACAGAGAAGTATGAATTGGGGGAAAAATAGAGAGAGGATCGACAACTTGGACTGGTATGCTTCCTTAAAAATTTTCGTCCGCAATTCCTTCTCCTTGGGGACGCACACACGTCCCTTTACCAAGATGGTTTCGTTGTTTAAGGTTTCATACTCGGTTTTGTCAATTTTGAACAACCTTCTTTTGTGCGATCCATACCCTGGTCAACAAATCCGCTTGGTCTGCGGCCCCCAAGCCTAGCGGTTCCAACTGTTTGGTTAATGCACTCAACCGCAAGGTTCCGATCATCCTTACAAGACTCTCCATGTAATTTTGAGTTGTTATTCTGGAGGAATCAAATTATGTACAAGGAACCTAGTGGAGGAGGAGGTGGTGGTGGTGGGTCGTCGAGATCGGAGATCCTTGGTGGAGCTATTGATCGGAAACGAATCGACGATGTATCAATAAGAAACTAGAGAAGTCTTCAGCTTCCACCATATCTAGGGTTCTCACTTCTAAAGGCAAAGATCCTTTTTCATTCACATTTACCTCCACTGCTAAATCTCAGCTTCCCGATGGTTTGTCGTTTCCTTCATTCTTTCATATCTGTGGTTTTTGTTGTGGTAGTTTAATTTTAATTGCATTGTTCTTAAGTGGATCGGAAGGTGATGATACATCGTGGATCTCTTGGTTTTGTAATTTGAGAGGCAATGATTTCTTCTGTGAAGTCGATGAAGATTATATTCAAGATGATTTCAATCTTTGTGGATTAAGTGGTCAAGTTCCTTACTATGATAATGCTCTTAATCTCATTTTAGATGCCGAATCTTCCCACAGTAAGTGTGACTCCTCTTCCTTTTGTTAAACTACATTCTAAAAGTTAGAAACTTTTGGCCTGAGTATCTTATTCTTTTGGGGGATCTATTTAGGTGAGATGTTTACAAAAAAAAATAAAACAGAATGAAATGGTGGAATCAGCTGCTGAGATTCTTTATGGTCTTATTCATGTTTGTTACATTTTGACAACTAAAAGAATGGCTGCAATGGTTTGTGTTTCTTTTTACTCTTGTGTTTAGGTTTTGGTGCTTTTAAACTACCTTGTTTGCTTTACGACATTAAGGATGGTTATCTTTGAACAGGTATCTCTAAAATTTAGACACTAGAAGCGGATTCATGGTGAACATGTATCTCTAAAATTTCTCAAATTTGACTTAGTGATCTTTGAAATTCGTATGCCTTTCTAGTTATCGTTGACAGCTTGGGAACATTTGAGAATCAGCTTCTAGTGTCTAAATGTGCGATTCAAAGTCTTTGACTCTTGATTACAGGAAATCAGATCCTCAGTGATCTGAGTTATTATGATGGTGTCTTGTCTAGTAGTAGTTTCTGTTTTCTGCTAAGTTTCAGTTTTCTCCGTATTTAAATGAATCTGTGTTTGAGTGTGTAATAATTCATTTTAATGGTGTTTGCAGATAACAATTGGAGAAACTGGTTCAGGGAAGAGCACTCAGTTGGTTCAGTTCCTTGCTGATTCTAGAGTTGCTGCTGGTGAGTCGATTGTTTGTACACAACCACGGAAAATTGCTGCCATGACATTGGCTGATCGGGTCAGAGAAGAAAGCAGTGTTTGTTATGAGGAAAATACTGTCCGTTGTACTCCAACTTTTTTTTTCTACCGAGCAAATTAGTTCCAAAGTTGTATCATGACAAAAATTTGTCTGCTTCAACACTACTCCTTACGAACTGTTACTTTTAGATATTCTTTACTTTTCTTAAAGGTTTGAACTTTTAGTATTACATTTTTACTTTGTAATGATATTTTGTACCATTGTTTTCTATAAATATAATAAAATTTTGGTATTTTTTTGTTTAATTTGTCAAATTATCCAAAAACTAATCCTTAGTCCTTACCATTGTTACTATTAAGCTACAAACATAACGTGTTAATTTGTAACAAGTTTATGTCAAGTCATTGTGTAGCTTGTTGTGAGTAAATTAGCGACGGAATTTTGAAGTTAGGTGTTACTCATATTAATTTGTATCTAATTTGTGGCAATTTGCGACAATTTGCTATGAAAGAGAAATTTTGCAACAACCAAATAGTTACAAATTTTTTTTTATCTCAAAACTGTAACAAATTTTATTTACCTACGTAAAACGTGTTACACCTATACAAATTTTCATAACTATACGATAAAATTTTTGTAGTGCCCGGATGGTAGCTAATCTCTAGATCATAGTCGCCAACTAACTCCATTCACCTACATTGTCGTAAGTTTAGTTCCGGCTGAGTAAAATATATTTTGGACTCTTGTGGTCTATATAGATTTACACCTTCCCACCGTATAGGTAGGATCTCCAAATTTTGAGTGCAAACACTACGGCCGCCATCTCTAAGTCGTGGGTTGGGTTGTTTGCTTCATGCTTCCTTAACTGTCGTGAAGCATAAGCAATCACTCTACCATTCTGCATTAGTCCGTCCGGACGCGTCCATGTACACGACGTATAGTTCATCTGGTTTTGGTAAGGTCAGAATCGGAGTACTCATAAGCTTGTTCTTTAGCTTCGAGAAACTCTGCTCACACTCGGCCGACCATACGTACGGTTCGTCCTTTCCCGTCAGTTTGGTCAGTGGCTGGACCATACTTGCAAATCCTTTCACGAAATGACGATAGTACCCGGCCAGTCTTAGGAAACTTCTTATTTTCGAGGTGTTTTGCGGTCTAGGCCATTCCGTAATGGACCGTATATTTTCCTGATCGACAGACACTCCCTTGTCCGACACGACATGTCCTAAGAACCCAATCTCTCTTTTTTAGAAGCTGCACTTACTGAGTTTGGCAAACAGCTTCTGTTCCTTCAGCTTACCCAATACCTTCCTAAAATGTTTACCGTGATCCTCTTCACTCTTTGAGTAAACCAGAATATCGTCTATAAAGACAATCACAAACTCGTCCAGGTATTCACGGAATACATTGTTCATGAGCTTCATGAAAGTTGTGGGTGCATTGGTCAAGCTGAACGGCATGACCACAAATTCGTAATGGTTGTACCTTATCAGAAAGGCTCTCTTCCGGATGTCCGATTCCTCTATCAGAATTTAGAGGTAACCCGAGGCCAAATTGACCTTTGAGAAGTATGTCGCTCCTCGGAGTTGGTCAAACAACTCATCTATCCTTGGAAATGAGTACCTATTCTTAACCTTTACCTTATTTAATCCCCGATAGTCAAAGCAAAAACGAAAGGTACCATCCTTTTTCTTCACAAAGAGGACTGGTGCACCCCATGGTGAACTGCTTGGTCTCACAAACCCCTTCTCCATCAACTCACTCAACTGTGTCTTTAACTCAGCCATCTCCACCAGGTCCATCCGGTACGGAGCTTTGGATATTGGAGCCGTATCTGGTTCCAGTTCAATGGTGAATGGGTCCGAACGTGCCAGTGGCAGTCTGAACAGTGGTTTGAAGACGCTCTCAAACTTCCGTACCACCGGTATGTCCTGGGGTCCCATGTCCATACCTACTTCCTCTATTGTGATCGAAGCTATATAAGCCTCACATCTGTGTTTGATCATCTGTTCAGCCTGAACTGTCGAGAATAACAACCTTCCTGAAATCAGCTTGATGCCCTGATATTCCAACATTACTTTAGCGGTCTCAAAAAGAACTCACCCACGGTGGCAGTCCAAGTGTGCCATGGGTTTCCCAAGCCAATCCATGCCAAAGATTACCTCGTGTACTTTTACTCGGCATATGACCAAATATGCCGGCATGTCCATACCGCATTTCATGACCGAGATGTTCCGGACCACTCCATAGGTCATCATCACTGCTTGTACCAACCCAAAGTTATCTCGGGTTCTTTCTAAAATCCACCTTTCCCAATCATCTTTGGGCACACAAAACAATGTGTCAAGTATCAAACATCACATGAATTTCTACACCACCCATGAGTATGGTCCCTACAAAATTCTTGCTTGCTAAGAACCTATCCAAACACAAACACAATTTTTTACCCAAAAATTTCACTAAGGCAAGTGTCAAGACTTACCAATGATCTACCGTGAAGTGCTCGCTTCCACCTGCCAGTCCGCGATCGAGTACATCCTAGGCATAATCTCTGGTCGCTTCAGCGGTGGCAGCAATGGTAACATCTCGCTTGCCCGTTTCCATCTCTGCGTTACCAGCAGTGGACAGTTCGGTCGAATGTGTCCGGATTTTGGCCACACTGGTAGCACACCCGAGCGTCATTGCCCTTTTGTTGACAGCTACAAGCCATATTGTCCTTTCCTCCGCATACAAGACACGTGCCCAGGAGGCGTTGACTCTGCCCAAAGTGTCACTTACGGCAGGTCGGACACACTCGTGTACCATTCAGTCGGCCCGTGGTATGTTTCAATCTAGTACCTGGTTCGGACCTTACCTGCGGTACCAGCTTTACCGAGGTTCCTTCGGAGTGCTGCTGAGATTCCTCGGCTAGTCAATCTTCAAACATGGCTGCCTTCTCAACCAACTTAGCAAAGCTCCCATAGTTACGTATCATGATCGGTTGCGGACATCCACTCTCATGCCACGCAAGAACCGACGGATCAAAACCTGCTGATCCTCCATCTCATCAACACCATACCTCTTGAGACGGTTGAACTCGGGCACATACTCCCGTATCGTCCAAGCTTCCTGACGCAAGTCCAAGAAATCCGATTCAAGGCGGTCAATGGCCTCTTGTGGAAAGTACTTCACAAGGAATAAGCCACGAAAAGTTCCCCACAAACAATTTTGGTTTGTCATGCGATTCACCATGCCCTTTCACCATGTGTGGGCTTCTCCGGACAAGTAGTGGATCACAATTTCCTTCCGATACTTTATCTGACAGCGCACGGAGTCAAAATTCTTTTCGAGACAAGTTCTCTATGCGTCGGCCTCGGTAGGGTTCAGTTCGCCACTAAAATACTGCATTCCCAATTTCAGCATTTGGTCCATGAAGGTCAGGTATGAAGGAACACCCAGTTCCCTTGGTACTACGTCCGGTATGGGTGGATTTGCTACAGGTGGTGGGGCTATTTTTTCCAATATTTGTGCCAACACTCCCAGCACTAGCCCCATCTCCATTGGTGCAGCCGCACCTGCACCCGCACAAACTGTAGGCACTGCTCCCCTACCATTACCATCGGTACCACCCTCTCCGATTCCTACACCGGCTCTTACCCCTACTTGCCCAGCGTTCACCAGAGGAACTATACCACGAGAGCATAGGTCGGGACAGTCAGTCTAGCGGTTCAACTGAGGAAGGGTCAACGTCATGGTGGTTCTATCAAGGGCGGAAATCTTGCGCATGGAACCAAGAGGAAGTGGGATGGCATGCATAATTCGAGTGGTGCAGGATGCTACGGATTTGGTACCATAGGCCACAAGGTGGTGACATGTCCTTAGAAGAGTGCTCCAACGAAAACTTAGACAGTAGTTCGAGTGTGTTACCATTGTAAGGAGCCATGGCACATCAAGCCCAAGTGTCCAAAGTTACAGCAGACAACGGTGGAAGTGGTGCAGACTAGAGTGCAGCCGGGAGTGCAGCCGGGAGTGCAGCTAGGAGTAGAGTCGGTGGGAGGATCAACAGACACCGTGGGTGTAGTTAACCATGGAGACCATAACAAACAGTGTTTGAGCGATCAAAAGTATAACTTTAAAGACTCAGACTTGGTGAATTTCAGTTGTTCGGATTTTATGTTTGACTGTGATAAAATGTTTTGGTTCTTATCACCTGAGGTTTGTGTAAGAACCTTGTTTGTGGGCGGGTGCAAAATTGTGACACTCTGGCTTGCGGAGAGATTTAATAGAACTAGTTTGGCCACCTATGTCACCAAAGTGCACTTTATCTTTTCCTAAGAGAACTCCACAGTTAAACGTGCTTATGCTGAGGTAGTCTCAGGATGGGTGACCTCCTGGGAAGTGACTGTCGGAACTGTGCAAATGGGGACAAAACACAGGAAAAAATCATGTGGTGATTTGTAGGGACGGATGAGCTCACGTGCCTGGTGAGAGTACATGAGACTCATTAAAGAAGGTAAGCCCATTGACTAGGACTGGACTTAGGGCCCACTAAGAGGTTGCGGTCGGAAGGTTACAAGTGGTATCAGAGCCAAACCCAGATGAGTGTGGAGTCGAGTGGGCTCACACTGTCAGGGGTGACGGTCTTGGTGCGAAACGAGGACGTTGCAATCTCTTAGTGAGTGTAAATTGTGACACCCTAGTTTGCGGAGAGGTTTAAAAGAATTGATTTGGATACCTATTGATCTAGAGTTAAATCAATAACCCAAAGCACACTCAACCATGATCTAGTGGTGTCGTCGTAGCACTTCAGGGTCGAATCCTCAGAGACAAAACGATACACTATGAAATTATATAGACCAAGTATAGCTAAAGAATGAGAGAGTTTGTATTGCAAGTAACCAAACAAAACAGAAAATAAATAAGAGTTTGTAAAACTAAGAGAAAGTATCGCGCGCAGGGAATCAATCAAGGGGTATGATTACAAAATTGGGTGATGGGTTGGGATAGCTTTAGGAACCGTTCTTGAACTCAAATCTCAATTATAAAACTAACATATTGTCGCAGTATTAGTTATCTATGCAAGGAATTAATTAAACTCTAAACCGTCGTTTGAATCTAAACAATCCTAGCAAGCAATAAGTTCAAGTTTGATTTGTTCACAAGGTGCCTTAACTTCAACCTTCGTTGGCTAAGGATCACCTTGCTCACCTATGTTCTTTCAAGTAATTCAACAACACTTTTGATGCCTAGATGAATTAAACCTAAGATCATAAACTAGGTAGCTAATCTAGTTTAAGCAATAAGAACAACAATAGATGAAGAACACAATAGATCAATCCCAAATCTAACAACCTAAATCAATAAATCATAAAACCCCCTTTTGAAACCCGAAACCCAACAGAGAGACTACTCAGACATGGAAATTAAAGCACAACAAATCAAGGATGAAGAAATCATAATCGAATTGCAAAGAGAAATAATAGGGTTCATAATTCTTCTCCAAAGGGTTAGAAAGGATAAGAGATCTTCTCCCAAGCTTACAAGTGCTCAAAAACGGCGTAGAGTCAAAGTTATCTTTCTAGGGGTTGAGCCCCGTGGTTAAATAGTAAAATAAATCCCTAAAAAGTCGGTTTAAAACGAAAAAAGAAAGATTGCGTCAGGGACGGGATTGGTTGATCTTGCAAGGATCAGTCGATCCGGAACGTTTTTTCTGTTTTCATTCCATCTGCCTTCTAGCTCGATCAATTTTCAACCAATTGGCTCCAGATGCATGTTTCTATCCCAAAACGCTCAGATTCCTTCTAAAGTCACCTAGGACCTGTAAAGACTCACAAAAGACTATAAGGACTCTAAAAGCACACTTTGACCTAAGAAAAGACTCAAAACAATCCTAAAAACTATAGTTAAAACCCTATAAAATACAGACACATCACCTATGTCACCAAAGTGCACTTTTTCGGTGAAGGATCTTGAGAGGTTTAAGCGTGCTTATGCTGGAGTAGTCTTAGGATGGGTGACCTTCCGGGAAGTAACTGTCGGAACTGTGCGAGTGAGGACAAAACAGATGAAAATATCATGTGGTGAATTTTTGGAACGTTAACAAGTCTTTAAAACCTTCTGGACGTAGCAAACTGACCGTCGGATATAGATGGGCTCACGTGCATAGTGAGAGGGCATGAGGCCCATTAAATAAGGGTGGACCCATGGACTGGGATTGGACATAGGGCCCAGTAAGAGGAGGTGGTCGGGGCGCTACAAGTGGTATCAGAGCCCTCACGGTTCTTGGACATGTTAATGCATGGTGTTAGAGGTTTAAGGGAAATTAACATCCCGGTTTCCTAATTTTAGAAAAACACCACAACAAGCTTCTTTTACGTCCTTAGCCTCAGATCTCCAGCCACAAGCACAGATCTCTCAAGAATAAGCACAAACTCGATAGGAAACTCACAGAAACCTCTCAGGAACTCTTTTTCTCTCTTTTGCTCAAGGTAAAAGTGACGAAACTAGACCAAGGGCATCGAAATAAACCTTTTATACTCTACCCCTAGAGTTTCCCAAACCAAAAATGCAAAAAAATGTGTGTTTAACTTAAGTTGGTCCGCTCTTGGAAATGTTGGTGTCGACATTCCTCTGTGAGATGCTTCCCAAGCAAGAAAGTAGGGGAAAATCTTGCAGTAGTGATAGTCATTTGTGACTCCATTTGCCTTAATGCTTCTGACTATATCTTTAAAATGCTCAATGTGATCCAAAGGCTTCTCATGTGGTAAATTTTGGAAAGGCCTTGGTCCAACAAGAGCAAAGTACGAAGGCTTCAGCTTAAAGTCATTCCTCGAGAATGGAGGAAACAATTGCTGATCAGTTTTCATAGAACAAGTCTGGTATGTTGAAGCCCGCAAGACTCTTTACAAGCTCACATTGTTCCGTCGCCCCTAAACATTCTGCAGATTATTTCTACTCACTCCAGCTCCATCCGCACCAGCATCGAGGTTGCATCGATCGATGCCAACTCTGTGTCGGTCGATGCAACGTGTATTCTCATCGAAAGCGGCGATTTCTTCAGGAATTACTCTCCCTTCTGCATCATGTTTTTGGCCTTGCTCGTTGCGCATATGACCCTCTTGATTCCTCAAAACTCCAGCCTCACCAACTCTCAAAATGATTGGATTTACCATCTTTGAAGATTTGGCTGCTTTTCTGTTCTCACGCTCTAGTTGTCCTAACTCTTGGTTCGTAAGCTTCACAATCATACCAGTTCTATTGTTCCTGGTGTTAGGCTTAGAAGGCATACACCTGAAACACACAAGAGAAAAGAAATAATTATATGCATCAAAGGTTTTATCAGGAAAATCAATTATATTCTCATATCAATTTATTTTCCTAGCTTATTAATTCTAGGTGATCAATCAAGAATTAATATGAAGAACAACCAAATATGAATATCACAGAAGAATAAGAATCCTAAGAAATCAACAGATCTAATAAACCATCAAAAAACCCTATGAGAATCCCTAAACCTAATAAGCAAACTACTCAGACATCATTGCAAAAACACAAATCAATACCTGAATAAATTGCATTAAGAAAATTGAATAGAGAAGTAAGGGAGTTCGAAATCTCTATCAACAGGGTTGGGTTCTCACTTGTCTCTCCAAAGGCTCTCTCTCAAAAGTTGCAGAGATAAAAAAGCATAGGTCTAATCAATGACCTAAAAATCCTATTAATATTACTAAAACACGTTGATGACTAATGTTGCAATTAGGGAAGACTTTGGGGAAACTTTGTAAAAGTTCAAAACATCCAAAAACTCGGACTTTTCTTGTGAACACTGCATCGATAAACGCCATCACTTGCATCGGCTGATGCATCTTTCGGAGTTCGTCTCCGAGCTTCACAACTTAGTCTCAATGCTCGATTGTGCTCCAAATCCTCCTATTTTGCTCCATTATGCTCTCATCCATTCCAAATCCTATAAAACCTGTAAAGACTCACAAAAAACCTTAAAAAATATCAAAAGACTCTAAAAGATTCCTTATATCATGGTTAAAAACCACAAAAACCATGATATATCAAACGTCGTTGGCTCGACGTCTGCTGGCTTCTCAAGCGTAATGAGGAGAGTAGTTTGTCTTCTTCTCTTGGATCTTTCTCCATTGAATTCATCGGGTGGCTCCTTAAGGTCATCTTCTTCTTTTGTTTTGGCATTACAGTTTGTGGTTGGCAGCTCCGCTTCTCCTTTTTCAAGTCCTCGTGGTGGTGGAGCACAAATGTGGTAATAGCAAAACAAACCATTGTAAAGTTTTCTCCTTTTTCTTATTGAGTGGTCTCGCATGAGTGGGGGTTAAAGCTTTTGGTTTCCATGGAAACCTGTAGCTTATTTTCCATGGATTCTTCTTTAAGTTCTTTGGATCCTAGGACAGCTTCTCCCTCATCGTGATCTTGTAGAGGAGGAATAGGGTTACCTTGTGGTTTTGTGAAAGAAAATTTTCCTTTTTCTAAAAGCAAACTAGAATGTTTTCCTTTTTCGAATAAGATTCCCTTTTCTCTTTCTTCTCCCTCATGGGGTCGAGTTTCTACTTCTTTGTATACAGCAAAACTTGAGGATAGGTCCTCAATCTTAGCATCAAGATCTTGGTTCTTCTCCTTTAGTTTGGATTCAATCTCCTTAAGCAACTTGTGGATATCCAATGTGAATGTAACAACAATTTCTGGTTCGACCAAATTGATTTAAATTGCTGAGTTGGGCGGTTTGGTTTACGTGGAATCCCAAACCGGGGTATATCTGTGAGAAGTTGACCTGAGGGTTTCGGAAAAGTCACTTTAGCCGTTCCACAGAGAAAATAGAGAGGAAAAAAGAGAATATAGAGTGTTCTTGGGAGATTTTGGAGATTCTATGCATGTTTGGTGAGATTTGTTTCTGTGGAGTTGAGATCTTGTGCTTGGAACGAGGTAGAAGCTTCATAAGGTGTTGGATTCGTCGTTTCGGGTCAGATCTTTCTGCAAAAGAGGTGAGTGCATGACCATGGCTGATCTAAGCCTAGAATCCTTTGTTTTGCTTGATTTATGGGTGTTAGTGTTGTTTTCTTACTTGATTTGGTTGCTATTTGTTTCCTGGAGATTACTATGGCTTTTGGTCGAGTAGTGGACGGATTGGAGTTAAATAGAGGCGGAGATTTGACTTTCGGTTTTGAGCAGATCGTGTCTACGGAGTTGGTGTCGATCGACACCAGGTGGGAAAATTTGTATTCTAACACACTTTTTTTTTTGCACAAAAAAAAACACACTTTTAAAAAAAAAAAATAACATTCTAACACACTTTTGAACCACAACACACTTTTATCATAGTGTTTTACTTTCTTACCCTCTAACTATCTCTCCAAACACATTGATATCTAGTTTCCTTTTTTCTTGTTTTTTACTCATTTTCTTTTATTTATTTATCTTTATTTCTTACTCTCTAACTATCTTTCCATCTCCAAATAATTTTTCTATCTTTCTTTTATTTATTTATCTTATTCAGTTTCTTTGATATATGTTTAATATATGTTTGCAGCTCCGATTACTTGACGCCGATCATCGAATCTCCGAATCTAACCACCTCCAATCCATCACAAAACTCGTCCAAAGGCCACATGAAACTAAAGGAACCCTATAGCATCCAACACAAACAAGAAAAACACCACAACAACACAAAACAAGCAAAACACAAGAGATCTCAGGCTTAGATCAGCCATGGTCATGCACTCACTTCTTTTGCAGAAAGTTCTGGCCCAACAATGACGAAGCCAACTCTTAGAAGGCTTCTCCTTTGTTCCTAACACAAGATCTTCACTTCAAAACTTTCAAGAACACTCTCTAACCCTTTTTCCTCCTTTTCACAAACTCTCGGGAACGGCCAAACTCTAAAAACCCACGACCATAGGTTGACTTTCTCTTTTAATACCTTGGTTTGGAGATTTTACTTAAACCAAACCGCACCAATTCGACAATTAAATCAATCTGGACTAACCCAAAATTGCTGGTGTCGATCAACACTACCCTTTGTGTCAATCAACACTCATCCCCAAAATCTCCAATTTGGTTCACGGATGTTACATGCTTAGAGGTTTAAGGTTATGATATAATGAATGGTTTCATACTTTTGATAATTAACCATGACTACTTCACCAAACCACAAATATCTATTAGTGGACGTGTATAACTCATCTACTTTATCCACAAGTTGTTTGATTAACTAAGTATTCATGTTAACCATCATCATAAAAGCAAACAATTATTCAAATATAAAAGGATAATGTATAAGTAATCGGTATCCATAGCACATCATCCATCATATGGATGGTTATGTGTGGATAAGTGGTATGCAAGAGAGAGATAATTGAGTAAAGCTGAAACGTGGGGAGAGGGAGGAGGAGATGAGAGATATGAAGTGTGTTATAGAAGACAAAATGGTCTAACAAGTAAGTGAACTGTAGAAAATAGAGGTAAAAAGTGTGTTATGGTCACGAAAAGTGTCAAAATGGATAAAATTTTATAGAAAGTGTGTCTTGATTTAAAATTCCTTGTGTATAAAGTCAATTTTTCTCTATTTTCCTTCCTCCATATCAGCATCCACCTAACCAATGTTATATATTTTTTTACATTAAAAATAATATTTTAAAGATTTATTTATTACTTATAATTAATAATAGTTAAAAATAAACAAAAAACAAATTAAGTAAAACTAATTAAAATTTAAAATAATAAATAAAACTATATAATTTTTTAGTAAAAATAAAAATAATAACTATATAAAATGAATTAAGTAAATTAAATGAATACTTTAAAAAAGTAAATATAATACTATGGATTTATTTTAGTAATAATGTTATTGTTCAAATTTTAACCAAAAAATGATCATATTCCAAAATTAAGAATGGGCTAATGAGTTTTATAATAGAAGTAAGACTTTAATGCATGGTGGAGTAAATAAACAATTTTTGTAATTGTATTTATAAAATTCTAAACATAAAAATAAAATTGAAGTGAAACATTAGTTTCTAAGAAACATATAATATAAATTATTTAGTTCAAAATTATTGATTAACTTATCAGATTTCACCTTTAAGGTATGATTTTGTAAATCATATTTTTGAACTAAAATGTTAGAAAAATCTCTTAGAATCACATTCAGTAGTTTTTTTTTAAAGACAAATTGTGATATTTTGAATAACAGTTGATTTGAAGTGAGATTTATAAATTATTGATTGAATAACAAGAGATTGTAAATAATTTTTATAAATTTCACATTCAATTAATAACATAGAATTTCAGATAATTTTTGTAACGCCCCGGCCGCAACTTTTTAGTGGGCCCCATGTCCATTCCCGACCCATGGGTCCATCTCGCTTAATGGGCCTAACGTCCTCTCACTAGGCTCGTGAGCCCATCCATATCTGATGGTCGGTTTGCTACGTCCAGGAGGTTTTAAAGACTTGTTATCGTCCCTACAAATCACCACATGATTTTTTCATGTGTTTTGTCCTCACTCGCACAGTTCCGACAGTCACTTTCCGGAAGGTCACCCATTCTGAGACTACTCTAGCTCAAGCACGCTCTACTCTAGAGTTCTTTTTGGACCCTTGACCGAAAAGATAAATGCACTTTGGTGACATAGGTGGCCAAATAAATTCTTCTAAACCTCTCCGCAAACCAAGGTGTCACATTTTTAAAAATCACGGGTTAAATAACAGGAGATTTGTAGGTATGTATTTGAGAGGAGAAAGAGAGATGGGGGTACTTTGTAAAAAAAAATTGCGTCAAACTCTCTTTTTTAAAAAAGAAAAATTCTATCAAGTTTCACCTTTAAGGTATGATTTTGTAAGTCATATTTTTGAACTAGAATGTTAGAAAAATCTCCTAGAATCACATTCGGTATACTTATAAAAACAAATAGTGATATTTTGAATAACAGTTGATTTGAGTGAGATTTATAAATTATTGATTGAATAACAAAAGATTGTAAATAATTTTTATAAATTTCACATTCAATTATTAACACAGAATTTCAGATGATTTTTCAAAATTACCAGTTAAATAACAAGAGATACCCCAAAATCTCCTAAATTAATAAGTTCAATACACCCCCCTAAAATTTGACGGTAGTCAAGTATTGTAACCGCAAAGAAAAGACACAAAAGCAATCAAGTTTCTAACCAACTCTTAACAAATTTTTTTTTGTAAGAGTTTCTAACCAACTCTTAACAAATTTGTAATAAGTAAAACAATATTGTTAATATTGTAAAACACAAGTGTGATTATTCCATCACAAGACACATGTCATGACACTTGTTAGTGTAATATTACACCAACTTCCACTTGTCATTACCAAAACTAAAGAATATGTGACTCATGTTTTGTTTACTTCACTATAAATAGGAAGAAGTGTTAGTGCTTAAGTGAGTTGTGTAAGAGTGTAAGAAACACATAAGTTGTCTTTGATTAATAAGACTCTCAAAATCCCTCTCTCTCTCGGCTGCTCCTCTCTCTCTCTCACTTTGTTATTTCTTGTTCACTTTACAAAGTATTACAAACATAAGTTAATAGTATTTTGGTTATAATTCACAACACATAAGTATTTTGTAGTTTTAATTCACAACACGTTATCAGCACGATCAACTCTCGATCCGTCATCCGTTTGAGGTAAGATTTAAGTTTTGTTAAAGTTGTTTGAATTTAATAATTTTACATGAATATTACTATATGTATTATTTATAAGTAAAAGACTATACATATTTCTTGATCTAATGGTAGGCTCTGCCTCTTTAATCATTTAGATCTACATTATTGATCTAATGGTAGGCTCTGCCTCCTTGATCATATGTTCAGATCTATATATTGTAAATCATATGGAAGGCTATGCCTCCTAAATTGATTGTTTCAATTTATGAATATATTATGTAACTTATATTTTTTTTTTATAGTTTATATTTATTGCTAAAACAAGATTTTACAAAATTATTTCATAAAATTTTATATTTAACAAATTGTTTTATTATTTTTATAGTAATCATGTCAAACTTGGCAAAGCTTGAATTTGCCGCCCTTGATGTCTCTGGGAAAAATTATATGACATGGGCATTAGATGTAAAATTCTATCTAAAAGGGAATGGACTTCTCAAAACCATTGATCCGTCAGAAACGGGGTTAGAAGAGGAAAAAGCAAGAACCATGATGTTCGTGCGTCATCATCTCCATGATGGTTTAAAAAATGAATACATCACGAGAGAAAATCCTGCAGATCTCTGGATCGCGCTCAAGGATAGGTTTGATCACCAAAAGTATGTGATCTTGCCAAAAGCCAAACATGAATGGCTAAACCTGAGGTTTCAGGATTACAAAAGTGTAAGTGAGTACAATTCCGCTTTGTTCGGAATCACTTCAAGGATGGCTCTCTGCGGAGAAGAAGTTTCCGATTATGATATGATCGAGAAAACATTCTAAACTTTTCATCCTTCAAATGTACTCCTGAAGCAACAATATCGAGAAAGAGGGTATACTCGATATTCTGAATTAATGCAAGTTTTGCATGTTGCTGAACAAAATAATGAGCTCATGATGATAAATCATCAAACCCGTCCAACTGGATCAGCTCCTCTTTCAGAAGTGAATGTTGCTACATCCAGCTATAATAATTGGCAAGGACGAGAACGTGGACACGGACGCGGTCGAGGCCGTGGTCATAGTCGTGGAGGAGGTCGTGGAGAAGGTCGTGGACGAGGAAGAGGAAGAGGTTTCTCTCCTAATGACTTCAACGCAAGAAAAACCAACAAGCATCTTCAAATCAATAATGTTGGTCGCGTTATAAAGAAACAAGATGAAAATACTTGTTACAGATGCGGCATGAAAGGACACTGGTATCAGACCTGTCGTATTCCAAAACATTTGGCGGATCTGTACCAAGCATCCCAAATGGCAAAAGAAAGGGATGTTGAGACCAACCTCATCTATGATAAAGCTGGACCTTCTTTCCATGGCCTAAACGATGAACCCCATCTTGATATAGCAGATTTTCTCGTTGATAATGAAAACGAAAAATCATGCAAATAAGGCCTATATGCAATGATATGCTTTGTCATAGTTTGATATGTACTTTATGTTTATAAAATGTCTTTTTGGATAATAGTTTTATTGTAATATATGATAAGCTTTTTTTTTGTAAGACTTTATGTTATTTTATTAATGTTTCTTTTATAAATATTTTATCTTAGAAAATGTCAAATTTTGAGATTGAGGATGGAGATATGTGTCTAGCAGACAGTGCTACAACGCACTCAATACTTAAAGAGAAAAAATATTTCTCCTCTCTCAAAATAAAAGACTCCGCTAGAAGCGTGAGCACTATATGTGGTAATGCAAAGATTATTATAGGCTCTGGAAAAACCAGTTTTTCAATGCCAAGGGGAACAAAAATTGAAATTGATGCATTATATTGCCCCAAGTCTCATAGAAATTTAATTAGTTTCAGAGATATCCGAAGAAATGGATATCATATAGAGACTCTGAATAAGAATGACATTGAATATCTTTGCATAACATCTAAGGAGAAACATATATTGGAAGAATTACCAATGTTATCCTCTGGATTGAATTGCACAAAAATAAATAATTTTGCATCTTATGTTACAGTAAACTCTAAGTTTACTAGTACATTTAAGATATGGCATGAAATACTTGGACATCCTGGTTCAGTCATGATGCGAAAAATTGTGCAAAATTCCAATGGTCATCCATTGAAGAACGAAAAGATTTTTAGATCTGATGAGTTTTCATGTGATACATGTTCTCAAGGAAAACTCATAATTCGGCCATCGCCAGCCAAAATTGGGAATGAATCACCATTGTTCTTAGAGAGAATACATGGTGATATATGTGGACCTATCCCCCCTTCATGCGGGCCGTTTTGTTATTTTATGGTAATGATTGACGCATCTAGTAGATGGTCAAATGTGTGTCTATTGACAACAAGAAACACTGCCTTCGCAAAATTCATTGCCCAAATAATCAGGTTGAAAGTTCAATTCCTTGATTATGCCATAAAGAAAGTCAGGCTTGATAACGCCGGCGAATTCACTTTACAAGCTTTCAATGACTATTGTATGTCAATAGGAATCGATGTGGAGCATTCGGTTCCTCATGTTCATACACAAAATGGCATGGCTGAATCTTTGATTAAACGGCTACAACTCATTGCTAGACTGTTAATATTGAGAACAAAACTCCCAATTTCTATATGGGGTCATGCTATATTGCATGCTGCGGCATTGGTCCAAATACGACCAAGCGCATATAATAAATATTCCCCTTTACAATTGGCATCTGGCCAAGAGCCAAACATATCCTATCTCCGTATTTTTGGATGTGCGGTTTATGTTCCTATAGCCCCACCGCAAAGAACAAAAATGGGGCCACAAAGGAGATTGGGCATATATGTCGGTTATGCATCACCGAGTATAATTCGATATCTTGAACCGCAAACTGGTGATATGTTTACGGCACGTTTTGCCGATTGCCATTTTAATGAAGATGAATTTTCAGCGTTAGGGGGAGGAATTAAACAATTACCTAAAGATATTACATGGTATACACCATCTTTGATATATCTTGATCCCCCTACAAATCAATGTGTGCTGGAAGTTCATAAAATTGTACATTTACAAAGTTTGGCAAATGAGTTACCAGATGCGTTCATAGATACAAAAAGGGTGACAAAGTCATATATCCCCGCTGCAAATGCACCATCAAGAGTTGAAATTCCTAGAGAGGAACTTGATGGAAGCAAAGCTAATGAACCTAAGGTTCAATTGAAAAGGGGGAGGCCAATGGGCTCTAAAGATAAAAATCCCCGAAAGAAAAAGAAAATGGGAGATGAAAAGGTTCAAGAAGTTCAAGAAGAACCAAATAAAGAGAAAAGTCCTCAGGATGATACAGAAAAATATGAGGTTTCTATTAACTATGCCCAAAATGGAATGTTATGGTATAGAGATGAAATCGATGATGATGATGGAATATTCTCTTTTTCTGTATCTAAAGAGATCGAACATGAAAAAGATGATCCAGATCCAAGGTCCGTATCAGAATGCCAACATAGGCCTGACTGGGAGAAATGGAAAAAGGCTATGCAACTTGAGTTGCTCTCCCTCAATAAAAGAAATGTTTTTGGACCTCTTGTCACTGCATCTAAAGATGTAAAACCTGTTGGTTGCAAGTGGGTATTTGTGCGAAAAAGAAATGAGAAAGATGAAATCACAAGATATAAAGCCCGACTTGTTGCACAACATTTTTCTCAAAGACCTGGAGTTGATTATGAAGAAACATATTCTCCAGTCATGGATGCAATTACATTCAGGTACTTAATGAGTCTAACGGCTTCTAAGAATTTAGAAATGTACCTTATGGATGTAGTGACAGCATATTTATATGGATCATTGGATAATGATATATACATGAAAATCCCAGAAGGATTTAAGATTCCTGAGGCATTAGACTCTAAGTCTAATGAAATTTGTGCGATCAAATTACAGCGATCACTTTACGGATTAAAAAAATCCGGGTGCATGTGGTATAATCGCTTAAGCGAATACCTATTGAAGAAAGGGTATGTTAATAATGAAATATGCCCATACGACTTCATAAAGAAATCTTCATCGGGATTTGTGATCATTGCTGCATATGTTGATGATCTAAATATAATTGGAACTCAAAAGGAGATTGATGATGCAAGAACTCATATCAAGGAAGAGTTTGAAATGAAAGATCTTGGAAAGACTAAATTTTGTCTTGGGCTCCAAATAGAACATTTCCAAGATGGAATATTTGTGCATCAATCAAACTATACGAAAAAGATTTTGAAGCGCTTTAATATGGACAAAGCGACTCCTTTGAGTACTCCAATGGTCAATAGATCTCTGAATGTCAATAGTGATCCATTCAGACCTTGTGAAGATAACGAGAAAATACTTGGTCCCGAAGTACCTTATATGAGTGCTATCGGTGGACTCATGTATCTTGCAAATTGCACTAGACCAGATATTGCATTCGCTACGAATCTACTTGCAAGATACAACTCATCCCCTACCCGCAGGCATTGGAATGGGATAAAACATATTCTCCGTTATCTTCAAGGTACGATTGACTTGGGATTATTCTATCCTAGAAACTCTTCGGTTGGTCTTGTTGGTTTTGCAGATGCAGAATATTTATCAGATCCACATAAGTCCCGATCCCAAACTGGATATGTTTTCACAATTGGAGGAACTGCTATCTCATAGCGCTCACAGAAACAGACTTTGGTTGCCACTTCCTCAAATCATGCAGAAATAATTACTCTTCATGAAGCATCGAGGGAATGTGTATGGCTTAGATCAATGACTAACCATATATACAAGAATCGAGTGGAATAGTCATCAGCAAAGAGCCAACAACATTATCTAGAACAACTTTGGTTGTTGTTGGGCTTGTTGAGTCCATTAGTCTTTCCACATTTGAGCCCACTGTGTTGCTTACACTCCCCCGCAAACTTGGAGTGGGGGGAAGACACACGCCAAGATTGGACCGCAACTGGATGAAGGACTTCTTAGGCAAAGACTTTGTAAACACATCTGCAAGTTGGTCTTCCGCATAGATGTGATGTGTTTCAATGAGACCAAGTGCAACACGTTCCCTGATATACTGATAATCTGTGTCGAAATGCTTTGTTCTGTTGTGAAGTGCCGGATTTGCTGTCAGGTATACGGCAGAGAGATTGTCACAGTAGACCTGTGTAGGTTCATATTGTGGAATGCCAATTTCTCAAAGAAGTGATGAAATCCAAGTGATCTCCCTTGCTGTAGCTGTAAGCGCTCGATACTCTGCTTCTGTTGAGGATTTGGAAACCGTTGGTTGCCTTTTTGCTGACCAAGATATAATGTTTGTACCTAGTAGAACACAGAAGCCACCAGTAGATCTTCTAGTTTGCTTACAGCCTGCATAATCACTATCACAGTATGCAAATAAAGAGAAGTTGTTGTTCTTCTTGATTGGTTGCCCCATGTGAAGTGTTCCTTTTAGATACCTTAGTATTCGTTTTAGCAGAACAAAGTCAGAGTTGGTTGGCGAGTGCATTCTCTGACAAACAAAGTTGTCTGCAAACTGTATATCTGGTCTTGTAATGGTCAAGTACTGTAATTTCCCAGCAACGCTTCGAAAGTAGGTTGGTTCACCGTATGGCTCAGAGTCGCGCTTGTCCAGCTGTTGAGGGAGTGGAGTTGGCATAGGGTTGCAATCACTCATAGCAGCTTGATGAAGAATGTCAGAAGCATAGGCTGTCTAATGGAGGAAGAGCCCATCAGAGTATGACTCTATCTCCATACCCAAGAAGTATTCTGGAGGACCAAGATCTTTCATTGAGAAATGAGTGTTGAGAGCCTGCAATAGATCGTCAAGAAGAGCATGATCACTACCAGTAAATAGAATGTCGTCAACATAAAGGAGCAGAACTAGCATCTTGCCATCCAGTCGACAAACAAATAAAGATGGATCGGCGGTACTGCAGTCAAATCCATACTCCAGAAGAAAATTGATGAAAGTGTCGAACCAGGCTCTCGGAGCTTGCTTTAGGCCGTAGAGAGCTTTGGTGAGACAACAAACATGATTTGGTTTGTTTTCATCAACAAAACCAGAGGGTTGATACATGTACACCGGTTCTTGTAGTTCACCATGTAAGAACGCATTTGAGACATCTAGTTGCTTGATTGGCCAATCTCTTGCAGTTGCTACATCAAGAACTAGCCAAATTGTTGCTGTTCGAACCACAGGGCTGAACGTCTCTAGGTAGTCGACCCCTTCTTCCTGACCAAAACCCTTTGCAACAAGACGGGCCTTGAGCTTATCGATTGTGCCATCTGGATTAAGCTTGGTCTTGGACACCCATTTGGAGTCTAATATGTTCATATCTTCAGTTGGAAGAACCAAGTACCAGGTGCACAACAAATTAATTCTCCGTACCTCTTCTAGAACAGCTGCATTCCAACCAGGTTGCTTCATTCCTGACACAATTGTTGTTGGTTCAGAAGTGGTGAACTTAGAGGCAATGAGCGCATATCGAGGATTAGGCTTCTGAATTCCAGCCTTGGATCTTGTTGTCATAGGATGAGCATTTGTGACATTGTTGACTGGGTTCTCGTCTTGTGTAACTCCCACTATATCCTCTTCTTCTTCATTATTCAGAACTTCTTCAGGTGTATTTTCTGCAGTGACTGGTTAAGGAGTATGGTTGGGCTGATTTTATCAATGACGATACTAATAACGGTATGGGCGTACTAGTGCCTTGTTCACATCCAGACCATACAACTGACGCACCACCCCGAGCAAATGTCACTAAAGCTCGAATACCACAACGTGATGTTGGTGAAGAGGTTCTTACTTATGTGAATCCCTCTACTTCTGGTCATGTAACGCGGAAAAATGTTACAACTGTTGTTGACAAAACATGAAAAACAGAGGAAACTTTTGAGAAGTGAAAAAATAATAACTGACATGTAGAGAAAAACTCTGTTCGACTAAACATGGTGATTGGGTCATGGCCTTGTAAACAAAAGAAAACAAAAACTGCTATGTTCGGTTTAGTTTCTGTGTGTGAGAGAGAGACAAAAAAAACAGTACGAGGTTTTCGTATGGTTTTTTTTTTTTTTAACCTTTTATGTTTTTTTACTCCAAAACTGTAACTTCTTGATCAACCCTCCAGAAATTTGAGTCGTTGAACTCTGTCACACCCGAATTCTCCTCTTTGTTTTCGTTTTCCGGAACTTTGTGAACGATATTTCGCTTCAACGGTCCAGCTTCACCGACTATCCCTTCTTTTAAAGCTTGCTCCATTGCTTTCTCTGTTCCTTCTGGTTCCACTCCCACAAACTCCACATCCTCTTCGAAAAGTGCTCGCACTGCAGGAGCTGAAGGTGATTTATGTCCTGAGCTGCTGCTTCCAGATGAAGTTGATGTTGGGGAACCATTTGGAATAACCGGTTCGGTTTTGACATCTAGCATTGGTACATCGATGAATGGGTTCAGACTGGAGCTAGTGACTTGCATCTCAGATGCTTCATCGATGCTTGTTGGATCTGATGGTGATAAATTGTCTGGAGAGATGTTCTTCGGTTTCTCGGTTAGGTTATCGTCTTCTTCTTCTTCTCCAACCAGGACTTCATCGTCACTGCTGCTGCTATTGTTGGCATTTGAGTTCTCATTCATGTTCACATCTTCAATCGCCGTGTTGCTGAACCTGTCATCTTGGAATGTGAACCAGTCCGAATTTGTGAGCAAGCTGCAGCCAGGTAAAATGAGACATGATCAAGTCTTCGTTGAATAAAAACAGTAGTTCAGATGACTGAGTTAAAGAACAACCCATATGAGAACACTCAATCAACCCACCTTCCTTGATCATCTCCAAGTCTCAAGGATGAAATTACTACTTCAGCAGATTCATCGTTAAAGTATGCATCCTGCATATAATATGGAGATAAATCCACTATTTGACAAACTGTTTTGAATACGGAAAAATAAAAGAGAAGAAGTCAGCAGGACTTACACTATCGTCTCTATCAAGGGCATTGAGAGCATTCTGATCCTGACACCAGAGAAGACAAAAGGGTTAAACTGTTGTAGAGTAAACCGTTTAAGAAATTCAAGAAAAACTATTAGCAGCAAAATACCTCTTCATTATCTTCGTTTCCATAGATTCTGTAATTAAATGCTTGGTTCAAATTGTTCGCCAAAGCTGCAACATCGTAATCCCTGTCTTCCTCGTCGCTATCCCTTGTTCTATCTTGCAGTGTAGTTGGACGCCTGTATGTGACATTGGTTTAAGATCATATATCAACTCCCATTATATATAAAAAACTGTAAATTATCAGGTCAGGTCTTCATCAGGCAGGAGAAAATTTGTGTTTTGGTTAGCATAGTGCAGAAGAGGAATAAGAAACTTCATCAACATCTATCATTATGAACCAATGCTTTACAGTGATGAAGGAGAAAAGGTTGATGAAATTACCCGCATGCCCATCTGTACACATTCTCAACAGTGTTGCGCTCCTTCAGAACACCACTTTGCCACTCGTTCCATTCACTGTTTTCCTAATTATTTGAGAGAGCAAAGTCTTGTTACCAACACACCAAAAGTAGAAAGTAGAGCACTCTTCATGCTAGAGCCTTCATGCGTGCAGCTGATGAATCTAACGTAAGAACAAATTACGGTACATAAGATTGTTTGGTTGAAATACCAACCTGAAGCGATGTCTTTATCAGGCCATTGCTATCACTCAACTGGATAAGTTTATTCCATAGTCTTGTGATATGTCCAACATATCCGGCCCGTGGTGGTTTTTTCCCAGTGGCAACTACGGTAGGCTACATCACAGAAGAAAAATGGCAGACATGTTTGTTTACCTAATGATCATCTGAACAAGAAGACTACAACTCTTAACTTGAGCTGATTTTGACATGATACAAAACCATATACTACTAATCAATAAAAGTCTTTGTAAGAAAAAGCGCAGATGGTATACCAGGTTATTGCCAGAAAGAACCGAGTCTTTGTCTGATGAAAGAATTTTGCTAATCAGATTGCATTCCCGAAGGATATGGTTAACCATAGTTTCGCTCTTGTTTTCCAAACAAGAAAGTATTATACTCTCCACTTGGTGATGGAGAGCATTATTGTATGGGTACCTTCATAAGTTGAAAGTATTTAGTTAATTAACTTCTCAAGTAAACTAAAATCCAAATCAAGAGTCTGATTGAAGTTTAGTAGAAGCTTACTCGAAAAATAGTTCAAGGATCCTTTTAATTGTTCCAGAGCTCGCTAATTCAGTTCCAGCAGCATCATTTCCAGATTTTAACAGAACCGCAATGAATTCTACTATCTGGAAAAACGAGCAACAATTCAGCGTAAATATCCAAAAGACGTACCAATCACTTATCAGAAATGGGTAAGTTTAGGATCTGACCTTTAAACGATGCTTTCCAAGAGGTGGCCTCAGCTCTCCATACGTTGTAGGTAAGACTTTGCTGTCAGACGATACACTGAGAAGCACAAGCAAATCACCTGCAGGAAAAGACACTGAATCTTGTTATATAAGGACAATGAAGACTGAGGAGTCTATCCTTGATTTAACAAAACTTGCAAGACATATTTCCTGCATATCCAAGGAAGTCTAAGAAGGGGTCCCAACAAACATGGAACTAATGAACTCCCAATTTCGCACTATCCACATAAATCAAAATGGAACAGACCAAATAGAGCAATAGAGTCATGGGTCAGCAGAACCAAAAAATAATAATCACAAAAGGTTTGCATTGCAAATTGCAATGTGATTATTCCATGTGCATCCAGCACAAATTAAGATAAAAGTATGATCTTCTTGTTTAATGGGAAGATTCCGTAGCACCAGAAATCAACTTACCGAGTTTAGGTAGCATAGCACCAATAGTCTCCTGGGTCACTGGGACAGGAGACTCAAACATATGTTGACTTCTAAAAGAATTGAAGAAAGGTGACGAAGCAGCAGATCTCCTCGGATCTAACAGAGAGATACACACAGTAAGTGAATGAACTAGGCCGGATTTTGAATGTGAATCTTTTATGGCATGATCAAATATCCTAGAAACGAAGCTGCAGAAGAAGATAGAGGTTTTGCCACATCAGACTATTGTATATATCCGCAGGAACCAGTGACACTCAAATATGAAAGCAAAGATAACAAACCCAGGGCTAGAGAGTTTTGAAGCTAGAGCTGAAGGTGCATTTCGAGTAATTGCACATAATGTTTCCGCTGCGTTTGCCTGAACCGCAGGAGGACTCTGATTCAAGTTACAAAGGTTGTCACTCAGAAATAAAGCCTCAAGTCTATATTTTTTCTTTTGGAGTAACCTAAACTTTTACTACTTACAGATGGATTTAGTTTGTCCACGATCATTTCAAGTAAATCGCTATCAGCCAAGTATCGCATCACATCCGGAAAGTTGGGATAAACATTATCATCAGCCCCAACCAAGCGTACCAAAACCTACATAACAACACAATAAGTTTCTTTGAAAAGATGAGCACTGAAGTGACACCAAGCTGAAAAAGATCTCAGACCACCATTTACCTCCATGATGGATGTTATTCCAATTAAATCAACCAACTGGCTAAACACATTTCCATGCCCCTGAAATTATTAAAAGCTATTTTTAGAAACGTAGCCTGTGAAAATATCTCAAAAAGCAATCCAGATTATGACAATGTAATCTATGGTAGTTGCATCAATTGGAAATTTTCATAAGCTAAACTGAACAATTTAGTCACACCAAAGATAATCCAAACTCTAAAGCAAGAAAAGATAAAAAGAAAAGAAATTGTTATCAGCCATTCTATGATAGAGTGGCAGCATTACTTACTTTTATATAGCTCATAAGTGCTGCAGTCTTTCTGATCATCAGACATATGACAACCTATATCAAAAAGAGACATGTAAGAACCTAAAAAAACAGTTGGTCTTTACACACACTTCTTACTAGTAAAAAAAGAGACCTTGCCGAAATAGCCTGCCAGCAATGCACTATGAGGACGATTCGGTTCCAAAAAAGAGAATAGCAAATCCATCAGCTGCAAAATAAAACGAGACCACAGCAAATGAGATCAACTACAGTGATAAGAAAGAAACACGATGATAGAATATACCTTGTCGTCCTCCACCAAAGTCTTAAAAATAACATCAATTTCACATGTAAATATCTCGCAAGAGATGAATGGAAACCTAAGTGAAGAAGAAGAAGAACCCATCAGTAACTAAAGACAAAAAAAACGAAAGACTTGCCAGAAAAGAGAAAGTCTAGTCACAATAAAGGAAGAACATATTACTTGAAAGCACGTTTGCTATCAGCATCGTCTTGAGGCTCTTCAACAACATACCGCAGTAGTTGCTCCACTTGAGCTCTATCCCTTAGACTACAAACCAATACTCCCGAATCAAAAACTTTTCCAAGTAAAACTCATCCCAACCAAACTACTGTACAAGGAAAAGGAGCAAAATATTACAAATTGATGAGTCGGCTATTCAAAGCTTTGCATTCTTGAATAATCTCTTCCTCATCAAGAAGCTCTTCCAATGTGAAACTGTCTTTGTCTAGTATCGACTCCACCTATACATATATTAGCAAACAAAACCAATGAGCATCAACTCATGAATACTCGATTATAAAGTTCAAGTCTTTTTCCAATCAAACGCAATCAAAAAGATGATAATTTTGTAATCTACTTAAGAGCCATTTCCAACTATTTTTATAACCGAATCAAGAGAAGAAGAAAGAAATGAAATCTGTTGAACTCACGGGAGACGAAGCAGAGAGAGAGGCGAGCTTCCAGAACATGGTGGAGACTGAGAGGGACGAAGAAGTAGAAGAACCCAATAGGCTGTGGGAATCACAGGATGAGGAGTGGCGATTTTTTTGGGGTGGGAGCTCTCTGAAATCGATCAAATCAGTCAATGGTGTTTTGATGAAGAAGAGATCCAGAGAGAGAGAGAGAGAGAGAATGAGATCGGAGTTCTCAGATATTTTTTGAAAAATCGAGGCAGATTTTGCAAATTCTACAATACTAAGGACATATATTTTAAAATATCTGAAAATATTAAATAAAAAGGATTTTAATAATACCGAAAAGGTATTTTTTTTGTCCACACATTTTCTAAGTAAATATGATCTAAAGAACAAATATCACATAGGTTTTGTAAATGAAAAAGGGGGAAAAATTGGATTATACATCAAAACCTCTTTAATTTTAAATTTGGTAAATTAATTAATACTCTAAAGGAATTATTTTTTGAGAATTTGTTAAAAACGCCCCTTTTGATATACTCCTTTTCAAAAATACTCTTTTTTTTTGCCATTTTTATTTTTGCCCTCTTTTAATTTTTAATGACCATTTTACCCTTAGATGAAAATTATTTTATTCAATAAAAAGAAAAACAAAATTTTCCCGCCAAAAAATTTCCGACATATTTTCCCGCCAAAAATTTTTCGAAAATATTTTCCCGCCAAAAAAAATTTTTTGTCAAAAAAATTTTGTTAAAAAATTTCGACAACAAAAATTTCCCGCCAAAATTTTTCCCGCCAAAAAAAATTTACAAGGTTTTTAAAAGGTATTATAAGGTTTCTACCTTATAAACACCTTGTAAAGGCTTTTACAAGATTTTTTAAAGAGTTTTAAAAGGATTTTTAAACAACTTGTAAACGCTTTTACAAGATTTTTAAAAGGTTTTTAAAAGGTTTTTAAAAGGATTTTAAAAGGTTTTCAAATAGTTTTTAAAAAGATTTTTAAAAGGTTTTTAAACACCTTGTAAACGGTTTTACAATGATTTTAAAAACCTTGTAAAAGTTTTAATAAGATTTTTAAAAGGTTTTTAAACACCTTGTAAATGCTTTTAAAAGCGTTTATAAGGTGTTTAAAAACCTTTTAAAAGCATTTACAAGCTTTTTAAAAGCATTTACAAGGTTTTTAAAAGCGTTTAAAATGTGTTTAAAAACTTTTTAAAAACCTTGTAAACACTTTTAAAAGTTTTTTAAAAGCGTTTACAATGTTTTTAAAAGGTATAAATTTCAATATTTTTGGCGAGAAAAATTTTCGATTTTGGCGGGAAAAATTTTTTTTTTGGCTGGAAAAAATAATTTTTTCGGGAAAAATTTTCGATTTTGGCGGGAAAAAAAAATTTGGCGGGAAAATATTTTCGATTTTGATGACTGTACATTCTTGCTGTCACTCAAAAAAGGGTAATTTGGTCATTTTGTATATAAAGAGGGGTAGTTTTAAAAATGGTCAACATGAAGGGGTATTTTTAAAAAGGGGTATGGAAAAAGGGGTATTTTTGAGAATGCCCCTTATTTTTTTCCTGTCAAATTTTTTGCTAATTAATAATAATTTCTATGTATATATATATAGCTGCATTAATAATGTAAAATAATAATAACACAAACTTACAAGAATATATAAACTAATGTAATTTACTGATATATGGTTTAGATGTTGTTTTTATTTTCTTTTAAATTGACTTTTATATTTAACTGTTTTTCATAAAAAAGTTTGTATTGTATTTTCAAACTAAGGTATTGTAGTATCATCTTTAAATTCATCATCAACATTAAAAAAAAGTATGTATCATATGTAAAGTAAAATTAAGTAGTTCAATATCGTCATTAAAAATAGTATGTATTATTTTCTAAATATATATCATTTTTTGTTATAATTGAATCGATAAAACCCGATCCATAGCTAATACCTAGCATGGTAATGCGACTTAGTGGAATTGAAGTCTGGTGGAATCGGTCGCAAAGTTGGTGTTGTAACCACTTGACTAAAAACATTTTTTATATATTATATTTATCTGGATATTTTAATATTAAGATTAATATTTTGTCATGTATTTGGAATCTAAAAATATATATAATAATGTATGTCATGTATTTTTTACAAACTCACCCATTTCACCCAATGAATGAGATTTCAAAGATTTTAATTTAGTCATGCGTAATATCATTTTTTCAAGTTTTAGTAATTTTTTTTAAACACCTTTAACTATAATTTTTTTTCTCATTATCTAAGATATACTCGTTGTCTTTTCACATTTACTTTATTTTCACCTTCCATTGACTCACATATAACATAAATTAGACCGTAAATTGAATGTTGTTTTATTCTACTATGAATTTAAAATTTATCTCCATTATAAAACTCAACAGACACATTTAAAATTTTAAACTATGATCAGTTTAGACTGTCTCCATCAATGGTCACTAGCAATATCGTAAGAGTTGCTTAGATTTTAAAATCTATATATAATAGCAATCCTAATAAATATCACCAAAAGTTGTGTTTACAAAAAGTTGTGATTTTTCATTGCAACGGTTTTTATTGTAAAGTTACAATTGTTCAGTATAGAGTTGTGTTTATTCGAATATTCGTATCTTTTGAAATATATATATATATATATATATATATATATATTTGTCTGTTTGAACTGTTTTCATTTTTTTGTCATGACACAAAATAATATAAAATTTCAATCTCAACGGTTTTTACAGCTTTCTAAAATATTCTCTAGCATTCATTCTTTTAAAAGTAAAAACAAAATTCCTCCAATTCTTGATTTAACAAAATATTTTTGGAATGATGAATCTAATTTACAACTTTTAGTTAATTTTAAATATAAAAATTTAATGAAAATACCTAGAGTTTTAATCCAAGAGTTAGATGGATTATATAGCGTATTTTTGAATTTGACTTTTCAATATGGTAATAAAGATGTCTTCTATATAAAAGCAGTTTATATGGGTTATTAGGTATAATTAAGTGTAGACATAACAGTAGCGATTTTTCATAGTATATTTTCGTAAATTTTTTGTATTTATTTGTTTTTTTATAATTCAAACGGTTGTATCAGTTCATTTTAGAGTTGTGTCTTTTCACTATACTTTATTTATATTTTTTCATCGCAACTTTTTGTTCTAATAGATGTGTCTATTTAAATAGTCATGTATTTTGAAATCTTTTTATTTCTGTCTCTTCATCAGTAACGAACAAGTTCGGTGAAATAATTTTTTCATTTTATGTTGAATCTAAATAATTGAATATTAATATCTAATATTCAATGTTATTCTATAATCTAACTAAAATTTTAGTAATGACTATAGCAATAGAGAAATTTAATACAACTTAATATAGAATTTACAGTTGCATATATTTATTGTAACTTTTCGTTAATTTTTTTTAATATTTAAAAATAATAATAACAATCTGAATCAATACGGACAACAATTGCGACTTTTCATAGTACTTTTTCGTAAAAAAAATTGTTTTTTTAAAAACTCAAACAGTTGTATCTGTTCATTGTAGAATCATGTTTTTTCACTATATTTTATTCATATTTTTTCATCACAACTTTTCGTTTTTATAGGTATGTCTATTTAAATAGTCATGTCTTTTGAACTTTCTGTATCTTCATGAATAACTAACAAATCATTGTTTATTGAAACAAATTTTCCATTTTATGTTGAATCTAAATAATTTGAATGTTTAATATCTTATATTCAACGTTATTCTATAATCTAACTAAAGTTTTAGAAATGATTGTAGCAATATAGAAATTTAACAAAAATTAATATAGAATTTATAGTTGCATCTATTTATCTTAACTTTTTGTTAAAAACTATTTTAATATTTAAAATTTATTTTATTTTGTTTTGAAAAGTTGTGTATTTTAATTTTAATTTTTCATTGATACAGTTCACTCATTATTAAATATATTGTTATAATTACTTAATAGAGAATTATATTTATTCATTACAATCATTGGTTCAATATTCTCAGTTATGATCACTTTGTCATAATAAGTTTTTAATTGTAGCTCTTTATCATAATTTTTCATAAAATATTTTATATATTTATAATACTTTAAACAATATTTTTTCAATGTTATGTCTATTCTACATAATATTTTTTTGTTATAAGTTTTTATTTTGATGGTTGTGTTTTTTGTAACAGTTTATATATAATGTTTATGTATTCAAACCAAACATTCAGATGATTTCATAATATATAATTTTAAATTTTAAATTTAAATTTTCTTCTTCTAAAATATTTTCTCCACAACATCGCGGAGTCCGAGTAAATATGAAAATAACCAAATTTTGTTAACGATCCATCTTAATTTAAGATATTTAAAGATCACTAACACCTGATTGGCTAGAAAGAAAATGATTTTTTTTTTCTTCGCCGCTTAAAGACTCTCTGTTTCAAGACTCTGCTTCAAGACGCATAGTCATAGATATGCGGCCGGCCCATTGTTCACGATCGCGCTTAACCAAACTCAGCCGTTGGGGATCTCGTCGGCAGAAGACGACGACGGAGGTGACGAAGAGCGAATAAGCAATTGCAGTAGCGGAGATTCTGTCTCCTATGACCCAAGCCTTTGTGTACACGAGAGACGTCTACCCTTTTTTAAATCGTTTTCAGGTGATTTCCCAAAATCTCTTATCGTTTCTCATAGATATCTGAAGTTTTCTTTCTATGTTTTGGTTGTGGTTCTGGAATCATATAATTTAGTTTGAACTGTGATTGTAATTCATATCTATCCACAGATGTCTTGAGATTGATTCACCGGCTTGGCTTGGTCGTCTCGAGCAAACAGCTTGCTCTTCTCCGGCTAAGCACCACATCGAAGCGGTATGTCTATTCTGGTGTTTACGATTTGTTGTTATGGATCCTATATAAATATTCTTTGTTGAGTTAATTGTTCACTAACTTCTATTTTTGATTTCTAGTTCACGAGCTTACTCTCAGAAGAAGGGAGTGATGCTTCTGTCGAGATGGCCATAGCTAAAGCTGCTGATGCTATACTGTACAACAAGCAATCAAGTACCACAGTCACTCCATGTCTGATCCTGGGAGCACAAACCGTACAAGAGATGAGATATCTAGTGTGAGGCAGGTTCGTTAGTCACTTTACCTGCAGAACAGAGCCAATATGATCCATTCTATTATCTTGATTGTGCATCTTGTTATTTGCAATAGTTATCAACTGCAGGTTTTGGTTTCTAAAACTGCAGGTTCTGTTTTGGTTTTTCATTAGTTATCAACTGCAGGTTCTACATCTTTGCATCTGAATACTTTCAGGTTTTGGTTTTTAAAGTTGCAGCTTCTGTTTCTTCTTACAAATTGGACGTTTCGGTTTTGCTGCCTCCCAATTGGTTCTGAAATTGTTGAGTGGCATGTGTTACTGATAAAAATTATGTCTCATCTTTTAATTACGTAATACAAGCCTTACTATAACTTAACTATGTTGAGCATTGGCGTCAATGGACAGATGCTCCCTATTGATGCAGCCGTGTTTGAAACATCAAATACCCGTGGAACTATTGTTGACAAATGAACCACTTCTTACAGGTTTTGAGCTTGATCAGAATCTGTTTGGTCCTGTGGAGATTTAGACTTGAGGCCTGAGGGAAGCTTTGCAGCTGGTGCTAGTTCCCAAACTCTTCTCGCAAAGGGGCATAGCCTGAGAATGTGGAGTATGGTGTCTGATCTATTAATGTGTGTTTGCTTGTTTTTGGCATTAATGGTGTTCATATTTTTGTTTTCTACCCTAAATGTCATATGCACTTTAGCAAAAACAAAGCCACAAATATTGCAAAAGATTTTGTTAAGCAACTACCAATGGACCATAAAATTTTATAGTTCTTAATAAGTTCTTAATCTAACTTTTTTCAAAATTTATAATAAAAAATTGTTAGACAACTTTCACTAAGATACATCGATGGAGATGCTCTTAAAAGATAAGTTGAATAATATTATTATCACTAATAAAAAATTTCAAGCTACTGGTGAAAGAAACAAAAATAACTAGAGATCCAACTAATCAGAAGAAGAAAAACTAGAGGTCCAAATCTAGGATTTCAATTCGACCTGCTGGATCGAAATGACAAACCAACGGATAGACTTTGAAAACAATGGTAAAAGTTTTACCGTAAAACCTATCTTTTTGGTTAAGAAACCCTTGCAACTATGAGAAATGTTAAAGTAACCAATGAAACACATAGCAAATAATGACAGGTTTTGAGCTTCAGCAACAGTGAGAGCGTTCAACAAGTCAAATCTGTCTTGCATCCATTGTCGTCGCAAGCCACTAATGTAATGTGCCACAAGTTGCTGGTCCGAATACTGTAGATCAACGCTCGTCCAAAGAGCGGAAAAATTGGTATAATATTCTGTTACTGATTGCCATCTTCCTTGACGCAAGTTGAGGAAGCGTTTGAACATCACTTGATCGTAGTTGAATGGTAAGAACTTTTTACGCATCTGCTTCTTCAACTTTTCCCACGACAATAGTTTAGGTTTACCTAAACGTGCGCGTGACGTCTTTAGCTGTGCCCACCAAACCGCAGCTATGCCGCGAAATCGCATAGCAACCAAAGGAACACAACGTTCCAAAGGCACGCGTTTGAACTCGAGAGTCTCTTCGACTGTGACAATCCAATTGACAAGTTCCTCGGCGGATTGTTCGCCATGAAATTCGGGAAGTTCAAACTTGAAACCTTGTTCACACCGCCGATCTTCTTGCGGTTCATCAATGATAGCAAACTGATTGTCTTCATTAACGGGTTCTTCTTGTTGCTGGAGGCGGAGATTTTGCGGCTCTCGAGGTCTGACCATGGCGAAGGAATTTTGAGAAAATTATTTTGTTTTATGAGTCAAAGAAACAAAAGCTATAAAATATATAAGGCTTTATAAGGCTGAAAATCTAGGGTTTCAATTGACCTAGAAGGACGAGACAAAACCTTGGAAACAAAGTAAATCTCAATAAATAGTAGTATTTGATTAAGATATAATAAAAATAAAGAAAATCTATAACTAAAGTAGTACTGTGTTACTGTTTCCTTAGTAAAATAAACTATGAAAGAATAAAATATAGGGTTTAATCTATATAATAATAACAATCCGAATAAATGCGACCAACAGTTGTGTCTTTTCAATCGTACTTTTTGGATATTTTCTAAAAAGTTGTGATGGATCATTAAATGAAAAGTTACAACTGTTCACTGTAAAGTTGTGTTGATTGGAATATTCGTATCTTTTAAAATCTATATATATTTGTCTGTTTGAACTGTTTTCATTTTGTTCGGCATGACACAAAATCAACGAAAATTTCAATCTCAACGGTTTATATATTTTTCTAAATTATTTTCTAGCATTCATTCTTTTAAAAGTCAAGAAATTTCTCTAATTCTTATTTAACAAAAGATTTTTGGAATGATGAATCTAATTTACATCTTTTAGTTAATTTTAAATATAAAAGTTTAATGAAAATACCTATAGTGTTTTTCCAAGAGTTAGATGGATTACATAGTGGGGTTTTGGATTTAACTTTTCAATATGGTAATAAAGATGCTTTCTATTTAAAAGCACTTTATATGGGTTATTAGGTGAAGTCAATCTCAACGGTTTAAAAGCACTATTTAAAAGCACTTTCGTAGCACATTTTCGTAATTTTTTTTTTTTAAATTCAAAAGGTTGTATCTGTTCATCGTAGAGTTGTGTCTTTTCACTATAGTTTATTGATATCTTTTCATCACAACTTTCCGTTCTAATGAGTGTGTATATTTAAATAGTCATGTCTTTTGAACTCTCTCTACATTTGTTTATTCTACAATAACTAACAAGTTCGTTGAAACAAATTTTCCATTTTATGTTGAATATAAACCATTTTATGTTGAATCTAAATAATTGAATATTAATATCTAATATTCAAAGTTATTCTATAATTTAACTAAAATTTTAGAAATGATTATAGCAATAGAGAAATTTAATACAACTTAATATAGAATTTACAGTTACCTCTATTTATCATAACTTTTTGTTAAAAAAAAGTTGTTTAATATGTAAAAATAATAATAACAATCTGAATAAACACGAACAACAGTTGCGACTTTTCTTAGTATTTTTGTAAGAAAATTGTTTTTATTTGTTTTTTTTTAACTCAAACATTTTTTCTGTTCATTGTAGAGTTATGTTTTTTACTATATTTTATTCATATTTTTTTTATCATAACTTTTCGTTCTAATATGTGTGTCTATTTAAATAGTCATGTATTTTGAACTTTCTATATATTTGTCTCTTTATCAATAACTAACAAATCATTGTTCGTTGAAATAAATTTTTCGTTTTATGTTAAATCTAAATAATTTAAATATTAATATCTAATATTCAGCTTATTCTATAATCTAACTAAAATTTTAGAAATAATTATAGCAATATAGAAATTTAATAAAACTTAATATAGAATTTATAGTTGCGTCTATTTATTGTAACTTTTTGTTAAAAATTACTTTAATATTTAAAATTTATATTATTTTGTTTTTAAGTATAATTATTTAATAGGAAATTACTAATTCAATATTCTCAGTTAGGAACACTTTGTCATAATAATTTTATAAATTGTAGCTTGACCATAGTTCTTCATATAATGTCTTATATTTATTATACTGTAAACAATGTTTTTTGCAAAGTTTACATAATATTTTTTGTTATAAGTTTTTATTTTGATGGTTGTGTTTTTAGTAACAGTTTATGTTTAATGTTTATGTATTCAACATATTCTATTACATTCAAATGATTTCATACTGTATAATTTTAAATTTTAAATTTTATTTAATTCTTTCTAAAATACTTCCCTCGCGACATCACGGGGGGTCTGAGTCCTAATCAATCTAGAAGGAAGGAAAAAACAAAAAAAAAACTGACGAATAGCTTTAGAAAACAAAGATAAAGGCTCTGATTGGCGAAGACTTTAAAGACTTTAAAAACATTTAAAAGCATTTTATTTGTCAATCACACTTTTATGATTTTTTTATTTTTTTAAATTTCAACAGCTACTTTAATTTTCTTCTTCTTTATTTCTCTTTCTTTTTTAAAGCTTCAAAATGACTCTTTAAAACCAACAAATTTTTTTAAAAAATTTCCTCCATCATAATTAAAAACTCTCTATAAATTTATATATATTTTTCACAAACCTTTTTTTTATAGATTAATAATCATCACCTTTGTATTTTCTTACAATTTTGTTTTTTTTTTTTTGCCAACAAAAGATTAGCTCAAACGAGCCAATAGGAAGGGAGATTGTTTACATACAAAACATCATGCGGAGATGTACGCGCATAGCGTGCCAAACGATCCACTTTTACATTTGCAATTCTAGGAATAAAAGATAAAGAAAAAGAAGAAAATTCCTCCCTGTCTATCTCAATTTCGTCAAGGTAAGTCGAGAAAGCCGGCCAGTCTTGTGGCGAAGACACCATCTTCACCAGGTCTGAGCAATCTGTGTAGAAAGCCACGTCGCGGAAGTCATGCCCGATCATACACCGCACGGCCCACATAAAAGCTTCGACTTCAGTATGCAAGGGGGAAAGGCTCCGTCGGAAATAAGAAGCTCCCATACAGGGTGCCGGATCCTGAAACTGAGTGCAGTACCATCCTGCGCCTGCAAACGGATCACCAGCTTTCCAAGATCCATCTACGAAACAGCGGTAGCCTGAGAAGACATTAGAAAGTGAAGCTGCACCCACCCTCAACCGAATGGAGGGGTCAGGAAGGTGATCTACAAGAGCCGCATCCTCGCCCTCCTCCTGAGCCTGCTGCCAAGACAACGCCTCGCCTTCTGCTACCCGAATCACCTCATCTAACCGCTCATCTATATTCTCAAAAACTCGGCCATTTCTTGCTTTCCAAATATACCACAATATCCATGGGAAGGCTGCCACCTGGGAGGCCGGACTCTTAGGTCCCAGAAAATGATCCATATTAGCAAACACGGATTCCATCGGAAATGAGGATGGCCCCACCGGTACCTGAGATAACGCCCAAGCCTGACGTGCTGGTGGACAAAGAAACAACGCATGATTTACTGTCTCCTCTTCAGCACCGCAGCAAGCACAACCCAAATCACAAGCAATACCACGCCGACCCAAATTATGTGAAACCGAAATACACCCTGACAGGACCTGCCACATAAAGTGTTGAATTTTTAGCGGACACCAAACCTGCCATACACGAGCTAAGAGATGTGTAATTTCCGGACCACCACCGAGGGGCTGAAAAGGCCCTACAACCGACATACGTGCCGTATGATATCCAGACTTAACCGTATACCTCCCATCCTTAGTAAAATGCCAACCAAGAGAATCTGCCTTCGGACAGCTACCTAAAGGTAACGCCCTTATCAACTCAACATCAACATGATCAAAATGCAGAGTAAGCAAATCCATCCGCCATGAGTTTGTTTGACGATCAATTAAGTGAGAAACTTTAAGAGAAGGATCCTTAAACGGACCCTTGCTGATAGCTGGTCTCGGGAATTGTGCCGGTATCCAGGGATCAGTCCAAACAGAAATGGAGTCACTTGAACCAACACGTTTAATAAGTCCTTTGTTAACCAGAGAGCGAGCAGAGACAAGACTCCTCCATCCATAGGAGGGAGAATATGAACGAACCTCGTCCATGGGGTTCGATTTCCGATAGTACCTACTTTTAAAGACTCTTGCGAACAAAGAATCAGGAGCATCAACCAGTCGCCATAATTGCTTAGCCAATAAAGCGGAATTAAAGTCATCCACATTCCGAAAACCCAATCCACCCACCTGTTTACTACAACACAATTTCTCCCAAGCTAACCAGTGCATACCACCTGACCGACCATTTGTGCTCCACCAAAAATTTGCCACTGCACTAGTAAGTTTGGATGTTATTGTTTTAGGGAGACGAAAGCAAGATATCACAAACGTCGGGACAGCAGTTGTGATTGACTTAATCATCACCTCCTTTCCCCCCTTGGATAGCAATTTTGCAGACCAGCCGGTCGTCCGATTCTGCATCCTTTCCCTAACAAATGAAAAAACCTTTGTTTTAGACCCCCCTAAACTCTCCGGTATCCCCAGATAGGAACCCATACCGCCTAAGGTTGTTATTCCAAGGACTCCCTGCAGCTCCGTCTTTGTGCCCTCAGCAACCTTATGCCCAAACTGAATTGAAGATTTTGCAAAATTAATTTGCTGGCCCGAGGCCGCCTCATACTCCCATAGAATCTCCAAGACTACCTCACATTGTGCTCTTTCGACCTTGCAAAAAAGAGGCTATCATCCGCAAACAATATATGCGTAATTGGCCGACATTGATTGGCCACCTTAATCCCTGTAATCCGCTTATCCTCCTCTGCTTTCCGAATATTTGCTATTAACACCTCCGTGCACAAGATAAACAGGTAAGTAGACAGCGGGTCTCCCTGACGTAAACCCCTCTCTGGAATTATCAAACCATTAGGTTGACCATTAAGAAGAACCTTGTATTCAACTGAACTAACACAAAACATAATCCACCCAATCCATTTCTCCTCAAATCCCATCTTACGGAGCAACCTTTCTACAAACCCCCACTCTACCCGATCATATGCCTTGCTCATATCTGTTTTAATCGCCATAAACTTCCCTTTGCATGACGGATTAGTCCGTAAACCATGAAACATCTCCTGAGCTATCAGAATATTATCAGAAATCAATTGACCGAGGACAAAGGCCGACTGAGTTTCCGAAATAATCCCTGGTAAAACTGTCTTAAGCCTTTGGAACAGGATCTTTGAAATAATCTTATACTCCACATTACATAAACTGATTGGGCGCAACTCTGTCATCCGGGTAGGCTTTGCCACCTTAGGAAAAAAACAAATATGTGTTTTATTTAATTCCTTATCAAAAACACCTTCCTCAAAGAAACCGTTGACCAAAGCTAAAAGGTCCGTTTTAACAACCCCCCATGCCTTCTGAAAAAACAAAGCTGTCATCCCATCTGGACCAGGAGCTTTATCTGGATGCATCATAAATAGTACCGCACGGACCTCCGCCTCAGTGGCGGGAGCCGTTAGCCTCGCATTGACCTCGTCCGTAATAACCGAGTGAACCTCACATAAAGCCGCATCTAAATTTGTTGGATTAATTGTTGTGAACAGATCCGCAAAATACGTCACTGCTGTTTTACAAATATCCTCATCCTCCGTTGACCAAACATCGTGTTTGTCAAAAAGACCGGTAATCCGGTTACGGGCCCGCCTCTGCTTTGTTTGAGCATGAAAATATTTGGAATTTTTATCCCCCACCCTCATCCACCTATTACGACTCTTTAAATACCAGTATACCTCCTCATCCCTATAAGCCTCCCGTAATCGAGCATGTAAGTCGGAAATGACCTCTATGGAAGTCGCATCATCCGCTTGAGCCGCACCCAGTTGACGTTTTAAATCCTCAATCTTATCCCTACCAAACAGGGCCTACAATTTGCGCCACCGAGAGATAGCCCGCCGAATGCTCACAATATTATCCACAAAAGTGGAAGAACCCTGAGCTTGTTCCCTCCTCCCCCCCATCCAGCCGAAATGGCATCCATCAACCCTTCTTTTCCAACCCACCTACGGTCAAACATAAAGCTTCGGCGCCCGCGCCGTCTTTTCGCACCTATATTAACTACAAGTGGCTTATGATCAGAGGTGATCATAGGTAAATATTCTGTAACCGTATCCGGAAACAGCTCATGCCAATCCTCATTACCTAATGCCCTATCCAACCGACATCGAATTGGTTTTTTATCCCGCCAACCCTGCCAAGACAAACAATCCCCAAGGTAGGGAAATTCCAGGAAACCACAATCCTGAATCATTCCATTGAAAGAGAGAAATGAAGAAGCATGGTGTAGCTTGCCCCCTCGTTTCTCATGATTACCAGTTAATTCATTAAAATCACCCACAACGAACCAAGGAGATGACCTAGATATGCCGATCTGCAATAAGCGTTCCCAGACCATGTCACAATTCTTGGGTACCGGATCACCGTAAACAAACGTTAGGTAAATTACCTGTCCTTTATAAACCGCTTCAACGTCAATCAACCGATTTGACTCAAATAAGACCGTGACATGAAAATCATCTTGATTGTAAAATAGGGCCAAATCCCCACTACACCCAATAGGGTCAACTGTTTTCAAATTTTTATAACCAAAATGCCCAACAAATTTCTCCAAAACAGCCCGAGATTGTTTAGTTTCCATGAGAAATAAAAAATCCGGGCGATGCGTATTCCATAGGTCCCTAAGATTCCCAATAGTTGCCTTGTTGCCCAGGCCTTGACAATTCCAACTGATAATATTCATGGAGGGGAAATCGAGATCTGTGAGAAAAACCCACATAAATGCACCCCCCCAGTCCTTGCGAAGATGCACAAATTGAAGAAACCTAAACAGTCCCCTACCCCTAAAACTATCCATGAGAAGATAAAACCTACGCTGAACCGAAAAACCCAGCAACCAATTCCCTTTACCATAATGGACACCAGCATGGCCCAAAAGGAGACCAGAGCCCTAATCGTTATATTGTCTCTAACCATCAAGAAATCGAGCATGAACAATGTTGAGAATGAAAGCCAAGAATACACTATAGACCAGACCCACAACCCCCCGATACACCACAACTGAATTCTCAAATAACAAACAGATGAAGTTCTACAAATTCGTCCGAACGAATTAAACAAACAAGGCCAGTAATGATAACAACCAGATATAGGAGAAACGAGCCAGCAAAATTTTATTACTTCCTGTCGACAAAGGTGACAACCACACCCAGTCAAACCAATACAAAGAAACCCAATAAAAGGGAACAAAGATGAAAAACAAAAACAAGAACAAGACAACGAAACATCCGTTGTGTAATTATTCCATACATAAGAAACAGAAAACAGAAATAACAAGGGAGAACAGAATAAATGCTGTTCCCAAGCAAGAAACCAGAACGAAGTGGGATTAAAGAAAGCCTCAACCCCTTGCCAGCTCGTAAGGTCTAACCACATTATTCAGCCGCAGAACTTGGAGGCTTCCCTCCTTGAAGAGGACCCGCTTTTCCCTGCAGTCCGACCCCCTTAGTAACAACCTTCTTGCGCGGTGATGTTAAAACCTGCATATTCCGCTTCTTTGAGCTAGCCCCAGGTAAGACACCTTTAGTTTTGGCCATCCGAGCTCGTGGTGGTGGTGGAACCTCAACCGAAGCAACCACTTCCTTACCAGTAAGCTCCGAATCACCCGCTCCAACAATAGAACCAGCCTCCTCGTGTAGACCTTGAATAGGCAACTCAATCTCCGTACTTCCATCTTCCACAAAGTTCACCCCTTCCTCCACTAATAATGTGTCCTCCTCGGATGACACTTCTGAATCGACACCAGTCTCCTCCACAATAGGAGCCATAAAACCCAAGTTCCGGTTATCTGGTAGAGCAAATTTATGGTCCAATAAGTCGCTCAACGCATTTGAGAACATGACATCCTGCTGCACCAGCTCCATGGAGACTGAAACTGCGACACTTGAGGTGCCAGGATCAGGGAATAAGTTCTTGCGCACCCTCTTATCCTCCCCACCCACATAACCTGACACTACAACCCCCTGCTCAACAGGCGGTACCACAGCCGTTTCCATACTAGAACCCAAGAAAGCATCGAGCATCTTCTGCTCATTCTCAGAGAAATGAAGTCCCACCTCCCCACCTTGTAGCTGGTTGATCCCGAACCCCGAGATAGCAACCTGAGATTCTCAGGGAAATTTTGTTATTAATGAAATTGCAGTCACAAATTTTAAAGTTTTTTTTTAACAATCAAAGTACTTACAGTCAAAGTCTCTACAACCAAATTCTATACAGCCAAATTTTTACAATCAAAGTCTCTCAACCACAAATAACAGTCGTTACCAATTGCGGCCAAAGTTTATTTTTATTATTTTTTTAAAAAAAGATTAAATTATACTCAGAAAAAAAAATATTTGTATAACTAGTGCAGCTTGAGTTTTAAAAAGTTTGAAAATATTTTACAAATTTCTAAAGCACGCTATATAAGAGGTGCATCGCCAAATCCTCTTAAGGCAAGCCTCTCCGCCGCCTGAGGCTTCGCCGGCGGTGGAGAGGGCTCTGCTTTCTCCTCTTTCTTTTATTTTCCATTGTAGTAGTAGGGTGAAAGGTCTCGATCTCTGCTTCTCCGGTAGTGCTAGGAGTCGCTCCTCTGTTGCGTCGTTTTGGTGCGGCGGCGGGCGATATGGAGAGGGATCTCGGCGTGTTTCTCTCTCCGGGAGACTGGTGGTGGTTTGAAGATGCTCCGGGCGGCCTTCTTTGTGGATTCATGGCGTTGGATCTGGGCTCGTGAGTCGCGCCATACTGCTTCTCCTTTCCTTTGCCGGAGAACCTAGCGGACTGGAGGCTAATGGTGGAGTCGAGATTTCAAGTTTTACCGGGTGTTGGGGTGGATCATGTGGGTGTCGGTGGCCGAGATTTGAGGTTATCCTCAAATCTGGTACTCATGTGAGCCTCTTCAACTTTCTTGGTTTCAGTCCGGCCAAGGAGTGAGACAACAAGCAGGTACTATGATGGCCAATCCGGAAATGCATCGTCAGATGAAGCTATGCTAATCCTTGTTCGAAACTCTTATCTTTAGGCGATTAGCATTCTGGTCATTGATTGGTTGTTCGGAGAAGCATCGGTTCATGCGGGTCTTGTTTCGCGTCTTTTGGCCGGGTCAGTCGGATGTAGTATCCGTTTTTTGGCTTAGGATCGGAACAATGAAAGCCGGAGAAACCAAGTTTTGCTGATGTTGCACCTGCTGGTGTCGATGCTATTTGGACAAGTCCTACACGCCGATCTTGAGGTTCTAATAGCTTGGAATTGCTTTGATCTTTAGTATAGATTTTGGTCTTCTCTGTGTTAGTAGTTGTTTTCGTATCATAGGGTAAATTTAGGTGGTTCAAGAGATGATTTCACTCTGAGTTGTAGAGTGTTAGTTATCTCATTGTGGTTAAAAAATGCAATGGTTTCTCGATCAGGTAGTGTTGGATCCGCTAGTGTTTCAGGGTGATACTAGATCGAACTATTGCATTTGGTCCAATTCTATAGAGGTGAATGATATGTACCTTGAATTTGGATGTAATCTTGGATGTAATCCTTTGGTTAATGAATAGTTGAAGACTTGAAGTTGAGCCAAAAAAAAAAAAAAAAAAAAAATCCTCTTAAGGCAAGCCAGCGTTGGAGAGCCTCCGCATAGTGTTGCATCCCCTTGCAATGATAACCAAGAAGTTGATTCTGAACCTGTCTGACAATCCACGTACTTTTGATATCAGTGAAATTATTTATAAGACACATAAAATCTTACATATAATAATAAATGAGATTATTAACTTTGAATTGTAACTAAAAGGAGTGCGAGTTTTTTAATTAGTATTTATTACAAAAACGTTTGTGACATTATTAACTAATTTGTAACATAAGTAAAAGACATATAAATATGACACTATCTAATCTCAATAGTCAATAACTTAGCAACTAGAATTAGAAGTGATTAAAAATATATCTTTTTGAAAAATAATTTGAAATTTTCAAGGAAAAAAAAAGATGAAAACAATTATTTGTTTCTTAACCTTTTTAATATTTCTTTCATCATGTAAGTTTATTTTCATACAATAGGGCAAATATGCTTCATGTTTCATATTTTAAAGAATATTTGTTTGCTCTTTTTATTTTTTACAGGTACATCGAATATCATGACAACAAAATATTTAGAAGAAAATGCCCCTTCCTTTAAACATGCAGAAAGCCCTGATGCTAAACGTGAAGCTAATTTTTGTCATATGTGTCGACAGTATTGTAGAAGAAATCACAGTACGTTCAAAAAATGTAAAGCCAAAAGTGTTTGTCGTTGTACTCAAAATTATAATGTCGATGATCCTGATACGGATACCCATAAGGATTACTACCCATATATTAATAAGGATTACTACTACCCATATATTAATAAGGATTACTACTATTAAATATAATAAAATAATTTTTAAAGTACGTAAGTCTGAAAATTGATGGGAAGATATTAAAGTTACTTCCTAGGACCCAAACTGCAGAATCTTCTATGTATTAGATATCTTTTGTTTTGTTTTGTTTACAATTTAGTTTTGTTTGCAATTTTACATTCGTCTTCTTATATCTTGAACAATTTTTGATGGATCCTTCGTCCTTGTATAATTCCTATGTTGAAGAAAACAGTCGGCAAGCCCAACAAATGGAAGTTGAGATCATTGTGTTGGGTATATGCATAATGCATTACATCTAAAAACTTCATTGATACAAACGAAAGGAAAACTTTTTTCAGTTTTCTTCTTCAACATGTTTTTATTTATTATACGGCCGGCCATAGAAACCCGCGTTTTTGAACAAGAAATCTATTACACACAAAGGTTATGGTAGGGATTTGACATCATATCAAAATGTTTTGTACGCAAATACATGAGGAACGTGATGGTACATTGGTACTGGCGGACCTATTCATAGAAAAGAGGGGTCAACTGACCCCCGGTTAAATTCACAGCCTTTTTTTTGAATCTAATATAGTAGTTTGGATGGGGTTATTGTACAGTCTCTGAGATTTTGGCTTATTAGTAATGATTGTGTGCTTGCTTGTCAGTGTGTGTGTGTGTGTATGTTCATCTGTGTCAATCAATTCAGCCGTGTGTGTATATGATGAATATATTGACCACTCTGATACACTTTTGCAGTTCTACAAAGAGTTGGCCGCCCACAGCAAGGCTTTGGAATGCACTGAACAGGTCGTACAAGTCGAAAAATAGGTACTCACTTTTGTGGCTGCTTAGCTGACCTGTACACCTAAATGTTAGTAGGCCTTTCTTGATCAATCTGTTCATATGTGAATGACTCTCTGTATGTATAGCCCATCAACGATGGTGTTAATTAGGGGCCTCTAGTGAAGCTCTTCCGCTTCTTCTCTCTTTGGCTAATCATTACTTTCATGGGATGTGATAACACTATATTCACATAACTTAAGTTCCTTGTTAATATGTTAGTGGTTAAAGTTTGGTTATTGCCAAATCCTTCTGTGTATGTGAATTTTAGTAGCTTTATGGCTTCATTGACTCTGCTTTAAGTAATTGGAAAGTGAAAAAGTTTCTAGTTTTTTTAATCCATATCTATGAATGAGGTCATACGATTTACTGTTGATATACTGGAAATTGAAGATCAGACCGTACATTGGTATGTGTATGTGAATTTAGTAGCTTTTATGGCTTCATTGCCTCTGTTTTTTCTTGTTAACTCTTAATAGTCACTGGCTTTGTGTTTGCATTACTTTTTTTCTGATTTCACTCTCTTTTCTTATGTCATGGCTGTGTTCAATTTTTTATGTCTTTGCTTAGGGTTGTGTAGATGATGCATTTATTTTGGTTTCTGGGTGTTTTGCATTAGTGAGGATTGCGAATCTTATCTGAATCTGTTTCTACTTTTGTGAACTTACTAAGGCTACTTTCCATTGTTCTGTTTTGTACTCTGAAGGTTATAGTGCAAGTGTTTTGATCCCTTTCCCATCAGTGCCGTAGGTTTTATAAGCTCTTCACCATGATGATCCATCAATGTCGTAGGTTTTAAACTCTGGTTTTAGAAATCCCTTTCACATATACGGCTGGCTTCTTCACCCATACATGTGATGCATACTCACTTAATACTCTTATAGTAATTTTAAAACTTTAATTTGTTTCTTGTTTCTTCATATTTTTTTGTATGTGATCAGTATCTTACACTCCTTTGTTTTTGCTATATAGGAATGGCCTGTAGCTAGAAAATTCAGATGCAAACTGGTTGCTAATATGGATGTGTATGAAGAAGAATTCGGTGCTGTAGTAGTAACTGGAGCTGAAGGATGGAGCGCTCAAACTGGAGAAGCTAGTTTAAATTCTACAGTGGATGGAGATGATGATGATGGTGAAGCTGATTCTGTTGAGAAAGATATGTCAGTGCCAATGGTAGAGAAACAGACTCAAACACAATCTCAAAAAGGAAGTTCAAGAGCAAAAAAAAGGCCTAAAGAGAAAGATATGGGTTATAAAACGGACCGAAGCTCTTGAGAAGAAGAATAGAATAGTGGAACAGATGTTGGAGCGTGAGCATGCATATAGTGTTGAGAGTGTAATAGAGACACTTAATGGATTGCCTGGAGTTAGGATGTGGTCTCCATTTTACGAAGCAGCAGTTGAGTGTCTTCTAGCTGATGAAGCGAACCGGCGGGGTTTTATAGCGTATCCTAGGGCTGAAGATAAGATTAGATTTTTGGAGCTTAGGACTAGAAGGAAGCTTGATGATTTGTAGTGTTTTTAATCTTTCCAGATTCTCTGGTAAATGGAAGAATGTTGGAACTTTTCATATCAAGTTGCTTGAGATTGAGAGCATGGCATTAATTGCCTGTTTATGAAGTTATGAACTTTTAATGCAAATTTTTAATTTCCATGAGTTGGTGTTGGTCCTTGATCGTTCTGTTTTCAAGTTTTTACTTATTTGTAGTGATGGAAGCTTTGTGTACCAACATCACGAATGAATAGGGTCAAGGCCGTTTACCTTATTAGTCACACATCGTTTATTATTTTAGTTAATGATTTTTGTCTATCTTTTTGTTTATGACTTCGTTTACTATTTTAGTTAATAACTTCCTCTATAATTTTTGTTTATGACTTGGGGGCTGTTCGTTTCATCATCTAGATGCAGTATCGTCTTATAAACTCTGAAGAGAGTGTGTGCCTCAATGTAGATTTTGTGATGAATCTGAAGATGAGAAAGAGGAGAAGGCTGAAGAGAATGAAAAGAGGAGGAGAATGAGAATGGCGGCTGATTTGAAGTTTGTTGTGCAATATCTATTCAAACTGTGAATCATCTTGTATAGCTAGCTAGATAACCAAACAAGAGCATTGGTATTCTTCTGCAGGCTACGTACGTTCACCGAAGAACTTGGTATGAACAGATTGGTTCAGTGATTTCTGGTTGGTTATATATGTAAACCACATTGTTTCCATTCCAACATCTAATTTTAGCTAAGGAGTTCAAAGATGATCGCACCTTCAAGAAAGTCATCTACAATGCTGATTATCCAAGAGGAGCTCACCAAATTAGCAGAAGAGGCTGTGGAAGCTGAGGAGGAGAAGGAGAAGAATGAAGAAGATGCATGCAGAGAAGGAGAAAGCAGGTGCCAGGTGGGGAGGAGTTGAAAGCCTAAACTCCTGTTTGATCACATCGCACATATTGAGTCTCTCTCACACAGATACACAGTTGCCTAATGCCTAGTACTCCAGACAAACAAAAATGAGAGTTTGTTTGCAGACAGGGTGAGGTACCTGAGAGACGAGATTATAGAAAGTATAATCGACAAGTAAGTGTGCTTCCCACTATTATATTTTGTTGGTTCCACTGTAGTGTGTGTATGCAGCTGAGTGTGAAGTGAATAGTGATTTTTGAGTTTATGTGGCCAGACACTTGAGGAAGCTGACACAAACATGTGTTTGAAACACACAACGCGACCTTTGTTCTTAAGCATCTTTATCTTCTGAAGAAGATGACTCTCCAGCATCTCAGGTGAGTTACTGAACCAATGCATCTTCCAATGTTTGTTTATGCATCACAGTAGTATTGTTTAAACATTGATCTCTCATATTGCGTACAGGGGATATCACAACTACATTACTTACCGAGCTTTGTTTATGCATTTAAGTATAATTTTTTTTTTTCACAAATTGTATCACATTTTTGATATACGTTGCTAAATTGCTATATAATATAATAAATCATAGCCATTTGTGACAATTTTATTAGAAAATAGTATTAAACTTTTAAAAAGAAAAAATTTACGTAACAATTTTATTGACTTTAGTCACACAGAAAAAGAAAAACTTTAAAATATTAATGAGAAAAAATTGGTGTAGAAAGAAAAATAGAAAATATAGTTTGGTAGTGGATTGATTAAGCTCTTTATAATACTATGGTTTAATTAAGCTTTGTGGTTAATTGTAATTGGACAGTAATCTCTAATACCCCTATTCATCAAAACAATTTCTCAAAAACCCCTCAATGGTAAAAAGATAATATTACCCTTAATGAAGATTGTTAAAGGTTAAATATAATTAAATCGGTAAATGTTCAACGAAAAACACAATAGCTCAGTGGTTGCGAGTTCCATGCGCACCCGCGCGCCCAGAGTTTGAATCCCACTATGCAAGGTACAATTAGGGTGCAACTGGTACAACTAGGGTGCGACGGGTACAACTAAGATGCGATAGGTACAACTGGAGGTTAGTTGTACGTTCAATTTTCTTTTCAAAATTATTAGAGGATAGTTTCGTCATTTTATTAAAGAAGGGGTAGTGAGAATAAGTGGAGGTGATGAAGAAAAGAATTTCTGGTATAGGGGCACCAGAGAATTAAATCCAATTGTAATTCCTTATTTTTCTGATCAAAAGATGACTCACTACTCTTCTCCTCTTCTCTCCCATAAACCTTAAAAACCATTTCCACGATCTGCTTGCTTAGGGTTTCCCCCCCCTCTCTCTCTCTCCCCCAAATCTCCCATGTCTGCTTTCAATTTCTCCATCTCTTCTTGATTCTCTCTCAGGTAAACTCAATTCTCTCTCAACTCCTCCGCATCAACTCGATCTGCGTTCTCAATTTTTTTTTTTTTTTGGATCTCGTCTTCTCCTGTAACCAAATCTAGTTGAAATCAATCCTTGGATTAGTTTTAAAGTTATCGCGATTCGTTGTTTGATTCAGTGTACTGAGAATCCAATTGTGGCTTAATTTGGTGGAATACTCTACAGGAGGGTTAATAGGGTAAGAGTCTTAGATTTGTTGGGTGTTTGATCATTCCATTGGTTGGGAAGAGAGATAGAGAAATGTGTTGAATTGGTGTTGGTGTGTTGGTGGAGGAAAGAGAGAGAGAGAGCTTAAGAAGAAGGAAGAAAAATGAATGTGAGCCATGCATCGGTTCATCCAGTGGAAGATCCTCCAGCAGCAGCTACTGAAGTTGTTAATCCGCCGAGGGTGAGGATGGATGATATGGAAGGCATGCCCGGAACACTACTTGGATTTGCTCTTCGTTTCTTTCAGTTCTTGTTTGCTGCTGCTGCTCTCTGTGTTATGGCTACTACTAGTGATTTCCCTTCCGTTACCGCCTTTTGGTTAGTCCCTTTTTATTATCAACTTGAATCTGTTTAAGCAATCTTTGGATGCCTATGAACTTGATAAATCTGTGTGTGTGTTGTTTCCATTTTCATAATGTGCAATGCAAAATCGGGCGTCAGGTGTGGTCTAGTTTGATGAAGTTTGTGAGTCTATAAATGTCGTTAAGGCTGAATCAGTACCAAATTAATGCCTTTTTGATAGAAAGTGTATAGGGTTCTTTTAAGATTTTGTGTCCAGTGATGTTAGATAGCTGATAACTAGATAAGCTGTCTTTGAGAAGTTTGAATGTTGGATGTAAAGCTTATGTATGTCTTGTTTTCATGCGGTCACTGTGGTTGGTTAATTTGGTTAGTTTGGCATCAGGTGTCTGTTGATAGTTACTTCAGTAAGTTTTCCTTTACAGTGCTGGTGTAATTTGCATGTGCTAGAGAAATGAATTTTTGTAGTAGCATTAAGCTTTGGAGACAATGCAATAACAATCTTGTGAGGGATAGTATATTGGGTTATATATCTGTATGCTTCATATGACTCAACTAAGTTTGGTGACTACTGACTAGTGGCTTTTGCTGAAGATGTTTAAATGTATTTGGTGAATCAGCTACCTAGTTGCAGCTACTGGTCTGCAGAGCTTATGGAGTCTTACATTAGCCATGGTTGACGTCTATGCTATTATGGTCAAACGTTCACTACAGAACCGTCGTCTTGTGAGCTTGTTTGCAATCGGTGATGGGGTAAGAGATTACTACACTCTATGAATCATTTAGCCTCTCAATCTATCACAATTGTATGAGAAAAAGATGGATGATAAGCAATTTTTCCCTTTTAAAATGCAGGTTACATCGACGCTGACCTTTGCAGCGGCTTGTGCATCGGCAGGCATAACGGTTCTCATAGACAACGATCTAAATAGCTGCGGACAAAACCATTGTGTTCAGTTTGAGACATCGACAGCATTAGCCTTCATAAGCTGGTTTGCTGCTTTGCCCTCTTTTCTCTTCAACTTCTGGTCTCTTGCATCTCGTTGACACGACCGCTGTTCAGCAAGATGCGTTTTCATGGTGTGTTTTTCAGTGTATAGTAACTGATTTTTCTTCTTCTTTCTTCGTTTTGGGGTTCGAACCAACTTTCTTCAAACCCAATACTTGGAAACTGGGAATTGTTTTGTACTTGTAGAACCTTATTCATCTTGTTGTTGTACACTGACAAGATTCAGTCGGCTTTGTACTTTGATTGAAGGAATGCTTCATCAAGCTCCCAGTACTTGGAGCATTATTAAAATCTGTTCCCTTGCAAAATGATACATACATGGCTCGTGTTTTAGCTTAATGGGTCTTCAAATATTCAGACTGAATGGTTTAGTCAAAGAACTAACAGTATTGACACCAAAAACAGTTTTGAACTTTCTATGCAAATGGTCGGGGTTGCAAATTTGATTTTTTTTAAACGGTCCAATATGTCTTTTTTGTTTAAGACAAAAGAGCTTGGTTCTTCTGGACTGGAATGACGATAGGTAACAGATAATATAGAAAAGGACACAAACAAACTGAATAGGAAGCGAAACTGATACAATTCTACAATCCAGAGATGGTCATGTTCCTCCTAAAACTCCCAATATAATACAAATCTTTCGGATTATCAAACTACTCGATCCACCGAGTATAATATCGAACGATGACTACTAATGTAACAATTTTCAGAAACCAACCTCAAAAAAACTAAACCCAGAGACAGTCTTCAAGACTTCATATCTTTAGATTCTGCAGTCGTTCTCTTGCTGCTATCTCCGGTTCTCCTTTCAAATCCTTTAATTCTGCTCTCTCTGTTTCCTTGGCTGCTGTTTTCGCACTCTCTGAAATTGGTATAAGACTGTAGTGCTCTCCTTCATCTCCAATTTCAAGAGTATCAGGCAAGACTGGTGTGCTCTCCTTTTCTTGGACCAAAGGCATCCGGGTTTCTCCTACATCAACTGTTGGCTTCACAGCGGTTTGGATATCCACTTTCCTAATTCTAATAGGTGGTGCAGAAGCAAAAACGGGCACTGAGGTTCTGATAGTGACAGGTGGCGCAATTCTCACAGGCTGTGCGGTCCGCATCAGCGACGGGACATATGCAGAAGAAGGTAGCTGAGTGTTGTTTGTACAAGGTGGAGGAGGCATTGGAGGTGCAGAGAAGACCGGTACAGCAGTTCTGATTGTCACAGGTGGAGCCATCCCGTGGCATGGTGATCTTAAATGCCTCATAGGAACATAAGGCGGAGCTGCTGTTCCTGGGTTTGCAAATCTCTGCTGTGGCCGCTGGTAGCTGCGGCTTTCCAAGGCTGCTGCCATAATCCTGTCAACACCGGCAGGTACTGCCAAGGATCGGCTGCTTCTAGAAGGTTGTTTTGGGCAAATAAAGGGTAAGATTCTCGATGTAGTTGCAGGAGAAGGCTGTGGACTTGTTGGTCTAGGGTTCTGCATAAAGAACCTCTTGGCAAATGGAACTGGGGCAGTTGAGGAGCTTCCCGTGCCAATATTTTCCTTTATTCGGTAGTTTATCAAGGCTCTTGCTATAATCACCTGTTCAAGTTCGTCAATGTTCTCAGGCTCAGGCATTGAACTTGATGTTTCTTTAGCCACTGTTAACAAGAAGAACATAAAAACACCAAACAAGCCGCACCATGTAAGCAGAGTTACTTTTTCATCAACACTTAAGGCTAAAGTAAAACCATAACAAAACTGGAGAAATCAGGTGAGGAAGAAAGACTCACATTGTTTTAGAGAAGACCAAGCAGCCATAGCAGCATTCTTCTCTGCTTGCTTCTTGTTCTTAGCTGGCTCTCCAGTGAATGTGATTCCAGCCAATTCTACAGTGCCAGTAAACACAGGTTGGTGGCCAAGACCAGACCTGAAGGTTGTATATCGCGGTAGAGGAGCTCCAACTCTCTGAGCTATTTCTTGCAACAGGTTCTTGTACACACCAGTCTCATCCTACACAGTCAAGAAGCCAGGACAAGTATGATCAGTCATGCAACAAGAACCAGTGTGCTGTATAAACACTCAACAGAAGGAAGCATGCATCCAAAAATCAAAAGAGTTCATTATTCTACTCTTCAAAGCCCCTAATCAAAATCAAAATAGGCAATAACAAGATTCAAACTTTTGGATCCGTAGATCATCAACTAATCTAAAGCAACAGTGAACGAGAACATCACTCACTCTAACTACAAAACCCAAATCCCTAAGTAAGCAAGTCAGAGATCTCAGCACCGACCCTAAATAACCTAACCACAAGAACTTAAAACCCCATCATGAAACATGCAAATTCAACACACAAAAGCTCAAAAATTCCGAAATTAAAAATGCCAAAAATGGTAAAAAAGGCCAAAAGAGGAGGAGAACAAACCAAGATCCTGGCGGCAAGAGAGTGAGAAGGACCACGATTAGAGAGAGCATTGAGAGCAACTTCAGCAGCAGAGTGCTCAGCTTGACGAAGAGTAGAACAGTACTGAGGACTCTCAAAGATCTCGCCATTAAAGTTAACCGTAGCCTTGAATCGCGGCGCGTGGTCAGGACCTTCTCTGATACAAGTATACGAAGGAAGACTAAAGCAGCTCCTCTGAGCCAGCTCCTGTAGCTGGTTCTTATACATTTTTCTTCTGCCAAATCCCAAAACAAAACCAAACAAAACAAGAGCACAACAAACTCCAATTTCGGAGAGATCAAAGCTTCCTTTTTTTTAGGGCTTTTTCCCCATTTCTTCGACTCTATCTCTTCCAATCATCTAAAATCGTTGGAGGGTTTTGCTCGGTGGGTGATTAAGAAGCCGTGAATGAGATTGAAGATGGTGAAATCAGAGGAAATTTAGGGTTTTTGCAGAGAGAGAGAGAAAAGAGAGAGATGAAGAGGAGGGGGAAGAAGAGAGAGAGAGAGTGTGGGGTTTTTGCTTTAATGGAAGAAAAAAAAAAAAAAAAAAAAAAAAGAGGAAATTAAATGTGAGAATTTATTATCTGCTTTTATCGCTGCTAGTCAACTGAACGTTAGCCTGCATGGATGTGATCTATATTTTATATAAGTATTTCTTTCCTTTTTTTTAATATACAAAATGTATCTTAAATTAACTCAGTTTTACATTAACTAGAAGATTATATTAATAACCAGTTGTTTATATTAATACTCTCATTATTACATCATTGAATCATGAATTGATACGGGTTTATGTTATTAAAAATTGATAATAAAGTAAATTATTAAGGAATTTAGACATCGAAGTTTTTTTTTTTCTTAAAGTTAAAAATTTACATACAAATTTTTTTTGTTAATCAAATGATTTATATAAACCGGTTTAGTTCTATTTTAATAAGTTTTGTTTACTTTAAATTTATGGAGAAAACGTTAATATAGAATTATGGAAAGAACGAAACGGCAGAATCTGCAATTATTTTAAGTGAAACGGTCGAATTCATAACAACAATCCAAAAATAGTGATAATAGAGAGAACGAAACGGCATAATCCCTAGTAACGTCTAGCAAAACGGTCGAAGTCATAACAACACCCACAAAAAAACATTCTTGGCTATGAGATCTTTTTGCTCATCACATGATTCACATCCATGCCTATAAGTTTTTGAATAGTTGAAGGACACTTTCAACTTTTTTGGCATTCAACTATTTATGATTTATGGAGAGATCAGAAAAATGCACCACAACATCCAGCAAACCAAGACCCTAGCTTTCAATATAGCTAAACTCACCATTTGAAACAAAGTTACGTTTAAACCGATCCAACCTAGAATCGCTTTTAGTAGGCTATAAGCATGATTCCATGAGAATTCAATCTGATGGCCATTCGCCTACTGAATGCACCTCTTCGTTTTTCTCACTACCTATGGAAAGTTGGGTTCATTATTTTTAATATTCAATACTTTGTCTATTTGTAAGATCATCATTTTTTAAGACTTTAACCGATCTTCAAAAAAGAGTCTTGAGTTAGATTTGTTTCAACTCATTTCTATTTTCATCTCCAAAATAAACTTCTCCATTTTTTTTCTTTAGAAATGTCTGTTTATATTTTACATTAAAATTTAAATATCTCTACTTTTTAACTTTAAAAATAAAGTAGGTTTTGAGAAAAATATATCTCCAAAACAGAGTTATTCAATTTTTTAAAAAAAATAATAGAGAAATGGGTTGGAAATGCTTTAAAGTATTCAATTTCTTATTTCTATGTAACTAGGATTTAACATGTGGTATATATTTTTCTTTTATATATATATATTATGATTTTATATTATAATCGATTAATTTTATATGATTTTTAATATAGATGATGCAATATTATATATATTTTAGTGTATTGGCAGTAAAAGTTGTGTTATTGAATTGTGATTTTTTATAATTATTTCCATAAAAATAACCGTAATTAAGAAAGGTAAGGTATTGTGGTTAACATTCGCGATTAAATTATATTACAAATATTCCGTCTAACTTTTAATACTAATTGAAATGATAAATGATTAGTTATGGTTATAATACAAAATGTACTTCAAAAAGGTTAATATAGATGTGAAATTGTTGCAACAAAAAATACATAATTGTTTTTAAAATCAGATAGTCTTGGTTAGAAAACAGAGCCCATAAAAGATTACAGTTTTAATTTTAAACATTGATTTATTTTAATTTCATAAAATAAATTCTGTTAAAAAGACGACTTGCTAAAAAATTAACATAATATCATACTTTTATGTTTCACAAAAATATCATTTGAAATATTTCACATTAATGATACAGAAGGAGTATGATTTTTCTATTATTGAAGTTTGTAAATATCAATTGTGTTCTAATATCTTCTTCAATAAACAAAAACTAATATATAAAATAATAAAAAAGGTATTCCTTTATTTTTCTTTAATTTTGATTTGACTTTCATACATTCATTTTATTTTTATGCTTGTGATAAGTTTCAAATTTTGGAGAGACTCTTTGTTGTTAGTGGATTTTCCACATTTTCTAATGTTACCAAATTCTAACACTAGAATATTAGAACAAATGGCTGCTCATCAAAGTTAGATGCTTAAAGCATTTAACTGTAATTAAGTTTGGCTGATGTAAAATTAGAATTTTATGATATTTTGAAATTCAAAAAATTAGAATTTTACGATATTTTGAAATTCAACTTTAAGTCATGTCTTAAAGTCTGTGATTTTTTACTACATGATTATAGTTGGTGAGTTAGTTTTAAGATCTTGTATGTTAGGATACTAGCCAATACATTGTACATCACATGTTTTATCATAAGTGCAAATAATATTTTTTATGCACAATGATTCGTAAAGTTTGCAAAATGATACAATATATTAAGCAGTCGATTTTTTTTACAAGAAAATAAATATCTAGTAATTATATCATAAGCATTTTATGTGCATTTTCAATTCTTAAGATTCTAAATGTAGGCAAGCCCAACACTAAGTATCTACCCACATCCATTACCAACGCCACAGTTTAATATGGAAACTTAGAGTTGTATATTTGCTCAAAACACTTACGATATTTTATTTTTTTGCACTGCAATAAAAAAAATCTTCCACAATGGTATGTGACACTAACTCATTTAGAAAAAATTATTGGAATCTACTCTAATTATCAAAACTCAAAATCTTACTATGAAAAGTGAATATTAGGAAAAACAAAAGACAGACTATCACATATCAATTTTTTTTTTTTGTCGACATATCACATATCAATTAATAGTGGGTGAAATATTCAACAATTTGAAGAGAAAAAGGTCATATATGTAAATATAAAATAGAAAGGGAAAAAAAAATACTAGAAAACAGCTTGAATCCTAAAAAGTTAGTGCGTCTTTGATTTTCATATATTAAAAATTAAATGGTCACACATATCTAAAGAATAGTTTAGCTTTTGATGAGTTTTGAAATCATGTCCACACAAGTCAATGGGTGGGAGAGAGGAGGAACAAATGACAAGCCGTGAAATACCGAAAAGCCTATTTTGGTTTGGAGAGAGATTAGTAAGATAAGGGGCAGTCACGTAATAAACAGTTTGAGTGTTTTGCAGTAGTAAAAGGTGCAATTCATAATCATAGTTAAGCTTAGTGGCCAACATTTACTTTTACATTTGTTTTTGTTTTTTAATTTTAGTCTCCCGAAGTTGATGAAGTTTGACTGATCCATCACATATAGTATATTGTACTAACTAGATTTCCTTTTTTCTTATGTTAGTATTTATTATCTAATTTTGTTGCATTACTTGGAAACAAATAAACTTAATTTTACAAACATTGAGCTAGGTATTGTGATTTTTTTCTTAGCTACATATTGGCGCATCTATTGAAGCTTTTTTATATTTTAAAATATGCAATAATTTGGACACAAATCGTATAGTAACTTGTGACGTACCTAGAAACACAATTTATACAACGGTAAGAGTATGTAAAGTTAAACTATTTACACAATTTACACAATGGTTAAACTCCATAATATACACAAATAATAAACTATGCAATTAATGTTTGGATTGTCTTTAAAAGTTTACCTAGTAGTCTAGTACACGAAGTCACGAATGGTATAGTAACTTGTAATCTAAATATTGAAAAAAAAAAAAAGGAAAAAATGCCAAAAAAAACCTGAAGTTATTTTTATTTGGATGTTTAATACCCAATAGTTTTGGATTGGAATAAAAATACACCAAATAATTAAAATGTATCATTTAAAACCCAAAATAATTAGTGTTGTTATTTTCATACACATGATTTTTCAACAAAATCAAAATTCCAATTTTACTCCGGTTATCTAATTAATTTTTAATTTTTAATATAAAAACTTTCGGTTTTCTGCTAACCATATTAAACCGGAAATTAATATGTACTTCTCTTCTTCCTCCTCCTCCTACGCTACACCTACACTCGATATCAGATAAGAGAGATCACTCAGATCAGAATATTGCAAGATGAATATACATATTGGTTTTAATTAATCAAGTGTTACAAATTTCCCCAAATTTTCTTATAAACTCGTCAATATAAGCAACAACGAAGAAGGGAAAAAAAACCAAAGAGCAAATTTTATCAGAACAATGATAAAAAAGACTGAAAAAAACACAAGTGAAGAAAACGAATTCTCTCAAGTCTGTAGCATCCGAATTGGGCATGAATTAAAAATGAGCCACTCGATTCTCACTTGTATTGTTGAATTTGTCAGCTAATGCCAATGCTTCTTTATCCCATAATGTTCCAGCAAGCTTAATACCTTCACGAGATGCAAAACGAAAATGTAAAAGGATTTATCTTTTCCTAATCTCTCTCAAATTCAGGCGTAAATAGACTTACATCCTCGCTCTCGTCGTATCCATCATCCATTAGTAACTCTGTAAAACCCCAAATGTTGATTATAAATTGTTTAACGATACTCGTTTTCTTTCTTACTCTTCTCCGCGTGAGTCTCAAATGAAGATTTTGGAAACCGACGAGACGGCACCGCCAGAAACAAAAAGCAATTCGGGTTTTTTCTACTCTGATTCAATTTCTTATTCTTACCTTCTCGTGAAGTAGTTGGTGATTCCTCCTGATGAATTCGACGATTAGAGAGAGATGAAGAGGAAGAAGAGAGAGAAAAAAGTAGATAACCGGGATTAATTTCCGGTTTGATATGGTTAACAGAAAACCGAAAGTTTTTCTATTAAAAATTAAAAATTAATTAGATAACCGGGGTAAAATTGGAATTTTGATTTTGTTGAAAAATCGTGTGTATGAAAATAACAACACTAATTAGTTTGGGTTTTAAATGACACATTTTAATTATTTGGTAGTATTTTTATTCTAATCCAAAACTATTGTGTATTAAACGTCCAAATAAAAATAATTTCAGGTTTTTTATTGGCATTTTTCTCAAAAAAAAACAGAGGATGATGAATAATCTCCCTTATTCACAGTTATGTTACACCAATATTTAATGAGGAATTAAATATGTATTAACTTCGTAATGAATGTGTAACTATATACTTGGTAATTAAGTACATTAACTTCGATGTCATAATATATTAGTATTAGTGAACAGGTGCATTTAAGCAGAGCATTTAATTAGAAGCACTGTATTAAACCCTTGTTCATCCGTAATGTCTAGAGAAGATAAAACAAATTTCAGATTTTGTCTGAAGCGGCATTGCATTAATCTTGGATCTCTTGGATTCGCTTTAGAGTTTAATACTAAAGTCATACGAGAACTTGTCATACAAATAAAAAAACTTGTCAAATATAGTAATGATCAACCAACTAAGACACTGGATATGTAAATGAGGTAAAATTGAATTTGGGTTGAAACAATAACCTTCCTTCGTGACTACGTCACATTCCTAGCAATATCTTGCGACAAAAAATAAAAATCGATTTCGAGCTGCAACTATATGATCTGAAACACAAAAGAACTTGGCGAATCCTATCAAGAAATGATTCGAAGATTGATATCATTGTGAAGAAGATAGATGTTAACGCCCTAACTAGACTTTATCTTTTCTATTTTGAAGATATATACATTGGTAAAATCTATAGTAATGTTTGGATTGTTCATTTTGTATATCCCGATCGTGCAACCTGGTCTTTATTTCAGATCTTTTATTAACTTGGTTTTTGAATTTGGAGTGTTCTATGTTTTGTTTTTAAAACGCTGCAATATTTTTCATTTATTTATATATTAAAAACTATGTAATTTACTGTTTTGCATTGCATTAACAACTATACAATTTAGTTTTAAACAAAATATATCATATATGGTATATTTATCTTCAAAAAAGTATAACAAATTTATTTATGGATCAAATCGTAATATCAGTTGACCATTTAAATCATCACACTGTGTTTAAAATACATATATATTATCTCACAATTCCCTTAATTATAATCAAAACTTTTTATTATATAATGAAGACAGAACCCAGATAAGAGAACGCAGGAGCATCACAGTGAATAATGAATGGGCATTTAAACTGTAACCACACAACATAACAACCAACTCTTTACTACCAACAACTCTAGTCTACATCCTTCCATCAAAACCTTAAATAATTGCTCACTACATCATCTCAGTTTTTGACTATTCAAGCTAAATTAATAACAATAAAGGCAATGAAATAGCTTTCTTTCGAGGGTTTTTGGGTACAATTACATTACTGCCTTATTAAGGTGGGTGGTGCTAGCACAATATTGGTGGTCATTGGTCAAAATAGTAGAAAGGTCAAAACGTACACATGTATTTAAGAGTGAATAGTAGTAACTTTATCATCATCACCAAGAGAAAGGGCTAGCTCCTTGCAAGAACACCTCATTCTCCACATCTTTTACCCTTTGGCATACCTGATTGCATATCTTTATCGCCATCGCCTGCCATATAATTTCATCAGTATTATAATTATCAGAGATTAGTGTTTTTTACGATTTAAGCTATCTTTAACTTCATGGGAAAGGTTTAAAGAATCTCTCACCTTGTCTGCAAGTGGATCAAATGCTGCATAGAGTTCAAAATCTGGTGTCACCCAACATAGAAGAGCTGCAGTAAAAAGATAGTCAGTTCGCATCGAAAAGGATTTTCATCTTTTTGGTAAAACATGTGTGCAAATTCGAACTTACTGTAATTTTCATCTCTTCTATATTGAGTCTTGTGGGGTCCCAATCCTTTATCATGCATTGAAGCGTAAAGTTTCTGGTATGCCCGATATAGACTGCAACACAACATAACTACTACATCAGTACTTTTCCATTCCAAATACTAATCATTTGGTTTCCCATGGAGATTCGTGACTTTACCTTTTCTGTTGTCTGTGACTAGTTACTGGAGGTGAGAATTCAGAGGAAATGTACTGATCTAAGTATATACTACGGTACATGAAATGCCAAATTCCAAAGGGACCTCCGGTTCCCACAGATGCGTCGGGAACAGCTGTATCCTGTCCCTGATTGGTGGTAGATGATCGACGCCTGCGGTCTATTGGTAAATCTTCTACACGCATTCCACCTTCCGCAATTGATCTTTGAACCATACTTAGAATATCTGACTTGAGAAGAACAGCCTCAAGGCGAACCCTAACCATGAACAATTAATTCGAACTTAATAACATGTTTATTAACGGTACTCGGCATTTTATCATGTAAAAGAACACAACTATCTTCAAGCATGAAAGCTATTTTTACCGGCAATCTTTGAGATGATGGAAGGCATCTGAACGTGTGGTAAGCAATATTACATATGTATCATCCTGCATTACCGAGTAAATTAATATTTTCACATTGTGCACTGTTGATGAGTCTAAGAAGCTCTTTACAAGTATTTGACTCACATCAAAGAAGTGGACATAGGCATGCAAAAAGGCTTGAGCGTTGTATCTTGGTAGGCAGATTGGTGAGAAAGATTCTGATGTCCTGCTAGCAGAGAGGAAGCAGTGAGAACAAGCTATACAAAACACATGTATGGTTCACTGTGGGTACATGAACAATTATATTTGGCACTTGCCTGAATGATTCTGATGACATGACAAAATTTGAGAGTAGAAGCAAGTCGTCGGGATGGAGAGACGCTTTCTGTGCACCAGCAAGACTGACAACCTGCACGTAAAACACACATACAGTCATTAACTATGCTGGACATCCCGGCTAAAAAACGTTGATCTTTTGGATACGGGGGTTTTACCTTGTGTCTGCACATTAGTAGTGAGAACAGGACACCAGAGGCACAAATCTCTTGCAATATGGTCCCTGTAGCTTGCCTTAACGCATATTGAAGGGGAAGACAAGTATAGGCATGAAGAAATGTAGCTGGGTTCCTAAAAATGGGAAAAAAATTTCTCGAAGATTATTAGAAATGGAACTCAGAGGTAGACAAAAAGAGAAAAGATGTAATGTGTGTAACAACAGTTTTACATCTGTGGGAAGGACAGTAAACAGACTCAAACAACTATTACGTAGAATATTGTATTATATACTTTGATAATAATTGGAGATCTTCGTCTTCCACAAATCATCTCTTATTACTTTGTGTTAAAAATTTGTCTCTTCAATTTTATTGTAGGTTTCTAACAGATAAAACTGATCCATGAAATAGTATGACCTTTTCTAGCAATTCCAGTGAAAGTCGTGCTCATTATCCATTTTTTTCTAGAGATCAGTAGCCTCAATCTCCAAATTAATATTCAGAAACAAAATAACAGGAAATAAAACACAGCAAATTTAAAGAGTTGCAAATTAGAGACAAACCAGCTAAAAGAATGGACAAGAGATGAGAAGACAGCATCTGTCCCTCCAAGCAAGGGTGTCATATCGAACTTTGAATTCTTCTCGAAACATCTGTCTATTGACTTTGTTAAAATTAGTATCATCTGCATCACCAATGTTGCATTCTGGTTATTTAAACCGCACACTCAAAACATGACAAAGTTTAAAAGAAAGGATACACAGGAGTCTATTGTTACCTGACCATATAGAAGATCCAACTGCCCCCTTAAATATTCATACGTTTCATCTGTACAGCTTATGCAGACCAGGTATATTGGCCCCTTCACCAGAAAGACAACCTGAATTTTCACCAGGACATCTCATTTTAAAGATGTTTGTAATCTCCTTTATCAACAGTGATCTTAATGATATATTAGACATGACATTAGTAAATATCTCCAATGACAGTGTAAACGAACAAAACACTTCTCTAGCTGAAAATTTAACGCACCAGTGTATCTAGTGGTAGGCACTACTATAAGCACCTCTGCCAAGCTATATAATTGATAGTAAAGGGAAATTTTAATACCTGGTGTTTTCCTGCCTTGACTAAATTGACACGGTCACCACTAAAAAAACAATGGGTTAGGCATCAAACATGAAAAAAATAACCATAAAAGAAACGAGCAACAGACAAAGCTTATGCATATTTTACCCATTCTCCACAAAAGAAATAATAGCTTGAAGAGTAGCTGAAAATCCAGCAAGCTTATGTTCATCTCCATATCTAAAAGATACGATGATTACAAAAAGAAATGAAACAAGAGTAAATCAGTTAAAACAACAAAAACCCGCAATGCAGCCATTCCCTATCTGGTGATTCAATATGAAGAAATGGCTAAACCTGGAATATATCGGTTTGCCCGAGTTACTCAATATGAAGAAATGCTTCTTCCTCTTTCTCCATGAAACAGATGCATCATCCTGCGTTTTTCATATTAAAAGTGTGTTCTCAGAAGTTCCATCTACCGCTGATGAGAAGATAATCACTATTGATCAGTTCACATGTATCACTCACTACACATTTTCCACAGTTCTGACATTGATCAGTTCACATGTCAGTGTTATCAGAACGTTAATACCAATTCAACCACATTCCTAGAACTTAGACCCAATCTACTAATTCATCCTTGTTCTCTCCTCTAATGCATGAATATGGCACTAAAGTGAAGGAGCTAAATCAAACTGACCTCATCAACATGGCGTTTTCCAGGCAACCAAGCGGCTTCATGCTGCGAAGCGGTGTCAACATCCACATTAGCTTCCCGAATCTCACCTTCGCTAGCATCATCAGCTTTATAAGTAGAGGTAGCTCCACCGCTACTCCCTCTCTCCCCATCGTAACCGCTACTAGTCGGACTCGGCGGCTCTTCCCCTGCCTCCATTTCCACAGGATTCTCCGCCTCTATTTCCTCTCCTCCGCTAGCTCCCGCCACAGCTTCATGCAATAAACCACCATTGCTAACTCCGCCTTCGTTCCCGTTGGCCGATGCAACCTCGTCGTTGTCGTCATCATCATCATCGCCGCCGCTGTAATCGGTGCGAGTGGTGACATCAGAGACTTCGCTAGGTTGAGAGAGATTCATTGACTCCAATTGACTTTGAACACGCCCCGAATTCGTCTCGGGATCGGTACTAGGGTTTGGATCGGCGAATTCGGTGCCTGATGATGATGATGATTGTGAAGAGCTCGAATCCGAAGTCGCCATTGCAGGAAATCGTGTAGAGTTATTTTTAGGGATTTTTCCGAAAGAGAGGAGAGGATTTGATGATGGTCTCCTCCTCTAATGGCAAGTCGTGTTCATTTGCTTCTCTGCAAATTCACTTTGTCCACCACTCGCATTGAGGAGGAGGATGATTCACCAACGGATCCGATCCAAGTTTCAGTTAGATATATTCGACCCGCTTTGTGACCCGTCTTATTGGGCTTTTTCGCGAGAGGATATAATCGAAGAGAGAGAGGGGGGCTCAGATCTCACTACTTAGTATGAGCCTTGGGCCTATTTTCTGCCCAATAGTGGAAGCCGGTGGATACCATCAAGTAGTTTTATTGACTAGGTAACAACCCGCACTATATGCGGGATAAATCTATGCAGTAAAATTAAAGTTATGAGTAAATTTATTTTCTAGGATAAAAGATTTGTTTATACAAAAACAAAATATATAACCCGTGAGAATATGTTTAAATCAAACTATTATGTATCAATTGATCATATAATCTATTCTTTCTTCAATCTATACAAGATTTTATATTTTGTTTAAATTTTCTTTTATTTTTAAGAATATATTTCACCCGTGAAATATTATACTAATGGTATAAAATAAGTCAAGTCTTTATAATAATGATTATTATGATAATTTTATTTTGGAAACTTTAAATATGTGAATAGTAATCAATTTTTTAATAGGTGAATAATTTCAGGCTTTGAAAACGTTTTAATCTAATAATTTTATATCTTAATAATTAAATATGTTATAAAAATGATTAAAATAAATTTTATAATATATATGTTTTATTTTTTTATAATTAATTAAAAAAGAATATTCTTTAATTATTCAATAGCAATTATGTGTAAATATCCTTAAAAATGAAGGCAATAAATTCATTGGTGTCTCAAACTCTCTAACAACAACACATCAGCATTTTTTTGAGAATGCTTCTCTATTAATATATAGGGGATTTGTTTTATGTTTCCATAACTTAAGAATGAAAATGATTTAGCGGAAAAAATAATATATATGTACAATTCAAAATAGTTATAATACTGTTTTGTTCTACAATCTATAAATTTACTCTCTTTTCTTTTCGAAATTTTTATAACCTTTTATGGTTGTCTTAATTTAGCTGACCGAAAAACGATATAACCCGTGATTTTACTCAACCTTCGTTTGGTACTATAAACTATTATGGTATTAAATTATACTCGACAACAATATTAATACAAACAAAATCTATGTGTGATTTTAAGAGTCGAGGGAAACAACACACTATAGTCCGAACTCAAGATTGATGTTCTTGCATGTGTGAATTCAATCTATTGGAAAAGTTGATGAAGAAGAGGTTGGAAAGAATAACAAAACAATGGTTTATGTGACTTGTTACAAGAGCAATATATATGATCATATATTGTGAGTAAAATAATTGATTGTCACTAATGTGGTTCTTGTTAACGCTCAAGTTGTCCAACTACGTTCGAACTCCAAATCTGATCCCTCGTCGGTTCAATCTATTAATAAAGTCGTGCAGATGAACGAACTTCACATTCTCCATGTCAAACTTTTTGATTCCTTTTATTGTTGGGCCTTAAAAACTCAACATTGACTTTCATTTTCTCAACTGTTTTGCTTCCATTTGACCAAATGCCTTTTTATTTTGTTTTCGCCAACTACCAAAAGCTTTTGTATCTCTTAGCTTGTTTCTATAGTCAATATTTTGGACATGTGAGGGATGCATAATTAGCTAAAATAAACTAATAATATTATAACCAAACACGTGAAAGAGACGTACCTAAAAATGTGCCGATGAAATTCTAGTATTTTAAAAAGACAAGAAAAAAAGAAATTCAAATTTGACGTTTTGTTAAGTTGGAATTTTGGATTGTACCGATAATATACCAATTTATACTCGATTCGTCGCTTTGGTAAAAGCTAAAAAAACCTAGAAGGAGGAAAAAGACAAAGAGAGTACAAAAACGACAAGACCAACGCACATAAAACGCCGAACGACTCGACTTGTGTGTTGTTCAGTCATCACTTACGTTGGGAAATACTATAAAGGATTACGGCATCGCATCTGTGTGGGGCTTGCACTTGAGAGGTACGTTTACCCGAATATTACCGCTTTGCCACTGCCTTGGTTACGTTTAGAAATTGACATTGTCCATTACCAAACTAAATATGGCCACGACCCACGAGCTTTTGTTTTTCATATACGCAAACATTTTTAACCGTTTGTGCACATTATAAGACGTGTTTTTGTATTATATCTTCAAATCAAAAAAGAAAATAAAAATAAAAATGAACGTGTTATGTATACTCGATAAACGAAAATGAGATGAATATATATATTTTCTTTTGAAAAAGGGTTGAAATCCATTGTTAAAAGATATAAAAATCCTCTTGTTTTTGTTTTTTAGATGTAAAAAATCATTTATTATAGGGAATTCACTTATTACGATATGATACAGTATATGTGTGAATTGTATTAACTTGTAGAAGTTTAAGATTTCCCTTCCACGTATATTTGTCAGTATCATAATTAACAAACATATGAATTCTACTACTATTTCTTGGGAATTTTAGTAGATAATAGAACGCATGATCGTGTGTATGTTTTTTGATATGCATGGCCTACTACTTTTAACAAAAGAGATTATAATTATTTCTACCTAGTTACTTGAAACCCTTTCTTTAATTTTAATATTTTATGATGTTTTCTAGAAAAACTAGTTGTGTTAATCCTATTCTCTATGTATTTTATGCCAAAAGACTAACAAGTAAACAATCTTATTTGTCCTAAAGAGTTATTGATATAATTTCCCAATAAAGCTTTGTTATCGTTTGTAAATATTTCATAGGTATCTCATAATGAAGATGAATCAAATCCGGGTCCAGGCAAATCAATAACAACTTATATATATACTCTTAAGCCATAACCTAACACTTATATCTTAGAACAATATTAGCATATCACCCCATGCATGTAGGCTATGTAGCATGTGGTTGTCGTCACTCTTCTTTAAACTTTTCAAAACTTGAACTAGTTAGAGCGTACGTAAGCCAACTCCGGTAGACATCACATCGGTATTCCAAAGTGATTTTGTCATCGCTCGTGGTGTAGTCATCTTCCGAAAATGTCGAAGAATGAGCTTGCGAGTTATTTATTAAAATTCTACTGTATATGAACAATTTTAATTCCAAAATTAGTAAATGATCCATTTGAATTTTTTTTATATAGACCTAAAATATCTAGACACATATATAATTTTCAGTGAAAGTTTCAAACCATTGTCTCACAAATTAATCATTTTAATTCTCCTTATACATGGCTTGAAACTAGCGAGAACATCGTTCACGAATCACGTTTTTTTGACATTGGCTTTAACTGTATACTAGGAGAGTTACCCGCACGCTTGTGCGGACAAGAGTTAAATAAAATCAAAATGTCAAAAAAAAAAACCTATTTTTAAATTAGTTTTGTTTTCTTTTTAAATATGTTCAAAATTGTAATTAATTTTGTATTTTAAACTTTTAATCTGACATTTCTAAATGGACTTTCAATATATATTATTTTGTTTTAAAAAATGTTAAGCCCATTTGCAAAATGGGAAAAATCCATTGAGCCTGATCCATATTATTTGGTTAATTTAAATTAGATAGAAGTTGGGTCAGAATAATTTAATATTTCGTTTAAACCATCAAGAAAATTTGGAAAGCAACCCTTAGAAGGGTTTATAGTACTTGATCATACAAACCTTCAAAATAATTATAAAGTTAGCATATACAAAAGATTGTTAACAAATATGCCTTCAGCTTAAACTTCTCCAGTTTACCCTTCATGCTGCATTATATGCTTAATGTAATAACGTCCAGCAAATTCCGAGCTAAAAAAATAGAAAACACATCCATAAGTTAGACCCTAACATGATACACCACTTGATATTTTTGAACATTAAAACTTACATAGCCTTGTGATTCTCAAGTCCTACAAACTCCGGTTTTAAATAGATCTTGGAGGAGGCCAATGTGTTTACAATACACGGTTCACCTAGGAATGTTTTAAGTGTTAAAAAGATTATTTAGATGAGTATACAACCTACTCTTAAGAATTTTTACAATCTAGCAAGTTCTATTAATAGTACATACCTTCATACTCTCCAACCCTCCAGAAACGCAGTACACAAAACACCGGTTCAGTTTGATATGTGAGATGGCATCCAGTTGACACCCATGAAGACATGAAAAGGTTAGCATAGTAATCCATTGCACAACACTTTACAGTTTCATTCCTACAAATGAATATACTTGTTACACTCTACAAAATAAAGTCAGACTTATAAATCTTAATATGAGTAAAGATGCAATAAATGTGACTTACCTGCCATTTAATAGTGTTAAAACAACTTCAGAAACACCATTTCCATGATTTCTTCTGTCATCAACAGCTACTATACATCCGCAAACATCTATTTTTGGAAAAAAGTCAAGAATATTTTTAGAATGTTTGTATCCAAAGCTTTTGGTAAAAGTTCAATTTGTACTTTTCTATTGAGGTACCAATACACAAAGTTCCAAAATTCTTTTAGAGTTTCTAGATAACTCAACACAAAACTAAAAAACAATCCATTCCAATTTGGTTATACTATGTTAAAATAAATAAATTACAATTAAATTTCGAAAAACGTACCGAAAGATATGTGATGATTGATCCTTCCACGATATATATCATCCAAATCTTCGAATCAGACGTAATTTTTGGAGTTGATTGATTCGAGGGGGAACATGGTTGAATCATCCGTAAACTTGATCTGTAAAGGATGATGAGTATTCCTCTCCCTGAGGGTTGGATTGATGATTTGGAAATTTCGAATCTGATACCATTCGCCCTCGTAAAGATACTTCCGGAGCTTTTTAAGTATAGTTGGGACAAAGGCGACCTCAATCGTGTCACCCTTCAAGGTTTGTTTAAAATCGTGTGAGTAATCTAGCATATAAACACTATTAAAATAAAGATTTATGTAAAATCGATTTTCGATTAATTGCTCTAACCTTCGTATCCACAAGAAGAAGAACTCGTTTTGTGAAGAACTCGGTGACATGCCAAGAATTCAAGACTTTAGCGTGAATACACCAGTTCGTTCGTCCTCGATGAAGATCAGAAATGTAATCGATTCTCATGATTTTACCAAATTAGGGTTTCTTACTCTTGCTTCACTGTTTTCGAAGACGAAAATGGGATTTCGGATTTGTAAGAATATAAACAGTCACGATTAAACGTAGCGTTGCGTCTTAATCGTTTGAGTGTCTTTTTTTTTGTTTTTTAGTATTTGTAATTTTAATAGGTATAATTATGATTATAATTACAGATTAGTAGTATTTTTTATAGTCGGTATATTTGATGTTAATCAATGCTAAGACTTTGAGAATAACACTTTTTTTTTTGTCCTTGCATCCATACATGCATTGGTTAATTTTGATAATATAATAATTTTTTAAATCGAAACTATAATACATAATTGATTAATTCATATTTATAATGCACTATATTCAATTATACAATTTGCTTGAATTAAAGTTGTTACTGCAATAAAAATATGAGGAATATTCATATTACAAAATAGATGACAATTAATTAGAAGTCTTACTTGAGTTTTAGCTAGAGACATTATATTCTTAAATAGTATCATTTGAAACTCATCTATTTACAATACTGTACATGACTATATATTCTTAGTTAAGAATATTCTATGGTGATGGATATTGTCGTCTGATTATTTTTGTCTTCCATATAATAGGTTTATAAGACTTTTTAAGAAATAATGTTTTTACCAATATAGAACAATTGTTTCAAACCTTTTAAATTTTTGTTTCTTGAAGATAGGTAAGTCGGAATTTTATCAATAATAGATTAATTGGTTACTATTTTTAGAATTATACTAAATTAGCAGTTAAGTTGTACCTTAAGAATTTTATTTCACTTTTTAAAAAATGGACTCATTTATTTAATATATATTATTCTAATAAATATGTAAACTTTTATATATTTTTTTTGAAGCCCATTTTCAATTTTCATGAATTTGATGAGCCCAATACAATCGGTATGGTTAATTAAATCACGATGGATAAAGATTTGCGTCACATTAATTTACTACGTTTAGACAATAGAAATTATTTTTGAAAGTAATATAAATTATAGGTCATACAAACATTACAAATAGTTATAAAGTTTACATATTCATAATAATTTTTATTTAAATAACCTGCCTTCACCTTAAGCCCCTTATACGATTATTCTTCATGCTCCATCATACGATTTATGTAGTAGCGTCCAGCAAATTCGGAGCTAAGTATAGAAAGCAAATTCATAAGTTAAACCCTAGCATGATATACTACATGGTATTAATAAACATTTAAACTTACATAGTCTTGTGATGCTCAAGACCTTCAAAATCCGGTTTTAAAAAGATCTTGGAGGAGGCCAATGTGTTTTCAATACACGGTTCACCTAGAGATGTTTAAAGTGTTATAAAAGTTTTGTAAATGAGTATAGAAAATAGATAGTCTTTAACATTTATTAAAACTTGTAAGTCCTATTAACAGTCATACCTTCATACTCTCCAACCCTCCAGAAACGCAGAACACAAAACACTGGTTCGTTACGATATGTGAGATGGCATCCTGACGACTCCCATGAATACATGAAAAGGGTAGCATAGTTGTTTACTGCACGGCACTTGATAGATTCATACCTACAGATGAAGTTAATACAAACATTTTTTAAAGAGTGAGACTTAAAAATCTTAGCAACATCAAATGTAGAATAAATGTGTCTTACCTGCCATTTAATAGCGTGAAAACAACTTTGCCAGCATGTTCTCTGTTGTCAGTTACAGCTACTACATATCCGCAAACATCTATTTTTTGCCATAAAAAGACATTTTTTTATTTCAAAAAGATGAAAAATTGTTTCCAAATCTATCATATACATAAAACTATTTAGTTTCTAAGTTCTGTTTGTACTTTTATATGGGAAGAACCAATTATCAAAGTTCTAAAATTATGTAAAGTATAAAGATTCACCAACACAAAGATAGCAATATCTAAGAATAATTGTTTCTGAATCTATCATCCACATAAAACTACTTATGTATAAGTTCTATATTTGTACTTTATATGGGAGGACCAATCCACAAAGTTCCAAAATTATTAAAAGTCTAAAGATTAAACAACTCAAAGATAGCAAAAATCTTTATCCACAGGGTATAATTGAAATTTTTTTTAAACCGTATATTTAAAACGTACCAAAAGAAATGGGATGATGGATTCTTGAACGATATATATCACCCAAATCTTCGAATCGGAAATAGTTTTTCGAATTTACTGATTCCAATTGATCATGGTTGATTCTTCCGTAAACTTGATTTGGAAAGGATGATGAGTATTCCTCTCCCTTAGGGTTGGATCGATGATTTTGAAAGTCCTAATCTCATACCATTTACCCTCATAAATATACTTCTGGAGCTTTTTCAGTGTTGTTGGAACAAAGGCCACCTCAATTGTGTCACCCTTCAAAAATTGATAAATTGTGTTAGTAATCTAATATATAAGACTTTTAAAATATCAAATATCAGTAGAAATTATCATTTGGGAAATTCTCTAACCCTTTCATCCATAAGTAGAAGAACTCGTTTGCTGAAGAATTCGTAGACATACCAAGAATTCAAGACCTTGACTTGGATACACCAGTTGGTTTTTCCCCGATGAAGATCAGAAATATAATCGATATTCATGATTCTATCGAATTAGGGTTTTTCTATTTTCTCTCTTTGTCGGAGACGAAAAGGGGATTTCGGAACTGTAAGAAATCAAAGAGTCACGATTAAACGTTGCTTATTAACATTTAGCGTTATAACTTTTTTTTTCACTATTATATATTATTATTTAAATTATGATAACAAAATGAAAGACAGGATTCGTTTTTAATAGATATATTTCGCAAGGTTCTAATTTAAATGTGTTTGAGATTTAATTGTTTAAATTAAGACTTTATCATACCTTAAACAATAATTTTTACCATTACGTAATTATATTTTCTATTCTAATTACATAGCAAAATACCACAATTTTAATTATATTACAGATAATTGTAATGAATATTATGAGTAACATTGTATTTCAAAGTTCATAAAAATTTGTTTAACTAATTATAGAAAATAAAATTTAATCTAAAATTCCAAAACAATGTTCAATTAAAAACATAATAATTAAACAGTCTCAAAAACCTCTTTGAAAACAACATTAAGTGTTTTGTTCTGGCATTTTCCATCTTTATCAGTAATTAACACCTTCAATCCTTTTCTGGTTGTCACTCGAGAGAATGCAACATAAAGCTGTCCATGTGTGAAAACCGGCTTCGGAAGAAACAATCCAACATGTTCTAGCGTCTGACCCTGACTCTTGTTTATAGTAATTGCAAACGCCACGGTAATAGGAAACTGTCGTCGTCTCATACGAAAGGGAAACTTTGCATCAGGTGGACTAACATACATCCTAGGGATAAGTACCTTATCTCCAACCTTTTTTCCTGTCACGATTCTTGCTTCGATTACATGATTGGCCATCTGAGTAATAATCAGCCTCGTACCGTTACATAAACCTCCCTTAGGATCTATATTCCTTAACAACATGACAGGTGCTCCTTTTCTCAAAGCTAAAATATGGCTTGGCAGTCCAGAAACTTGAATACTGTTTAGGAATTCCTGAGTGTAGATCATATCATCAAGTCCGCTCGTATCAGACGTTTCAATACTATCAGAGCTAAGATATCGTCTTTCCTCACCTGCAAAATTTAAAAATTAAATTTCGTATATGTTTTGAATATTAGAAAATTTTCAAAAAATTAAATTTCTATCTCCTTTTTAATTTGCATACCTGGAAGCTTAGTGAGCATAAACTGATTTTTCTTATCAACATCGTCATTTCTTGGACTTAGAATAGCTCTTTCACTAAAGAATTTTGGGTCAGTCCTCCTTGTAAATTGTTCTCCGTAGATCTCTTTAACTATTGCTTCAATAGGATTTCCACTTGTATTAATTAATAAATCATCCGGAATTTCTATCTCTACATCCCCACTATCTGACTCGTTAATTTTACCATCTCCGATATCAAGAAGCCACTTAGAAAAAGTAGCAAGAGCACCCGCATCCATACTATTACGTGCTTTGCGAAGTCTCAAATTTTCGGTAAGTTTAAGAACTTTACAACTATTCCAAAGAACAGATGAGTTGATAGATGCTAAAACTGTGGCTACCCTTCCACCTTCCGTAATAACTGGTAAAATCTGTCTAAAGTCACCTCCTAACACAACAACTTTACCTCCAAAAATCTGGTCACATTTCATGATATCTCGCAAGCTCCTATCTAAAGTCTCATAACAAAGCTTGTTCATCATTGGAGCCTCGTCCCATATTATGAGCTTTGCTTCTCTAATTAAATCAGCAAGATCAGATTCAGCATCTATCAAACAAACAGAATATTCATTAAGATTGATTGGAATACCAAATCTTGAATGAGCCGTTCTACCACCTTCCAAAAGCAAAGCAGCTATACCACTCGAAGCAACATTAAGAACAATATTACCTTTAGACCTTATATCAGCACCAAGAATAGTCCACATAAAAGTTTTTCCAGTACCTCTGAAACCATGGACAAAAAACATACCACCTTTATTGTGATTCACAGAGTGAATAATTTCTTCATAAACACGTCTCTGCTCATCAGTTAGCATAGGTAACAACTTATTGTACAATTCCTGTTGTTTTTGAGGTTTATATATTCTCTCATCTGCGATAAGCCTATTTTCTCTTGTGTTCATTATACTATCATCTGGTCTAGGCATTGTCTCGAAGGCCGTAAGAGATGTCCCATTCGATCGTAACATAAGTTCTATTTCAGTTAAACATATATTTTCTATCTGAGTCCGTGACAACATTAGACCTACCAGAGAAAATTTTAAACATTTTATTATATATAAATATATATATTTTTTTCTTCGAAAACGGAATATTTTGATAAAAGAAAATAAGTTTTTGAAATACCTGGATCGTTCCTGTTTCTCCTTTCTTTAAACAAAATATCCTCACACAAGATGTCTTTCGTTTTATTACAAACTTCAAGAGGAATAGTTAAACTCTTTGTATGCAGTAGGATCGCAAATAACTTTCTTAAAAATTCCCCAAAACACCATTCACCTGCTTCGTTTATAGCTGCAATGTACTCCTTATCATCATCCAATAATCCCAAAGCATAGCAAGCTTCTTGGAAATCACTATAAAGTATACCATTGACTGTTTTTAAATAGTCAAAACTTGTTGGTCCTGGAATTTTATTAAGCAGTACTCGCAAGTAATAGGCTTGTCCTACAGAAGGCGGTACATACGTAATTCTGCCTATTGCAAAACTTTTCCGTTTCTCTGATCTTGGCTTCCAAAGTTTTTCTCTCTTATTCCACACAAATTTAGATGGAAATTCAGCATACGTAAGTGCTCTGGCCTGGGGATAAATCTTGTTGCATTCCATCCAGCCCAAAAATTTAGAAGTTCTATTTGTTGTACGTTGCAATACATCTTCTATTGGATCATCCTGATTGTAAATAGCCAATTCTTGCCCTGGAAGATGAAACGGGAGTTTTTCTACGGCTGTAGTACGATAACAAATCGGGAAAGCAAAAATTCGCCAAGAAGCCTCACATGCAGATACATACCTAAAAAATATTGGATTAGTTTGTCACGTATAATTTAATATGAGAATATTTGACAATCCTATTAAGTTGTTACCTGCAATTGAAAAACTTTTTAATTTCATTTTCCTGATCTTCTTCTCCTACTTTGGCTCTAACATAGTCCGGACCTTTAGTGATGTACTTGAACAAATATTTAACTGAACGTGTCTGGTTGCACCACTCAACATTTATATGAGCACGAAAACGGAGTGATAAATCACGATTATAGGGAATAACGTAACTATTATCGTATTGAAATCCTCTTTTCTCCACGATTCTCCCATAGTTACGTCGTCTATATATTGGATAGCCAGCATCGTCGACAACAGTATTATCCATGAATGGTTTTGGGAAGAATTTAGTGCATTGCCCATTATTCATGCAGACACTATCGCTGTTCATATGACCACACGGGCCATGGATCATCACATCAGAAACAACTTCGTACAAATACTTATCCACCTCTTTATCAGGAATTTCAGCGCTTATGTATTTATCAATATCGTCTGATGTACGCATCTTATTGTCTGGGTGTAAAAACAGAATCATGTGCGCATGAGGCAGACCCCTCTTCTGGAATTCTATTGTATACATCGCTGAAATTTTCTAAAACAAATAATTATTTTTAAAAAACATTAATAAGATATTTTTTTTCCAAAGACTATTATAAATAATAATAATTAAAACTTTTTAAATACATACCAGAATTTACGATACCAAAAGTTTTTTCCTTTCTCACTTGGTCCATTAATTTATCAAGTTTCATCTTGAAAACTCGGCTACATATATCAGGTCTATCTTCTTTACTAAGACGATGTATTGCTAGATAACGATCAATTTCAGGCCACCTTGGGTTGCACGTAAAAGTTATGAAAAGATCAGGAAATCCAAAATACTTGCAAGTAGCCATGGCGTCAAGATAATGTTGCATCATATATCTTTTTCCACCAGTAAACGATGACGGAATAAATATTCTTTTTCCATGTTGTGCAAGGTCTTCATGTCCTTTTTCAGCAGCTTCAATTATCTTATCGACTCTTTCAGTTCGGAGTTTGCTTTGGTTCATCCATATGTAGTTCAACCTGTTCGACTCGATGGTAGTGAATGCATCGACTAAAAACTGCTGGAATAATTTGCCTGCCATAACAATAGTCGAAGACTCTTCATATCTTTCAAATATTCTATACGCATAAAATTCCCTCATGGTTACGGTTTTCCTTTTACGTCCACGGGTATCCATGAAACCTATATCGATACCTAATCTGAAACCATCTTCACCATAAGGGAACAACAATGGGTACTGTAAAGGCAAGTATGCGGGATGAAGCTCACTTATTCTCTGTAAATTACCCGAACGACTTTCTATAACAATGTCACGTTTATTCACACCAGCCGTAAAATCTCTGGGAATTAAAGCAGCGACCTCTTTACTGGTAGGAAGATTATGAGTTCTTGCATCAGTAGTTCTGTCTGAAGGTAAGATTAATCGCAGACCTTCGCTACCTTCTTCCATATTAAATCTTTCACGTGCCGATCTAAACGCCTTAACATGCGGATTATGACTATCAAGCATTTTTTTTAATAGTCCAACAATCTCATGTTTTAAATCTCCAGAAGATCCTGATGATCTATATCAAGAACAAAACACAAAAATTAATAATAATAATGATTAGTAGATACATCGAATTATGCTAAAGATATTTAACTAATAATTAAGATATGGAAAATATTTAAATACATATTTATCAATATATATAATTACCTAAATGCAGAAATTCTATTTGTTATCTCGTTACATACGTCATGTATATATAATTGCAAAAACATTGGTTCCTTTCCAGGTTCTGGCAAGATATCACCGATACGGTGATAGTTTTCTCCGCACATCTGAAATAAATACGGCCCTCTACCATTATTTATTGAATGGTTAATTTTCCCACCTAATGATGTGAACGAAAACATCATGTTGTACGCTCGTATGTTATCGCGGAAGTTTTTACCCCTATCGTCATTATTATAAAACAACGATAATAATGTTTTAGGCGCAGTCTTCAAAGTAGGAAGTATTACTTTGCCGCGATGGCAACACAGTGAAAAATCCGGCTTTGCCTTTTTAGTCCGTTTGTTCACCCGTTCTCCATACCACATATATGCTCCACAATTATCACATAAAAAATAAGGATCTCCATCATCATAATAACTTACATATACATTTTTTTAAAAATTATTATTTCAAATATATGTTAGATATACATACTTATTTACAAAACAGTCGTATAACGAATCAGATATGCATCGAGATATACCATTATTTAATAACTTAGCTTTTATGGGAGGAAAGCCAAGAAACATCTCAGATGTCGCATTGCTTTCATTAGTATCGAATGAAATCCCATCAGTAGAGCTGTCTGAATCACTTTCATCGTTCGTATCCGAATCAGTTGCGACGAAACATGCGAAATCTTCCTGTAATCCGGGAAGAAGGAAATTTTCTGCATAGTCAACAATTGGATTAGTTTTAGCATTTATATATATATTTTTTATATATATTCTCATTTTGAAATCCCTTCCCGAAGATATTACCTTTTTTCTTCCTTTGTGCCCGTTTAGACTTCAGTATTTGCATTCTTTTCAACCTTGCCATCTTATGTGGATCAGGATACTGAAAATTCAGTGCATTCGTAAAAGCAGGAAGATTTATCGTAGAACTAACACCTGTAGTTTTATAATGTTGTTAAGTGCAATCTATTAGTTTCGAATGTAACATATATCGTAATGTAAAGAATATAAAATGTCTGTACGTTTTCTAGAGACGGCATGTGTCGTTTCATTCTTCCTCCGATATGGAATCTTCGAAGGTCTCATTATAATACGTCAAGTGTAGTAATCTGCAAAATGAAATTCAAAGTACGATCAAGAATTCATATAATCGAGTAATTCTGACAATTTTATTCTAAAATTCGCTGTTAGGTTTGTTTATATTGGAAGATGGTGCCGTATATATGATGCCATCTAAAATGTACTAATTATTGATATATACGAATATTGACATATGTATCTATATATCATCTTAACTTTTTGAATATTTTTTTTAAAAATACATTATTTATCTTTCTATTATGTATGGAGATCTTTAATACGTATTTTTTGAAATTTACTTTCTTGATCTTTGACAATATTTTATTTATTTAATTTTTTTTTTATCTTTTTTTGTTATATTTCCATAATCTTGTAGATCATTATCGGGTCATTACTGAATATCTAGTTTTTTTTTATATATTTTCAATTCTTATATTATATTTTTTTGTAACAAAATTTTAAAACATGTTAAACTAAATATTTTTCTTCCATTATAAATATTATACTATTAACGAACTTTCCGCTGAATTGTCATATCATAATTATTATTAATTAGGAAGATAATTTCATTATGTTATAAAACTAACATTTGATAAACATTAAAAAGTGATAAAATCCCTTTTAAAAACATAACGAATTATAATAACATCGTGGTGATAATCAGAAATAAAAATAGTTATTATTATTGAATATCAAAATATGAAACTAAAATTCATAAACGACATTCTAAGGTGCATCCTTTTTCATGATATATCTTTGCGTACATATTTCTTGTTTTTCACACACCAGAAGTATCCGGAAACATCCTTATCATATGTGTAGATTGGCTCATTGTTAGGCATGACATTGTATTCCATCCAGGATTGAAATTGAGATTTCTTGTTCGCTGATTTCAAAATACTATTTTCACCGTCAACAACAGTATTTTGAACGTCAAGATGCGCCAATGAGTTATCTTCAGAAGAAATTGATTCTTTTCCGGCTTTCCTGACTTTTTTTTGAACTGGTTCAGCAATGCGATCCTCACAAAAGGAAACAAATTGTTCTTGTTGAATTTGCGAACGGACCGCACCTTCATCAGGTCCTGATCTTTTCTTGGTGGTTCGACGAACTCCAGATAAACGGTTCATTATGATTCTGCACGTATACATTTGAAACATGTGAATGTAATTTCAATAATACAAAATAATGAAAAGCTTGATTTTTGTTTTACCTTATACGTCAAACAGCAAGAACTTAAAAATTGGTTCAGTTTTTTTTTTTTTTTTCTAGTTGACATGGTAAATTAATAAGACTTATATATATACATATAAAATGTATAAAATAAGTTTACACATTTGATAAAATTATATTTCCTAAAATTTTGTTTTGAAAAAGCAAAATATTTAGGATTACCATTAAGTTTTTAATGTAAAATTTTTTGTTAACATAATCGTTAATGGTCATTTTCTTAAATTATCGTATTGAATATTCAGACCATTAAATTTGGCCTTTTATTTTTAACATATTATCATTATTTATGGAATTTTGAAATATGTTTAAAAAGATTTAGGTTGGGGTTTAGAGATATTCTAACTATTAAAATTTCCCAAATGATTTTATAGTATGATATTTATTAAATTATATTGTATATATTTTTAATTTTCGTTTATTGTAACATAATTATAGTAATTGAAAGAATTAAAGTTTGACCAATACAAATACGCTAAGAAGCTTAAAAGCGTTCTTAATTGTTCAAAATAATTAAAAATTTCAATTCAAAAAAATAAAACATAAAGATGAAAATAAAAATTAACCGATATCATGTTTTGAAATGACGCAACTTTTTCAATCTCGGGGTTCGGATTTGATTTTTTTCCTTGTCATCATGCTATGACCCCTGGTCGATCCAATATTGCTGTCTGTATAATCTCTCTTAGATGAAGTCAAATTCATTTCAGCTGGTGCAATTTGCAACTTATGGTCGTCGAGATCCAAAGAATTATTCGAAAGTTCATTCCTTCCATATAGTTCCTACATTGAAATTACATACATTGAGATTTAAAAGGTATAGAATTCATAATGATATTATGGATATATGTTTTTTTTTTGTTTACTTTAGTACCTTTCCAAATTGCACAACCATGTGTTCCTTTTCCCAAAACTTTTCAACAACATAAGCAGACTTGTCGCTTTTTAAATTCTCGATTGTAATCGAAATTTTAAACAGCATAGTCCTCCCAACCAAGGCAGAGAGACTTCCAGGAATAGGTGCAGTATCATCCTGAACAAATGTCAAATCTTGATTTAATACTTATTTTTATAACTTTAAACCAAAAAGAATTCAAATGATACTATACTTACTTTAGGTTTTTCCAAAGCTAGTTCTTCTGCTTTTTTTCCAATAAATAGTTGGGCAAGACCGTCAAAGAAGAGCAGCTTAATCTTTTGTGAACTTCCGTACCCAACATGAAGTATGAGTTTATACCTTATAGACAGTTTGGTACGACTTAAATGTGCGTATAGTTATAATCCACAATTCTTTTAAAAATTTAAGAGACATTTGGTACTTACTTGTAATCAACTTCCATAACATCAGAATCACAAACTCCACAACTATATAGTAAATCCTTTCCAGCTTGAGATTCTGGTGGATATGGCTGCACCTTCTTATTGCAAACTTTACAGGCAATATAATACCATTTGGGCAACACTTCAACAGAATGAATTGTCGCGATTGTCACACATGTTCGCGCCTGTAAAGAATTAATCAAACATTTATTATCCCAATTATAATTCAGAAAACAATAAGATCACGATATCAATTTTACGTTTGAATCATTACCTCAAGTGCATAAACGATTTGGTCCATAGTACTCTTTTCGTTCACAATGAAAAACTCCTCATATAATGTCACCTTGGGTTTCTGAGGGCTTGGGTCATCATCAAGTTGTACTAAATCAATAGCATCAGTAGGCAACCTATATAGTTATGATAATAATAAGAATATGTGTATGATTTAAGCATGTCGTGCAGAATAATATAGAAAGGATATATATATTCATATATATACATATATGTATACTTACTTATTTCGAAATGCGTCTACTTCAGACATAACTGGATTTATGAGAATATCGGTAGAGTTGAACGCATTGGAAATACTATAATTTCCTGTAACATGGATTTAATTGGCAACGTTAGATTTGACAATTATAAGCTTTAAGTTTTGTTTTTTCTGAAAGTAAGATATTACCTTTCCATTCCTTCAGGCATGCAAATCGTATTACACAAACGACAACAGTATCTTGATGTTCTTTTATTTGTTTATCAAAGTCCTTTGCAAGATCCCCCCACACCGTGCAATTTAACCGGGTTCCACTATATTACGAATGCATGAAAAATAATAAAATTTAGTTATTTATTTTAGATTAAATTAATTTTCAAAATATTTACTAAAGTTACATACGTTAAATCTTGCAAATCGAAGCTCAATTTGACATTATCCTTCCCTTTCGTTTTGACGCTATCAAGATTTCCAACACTGATGATTTGGCCGATTACATCTACGAGAAAAAACATGAATTAATATTTTGTTTTTTACATGTAAATATAACTTTTAAAAACAAAGTTAATTAATAACTCACCAAACAATATATTCTTATCTAATTCTCCAGATAAGATAGTAGTAAACGCCTGAAAATACTTTACTGGAACACGAACTGGGAATTCATCACATGGTTTCACAACAGTGGTTCTATAAAAGACGATTTTAAATCCCAAAGAACTTGTCTTAAAATTACTATCATAATCCACTAAGCTGAACGTATCGACTATTTTAGACTCGCCGACAGCAAGTTGATTTTGAAACCTGCTGACCAAACCATCTTCAATAGATGCATGTATCCTTGTACCCTATATATAACGATTTAAAGTTATAAAACTAATATCCAGTTTCACTAAAAATTTCATAGATAATTCAAATAAACATGACGCTTCAATTTAAAATTAGAACTTACATCACTATCAACGAAGACCATCTGAAGGGACTTGAATGATTTCCAAAGTCTTATGATACGGACTCTTATCTTTTGATGGTCTAAAGCAGGGTTGAGATTGTCTAACTGAACAAAAGGTCGAACGTTCATCTTTTTAGAAGTCATATTGAATTGAGCATACAACTCATAAACACATTAGCGGAACAATATTTATAGAGATGTTATACAACCGACTTGATTTTTTATTTTTTAGAATATTTTCTTACTTAATTTTGTTAAAACGATAATGATGAGGAATGTAAACATATCATTTATGAATATTCTCGATATGTTTATTATCATTATTAAAAAAGTATATTTAACATTTTTTTATTCTTTCAGATTTAATGAAATTCATCAAGCAGTTGTAAATTACCATATATCGTTATTAAAATAAATGTTATTTTGTAAATTATAATAATAGTTTTTAATATTTTTATTTAAACAAATTTCTATATGTTAAAATTTGCAACTAACTAAATTTAATAATAATACAGAAAATAATATTTTAATTATTTATTAAATCCCAAAAAAATCATCAAATATAAAATTACAAAAGTGTTTTTCAATAATTTTCAAAAAATACAGAATTTCGTAGAACGGTTTTGAGCATAGTTATCAATAAGGTCTTCGATGCTTCTCAAAGGAGTCCTCAACAGCAAGATGAATATAGGAGTCAAGTGAATCTCTGTATTTTGCAGAAGGATAAATTCTAATCAGTATTTTTTCATATCAGCTAATCATTAATCAAATAAAGTAAAATTTTACTATTACCTTAGGTCTAAATCGAACCTATAGTCGGTATCATCCAAATCTTTGATTCTTGACTCACCATGATCAACGTAATTGTACCTAAATATTTAAAGTTAGTCAGATACATCCACATATTTCTAAAATATATAATCGAAAGACCATCCAAAGTAATTCTCTGACTTACATGAACATGTAGTCTGCAAATTCTGCACTCTTCGGGTCCTCGACAATCTCCGAGCATCCATCGCCGTTGGTTAGGAGAACATTATCATCTAACATTACCGATGTTAAATAAACAAATTATTCATTATCATAATAAACTGTACTGAATTACTAAACTAATTATCTATAAACAAACGTAATCACCTCCGAATCTTACTGCTTTCCACATTTTGAACAGACAGACCCTCTTCCTGTTACGCAGTTTGAAAGTTTTGAACATATGATTAGCATAGACTCCTGTTGCGAAGCAGTCAAGTACATATCCCCTTTGGAAAAAGGTTTGTTGATATAATAATGTCAATCTACGTATTTTATCAAGCACTTAAAACAGTTTTTTAAAATATTATTATTCATATATAAACTTACTCAATCGACTCGATAGTGAATTTTATGTAGCGATCCATCAAGCTCCAACGATAGACACCATCTTCTTTTTTGAAACTCTTGATTTCACCCATATTGGTGATGCATCCAATCAGATTAACTGCCATAAAAACGAATAATATGTGTTAAAAATAACAAATTAATCTTTTATAAAACAATCCATTATAAAGTCCGATTTACCGTAAGGCCATCTTCCATGAAACGCATTATCATAAACACGTTTAAAATCTAGATTATTAAAAGATTTGGAAATGATAGGATCTCTTGCAAAACTGATTATAGTTTTGTCTGTGAAGAAGATCCGATAACCGTTTTTAGTTTTCTGGATCTGTTCTCTGTCACTCTTGACTTCGAACTTCTCTATAACATAAGTTCGATCCTCCGACAATTTAAATTCCGGAACACCATTGAGTGATGCCAGGATAGTAGCATGTCCAAATGTACCCTAATTCAGAGAATGATTTACCAAAGTATTTAGACACACGAATACATATGAAGTAACAACGAAATAATTCTGTATAACATACCTCTTCGTCTACCAAGATTAGTTCTGTCGATACATCATTCGAACGATCTCTCACTCTCCATGAACGGAAAACTTTGACACGAATCTTCCATCCCATTGTCCAAGGACACAATTTGTCGAGCATCACAAATCTCGCCATTTTTTTTTTTGTTTGTCTTTAAAAAAAAGTATTTTAGTTAGAGAGAAGTTTAGTAAGAGAGTGAAATGAAGAAGTTGAAAAGACAGTAGTTTGGTTTTAAGTTTTTAAATTCGACTATAAGAATTTATAAGGTGTTAATGGTTGCATAAAAAGTATCGACTCGAAGGGGTGTTACCATCCACACCTTTTAACTACATAATTGAAAGGTTCATGAATATGTAAAAATCAGTGGGGATGTCTATTTTGAATACAAAAGGTAATTAATATAATATATTTTCGTTTTATGAATTAATTAATAATTGAATAATATTATAAATCAAATTAAAATCCAATCATATTATCATAGAGGATTAAAGTATTATTTTTATCTTATAAATATGAAGTATAAAAGTCATGCACTTTAAAAAATCAATTTCAAATTTCCATATCAGCAAAGGCATCCAACATCTATGTGACTTGAGGACATGGAGGATTGATCATGACACTGGTACAATTGTGCACTGTGGTAGCCATCCATGTATCTACATTAATAAAATTTGATAATTAGTTAACTTTTTATTAAAAAAGCAATTATAGATTTATCAGCAAGAAATGGTCTGAACCTTTATTACTTTCGAGCTTGGCAAAACGTAATACACATATGATAATATCATTGTGACGATGTATCCAATGGTCATAGAAGCTGTTCGCGTAGTCTTTTGGTAAACGACATGAGAAATGTTCACCCCTACAATTTATCATCACTCAGAACTTCTCAAATCATTGAAATTTAAATTATAAAGCTCAATAATTGAGAGCAACTTACTCAATATTTTCAAGAACAACGAATAACTCATTCCATTCTTTGTATGGTGGACCTTGTTCCATGGTATTTCCAACACTAAAGACTCTTCCGATAAGATCTACGAAAATTTATACAATAATTTAACTAATCAAGCACTTTAAACTTAACATATAATATAAAAATAAATTGATACCCTTACCTACACAATATTCAGAATCAAAATATCCACTTTTAATATCACTGAATGATACGAAAGAGTAAAATTGATCTGAAGACAAAGGAAGTATTTTCTTAAACCATGTCCCATCTCTCCAATGTATTCTGAAACGATGGTCAGTTGGCCTAAAACCGCCATCAACATTGCTTAATGAGAAACTTGATAACATAATCCATTCACCTTCTTCCAAATCGTTAAGAAAGATGTCACGATAAGGAGAACCCATCAATACATGGATTTTTGTACCCTACGTAAACGTTATACATAAGTAAATAAAACTAAATTTAAATTTATAAAACATTATATAATATAAATATACCTTCTCATCTACTACGATTAAGTCTGTTGACTTGAAAAGAGGATGACGACACTCAAATTTCCTCAGAATTTTTACGTTAATTTTCCACTCATGAACGAAGGGGTTTAGGTCATCCACATCGAAAAAATAGTCTCTCTTCCCGAACTTTTTTTTAATAGCGTTGGATAGGAGGTTAGCCATAATAATCTTTTTTTCCAAAGAATTCTTAGAGAGTTCTGTCTGTCAAACATATTTATATATACATAATACATAAATCTGTTTTCGAATATTTACATCTAAAGATATTATCAAATATTCTTTATATTTATCATCGTGAAAACTTTAATGGTATTTGTAAAACAATCATAAATTAGTAAATCATTATTGTCATGTTTCCCGTCATTTTTATAAAATTTCTATTTTGTATAAGTATTCAATATTTTTCAGATATCTACATTCCAAATTATGTTATAACCACCAAAATTTCCGCATGATAAAAATTAAATTATTCATTAATTTATACTGACTGCAAAGCTTATTAACAAAATATTATTATTTTCACAGCTATATTTTATATTATCTACATATTTTTATGTAATTAACATAATTAGTTATCCGTAAATAACATAATTAGATATCTATATATATATATATATATATATCTAATACAATAGAATTCTTTGATTTGATCATACTATAATTATAATACTCAGTTTCAAATTATTTAATTAAACTCATTCAATCTCTAAGTCAAATAATCTGTTAATATTATTTATACAAAACTCGCTGAGAATTTCTTCAAAATAAGTTTTTTATATGATAATCACCAAATCGGTTATTTCATAAATTTAAAAATCAATTAAAAGGCCGAGATCAAATACAATAGATTTTTTATGATATATCAAATTACACTTTAATTATTATCAATATCAGTTCTCCATTAAGGCAAAATCCTCAAACATCTGCGTGACTTGAGAACATCCAGGATTGATCATGACCATTGTACAATTGTGTACCGTTGTTGCCATCCATGTATCTACATTAACAATAAATAATTAATTTATATTTTTTCAATTATAAACAATAATATTTCCAGCGTGTATAAATAATTCAAACCTTTGATAGTCTCAAGTTTGGCAAAACGTAACACACATATTATATCAAAATCACAATGTATCCAGTCATTGAAAAAGACATTCGCGTAGTCTTTTGGTAAACGACATGATAATCGTTCAAACCTACAATTTTACGTTATGTAGAATTAGAGTCATTAACGAACACGAACATATTGTTAAATCATATTTCGTTAATAGAATGACTTACTCAATATTTTCCAGAACGACGTACAACTCATCCCATTCTTTATATGGAGGACCTTCATCAGAACGATTTCCAACAGTGTACACTCTTCCAATAATGTCTGTTCATAAGAATTGCATTAGAAATTATTTTTCAGGTATTTTTAAAAAAAATTTATATAATTATTTTAATCTCACCTACACAATGATCAGGGTCTAATTTCCCTCTTTTGATATCATTAAATGATACAAAAGAATAAAACTGCTTGGAAGACAAAGGATGGATTTTTTTAAACCATGTTTTGTCTCCCCAATGTATCATAAAACGATGATCAGTTAACTTAAAAACACCATCAACAATGGTTAGTGAGAATCTTGATAACGTTATCCAGTCACCTTCTTCCATATCGTTTAAAAAGATGTCACGATAAGAAGGACGCATCATCACTTGAATTTTTTTACCCTATATTATTAAAAAAATATATAAGCAACATAATATGTTTTTTTTTGTTTGAAAATTATCATACGGGATACACAATTTGAAATTACCTTATTATCGACTACAATCAAGTCAGATGATTTAAAATTAGGATGACACACCTCAAACTTCCTCAGTATTTTGACGTTAACCGTCCACTCATGAACAAAAGGGTTTAGGTCTTCCACATCGTAAAAATAGTCTCTCTTTCCGTTCTTTTTTTAATGGGATCGAACAGCAGGCATGCCATGTTTATAAAAGAGAATAAAAATTTATGGTAAAACTAAACCTACGATCTTGATTTTTTCAACTTGTAATCGGAAAAATATATATATATATATATACATTATTTTTTTTTTTTCTGGAAAATGTATATTTATGATATCATCAAATCTCAATATTACTTACCATTAGATAAATTCGATGGTATATATTCATTCTCAGTAATCACCAATAGATTTGTTTATTTACATAAACTTAAATTATTTACATAATCTTTTAAGAAACTTACGATTTTTAAAAGTTTTAAATATTTATAAAAATATATCACTCAACGAAAATAGGAACTATATATCAAACATTGCATACCATTTTTTTTTACGATTTATGAGAATAACTTTAAAGTCCAAGACTAAGATATGTTTTCTTTACGATTTATCAGAATAACTTTAAACTAATTTTAGATTTCGTAATTAGGTCAATATCTCTAGTTTATATTATCGATTTAACGAACTTTCGGGTTTTAGAATAATAAAATAAAGGATCTTTTATATTTTATGTCAGATAATAATAATTTAAAATTCAAGAACAGCAAACGATTAAGATAAAATTCTTAACATTGTTAATGATTTATAAAGGGAACACGAAGTTTATCCCAATCAATTTTAGGAACAACACATTCTTTTTCATCTTTCTCAATAACAACCCTAACATCTTCTAGTCTGTTTCACTCTTCAATCAAGTCGATTCGTCCCTCCAAGATATCGTCTATTAGCGAGATCTGAGCATCGATTATTTCAAGCTGACAGTTTAAGCCGACAGATTCTTCTTTTTTGTTGATGTACTCTTTCAACATATCAATAATCGCAGTGAAATGTTTCGTCGTTTCTTTTAGAACCACGTCTCTCGATTTGCGGAACGCTTGTTTAACTATGTCGATTGCTCCATCTTCCCACCCGAATTCTGACATAGGCTCTTTCCGTTTCCTAGAACTTTCACCTTCCATCTATGATTTTGAAAAAAAAAATATAAAGATCTTTAAACTTTCAAACAAAGAACTGATGGTACGAAAAAATTTAATGAATATCGTTTGGGATCTTACCACAAGGTTATGGATGATAATAAGCTTTTATTTTTATCTTTCTTTCTTGACAGGGGAAAACAAAAAGTCACGATAATAATAATAATATAAAGACTTAGAATGCTTAAATATTAGTTCTAAGAGTCGCGATGGTTTTCTAATTGGCATCTATTAAGGCCAGGCCCATATAATTCAACCAAGAAAAACATTTGATACTCTCTGTCAAATTTTATTAGATTTTAAATTAATTAAATTCACGTGAGTCTACTTGTGAAGATAATTATTATTTTAGAAAATACTTAATAAAAGTTAAACAAAAATTCCGAAACATATTTAAATAAATTAAATAATTATTCATGCCCAAAGTTTCATCAAACTATAGATTGATGCTCGTATGACGAAATTATTCATCATCTTCATCTTCATCATCTTCATCACTGGAATCAACGTTTAGCCAACGTCTGAAAAAATAAAAACAATTCAGGATTAAACTTCCCACATAATTTTGATTATACCTTTTTTCAATTTATTAAATTAATGAACTTACAGCATATCGCCAGTATTAATTCCATCCACTTCATCTTCAAGAATGACCTTTGAGCATCGCAACTGAGACATCAAACATTGCATACCTAGCAAAGTAGAATTTAAGTAAAATGATATTTTGGATGGTATATGAGACTAATATTGAACAGTACCTTTGTAAACAGAGATCCTCCAAAACAGAAGAGTACACATTATTGGTTGATTAGTAGTATAGGTAGGCGAAGACATAATTTGTTTCCGTTTCTCAAGAAATGCAGTACAAACAGAACCAACAGCAACACATTCAATCTCTTGGCCACGTTCAGAAAAACAAAATGATTGTATATAATTTAATAAAGAACTGTTTAAAATAAAATTTCTATGTATTTACAATGTTATATAAAGTTTTTTAAAATATATTACTTGTGTTCAAGGATAGTGAAGGTCACAACTTCATTCTCTGAAATATAGCCATTTTGATGATCGAGGAAATCAATCATCTGCGAATTGTTTACATGTACCACCATTCCTAAGACATCTAATATAAAAAATAATTTTAATGTTTATTAAATATAGTAAAATTAAGATGGATGTATGAACATGAATTGAGTATAAAAACTTACCTACACAACAATTCTTCTCGTCAGGCGTTGCATTTTGCATTCTCGTCAGGCGTTGCATTTTGCATTCGTGGAACCATTTTTGTTTTTTCCTGGATCAGGATCTCAAACGGATGGTTTGAATTTCGGGATGATTGTTGACCTTCAATCACCTTAATTCCAGAAATCTCGTACCAGTCTCCTTCATTGAGCTTTCCATAGTAACAGTCTACATAAAGTTCCGCATCTATCTTGGCATCAATCCTAGTTCCCTAAAATATAAACATAATTTAGCATTCCATTGATTTTTTTTTTGTTGTATAACTCGATTGATATTTGCTAAAACTGCTAAATGGGATGAGGAAGAAAATTTACCCTTTCGTCGACCAAAATCAAACTTTGATAAAAAGGCTGTCCTTGTATAAAATGCGGTGGCCATTCTCGAAGTATTTTCACAGCAACTTTCGGGTTACGTAAAGTAGGATTCAGATCTTTCAAGTACAGCACCATCCCGATTGGACTTTTTTTTGCGTGTATTTAGAAGCTAGAATAAGTATCAGAGAGAACTTTCAATTTGTTGTACTTCAAATATTAATAGACAAAGGAAAATAAGGATTTTTACAATTACAGTTAAATATTTGTGTAGATTGTATTAAAACCCGTGCTCAAAACAGGGAAAGCTGCATGAGTATCTGTTTGATATGAATTAATCAATGTTTTCGTATTTTCAGAATACTTTATTTTTTTTAAAAAATAAACTGGACGGTTGAAACTCTAAATTCAAGACTGCATGCCTTCCCTTTCTTATTTTCAACTTGCATGCTGACATCTTTAATTATGATGCATTGGACTATCGTTTTTTATTACTAAGACTTTTGTTGAAACTTCATTGGAAAACTAAAAGTCTTCCACTTCATATTTCATTTTAAGTAATTTATATGTAGCTAATTTTAAAATTTATGTTTAAAGAAAACTACTGGTTTTTTAAAACATAATTCGTTATATGTAACTAATTTGTTTAGCTCATTATATGTAAATAAATAATTAAAATATTTCATTTTAAATCAAAGCAAGAATTTTTAAAAATCCAACTACTAACTAAATATAAAATAATTAAAATCCCATAAAATCCCTAGAACGCCATAAAAAATTCATGGAAGCCAGTCTTCTATCCGCGAGTCCTCTTCCTCGATCTCCTATAATTCAATTAAGTAGAACGTGAAAAAGTTTATAAACGAATTTTGTTTTCATCTATTTTATAGCATGAACTAAGATGTTATTCTTACAATTCCATCATTTTCGCAACCTCAGAATTGCAAGGATTGAGTGTTATTCGCGTACAAACTGTAGAAGATATACTTCTTTTTCCTGCAAAGTTTTAACAAAATTTATTTAATCCTTTAAATACACGATCATCATAAATATGCAATAACACAAATTATACCTTGGAAATATACCTTGGAAATCTTCAATAACACCCCAACGAATAACACAAATTAAACGTTCACCCTGGAATGATTTTAAAGCATCGTAGAATTCCGCAGCCGTTTTTTCGAATAATTCACACCTTAGTAGGGTTCCACTAAAATTAAAGAATTAAAATTTGTGTGATTTAAAATAATGGTTTAAGAGTATGATTATGTATAATATAAAATATATATGAGTTTTAAAATTTACCTGAAATCACGAAGATCAAATGAGATTTTGTGATTAATTGAGATATCCTCTCCTTTTTATTAATTTTAAGATTATCTTCAGTACTTTCCAGCTCATCATCTTTTTCATCTTCTTCAAAATCTTGGACATAATCTTGGTCATCTTGATCATTGTTACCACTGTTATCTGTTTGGTATTCGCTATCATCATCAGTTTCTTCCTCAGTATCATCCTCTTCTTCATCTTCTTTATAATCATCATCGTCCTGATCTCCAACATCAATGTCATCATCAGAGTCTTCAAAGATCGTGCAATCTGTTTCATATTGATCATGAAAAGTAGTGTTTTTCTTTTGATTTGAACCATATCGAGTACAATACTTAAATAACATACGGATATTATCACTTTGTGTGACATCCTCATGTTTTCCATTATTTTCCACCCCTTTGATTTCCTCTTTTTGTTGTAATTCTCTGAAATTACATCTGAATTCGCCAACATTTACAACCTCACCAATAATGTCTGTATAAAATTTACATTAGTTCAAATATAATGAATCTCAAATAGTATTTGAAATTTCTTTTTTAAAAAACTGAATTATTCCCTTGCCGATTAAGTAATCTTCACATTGGGTACCATCATGGATGAGTTTGAAATCGACGAAATCATAGAATTCTTCCCCTCCAACAATTGAATTCTCTCTTATCTTGGTATTGTACAAAATAACAATTTTGTAACGATGTGTAGTAGCTAAACATGAACCATTCTGTTCAACAACCTTAAAATCTTCGAAATCAAGCCAATCACCAACCTTGAACTTTAAGACAAAACGATCATAAACATCTCCACGAAAGGAGCATTGGACCTTTACACCCTAATAAAACATAGTATTATTAATTATCAGATAATACGATTTTGTTACATGTCTTTAAAATATTTTTAAAACCTTGTGATTTGTAACTTTCAGGTATAATTGCATATAAACTTATTGTTTGAAATATATAATGAGCTTATAATTAAATTAAAGTAAATACCTTAATATCAGTTAAAACCATCTCCAAACTTGGACCTTTATCTTCCCACAGACATAAGACCTTCACACGAATTTTCCATTCATATTTTGAAGAGTTCAAACGCGAAACATCATCGAAAAGGCTATACCTAACCATAATTTCTTGCTTTTTTTGTGTGTTCTGTGGTTTTCTTCTCTGATTTAGGTTTTAAAAATCAAAAGTGTCGAATAGACGTATATATATACAATTTTATATATTCACAATTTACATTTTTTTTGGAAGTGATATTTTTAAATTCCTGTTTACTAAATCATTTTACTATTCTGTAAAGATCTCCAGACATTGATATATCTTTATATTTCCTTTTATTTTTGAGTTAAATAGTAATCTTCTTAATGATTATCATTACGGCTTTAAATGCGTAATTTTTTTTTGTTTAAAAAAAATAAATCATGATCTTACACTATATTCTAAACTGTTTTAAATATAGAATATCTCTTAAGATTTTCAACCCTACTTTACATAAGGTATAAAATAACAATTTTAGATTTTTCTAACAATGATCTACAAATTTTGAACATAATAATTATCACATTTTTAAGAATATTAGCATCATTATGTCCTTTCTCTATTTTTTTTCAAAATTGAGATAATAATCAAGAACCTTAGTAACCGATCGTTTAGATATCATAATATTCATAATACTATTCTCTAAATATCATGCTTAAATTATCCTTACGTCTGAATATGAGCTACGACACCAAGGATTATTCTTCATATGCAGATTGTTTTCATTAATTAATAAAATTATTCAAAATATTAGACATAATTTTAAACATTTTTATGTTAATAATAGTTATGAATATAACATTTTATTGTTTTATTTTGTTCTTATATAATAATCAAGCACCCTGGTATTCGGTCATTTGATCGTCATTATTAAAGTATAATCTTATATTATTAAAAAAAATTATCATTGGATTATTTCTATCTCATAAAATATTCAACCATCTAAAACAATATCAATAAAAATACGATTATAAGATCGCATAACATTCATCCTACTATTCTCGAAAAATCGTCTTCCTCCTTTCTTCACGCCTGATTTTTTGCAACGACAACAATCATATCTTCTTCCATACGCTGCCTATTTTTAAAAATAATAACAATGTTATAAATTATATATAATGGAATTTGATTGAGATTATTTGAAGATAATTACCGTGTAGTTTAGAAGGAACGGAAACGACTCTGTTTTTTTGCGATCAATAGCTTCTCTGCAAATATTCATAAAAATAGGATTAAGATCAGAATTTACAGACAAATGGTAATAATTTGTTTCATTAAATTTTTGTATCAAGATGACTTCAAAACACTTTTGATTTGCATAATAATACCAAACGTTTGAGGATGATCCAAACAAATAATTAGTGTCAAAAACGCTTTTTAACATAGAATTACTACCGAACAATAGCCAAAAGACGTTGTGCTGCTGACTCTGAAACTCTAATCTGTTGATTAATCACACTAAATGTTGTTATATCCGTGAAAATAAGAGTTATTAATTTAAAACAATAACTATTAATTTATTTAAAAAATATACCATAACTTTTGGGATATTATCAACACCATTCACCGTCTTTCTGCAATAATAATCAGTAAATGCAAATGTTAATATGATTTTCTGAATCACATATATTTATATATAAAATTAATTTTCCTTTTAAAATAAAAATACCTGTTTTCACCATACGATCATTGGTAGATTCATCTAAAGAATGTTTAAATTTAATTTGATCATTAGAAATATATTAATATAAGGAATTTTAAGTTTAGCAATATACCTTTTAGCAATATATTTGAAGATGCAGAATTCAAATAAAAAAATTCGATAGCCCTCGCCACCTCCACCTATTCATTTTTTATATTTATTTGTTAGAACCACATACTTTTAAATTAATTTTTATAAAGATGATAGAGTAATTTACTATTAAAATTTAAATTACCAAACATCTCTCATCACTATGATCATCTTGAGAAGCTTTCCTGCAACTATAGAAATAAGTCTTTCTATTTAGCATCATCAAACTATAAAGATTAAAGTTTAAAGTATTAATAAATAAAAGACCTAGATTTATTGTCCGAGAACATAGAAATAAGATCACGACCATGTACCAACTCACCTGAAACATAAGAATTAGTATAATCGTTTTTACAAAACAGTTAATAAATCAAGAAACCTATACAATATAATATAAGAAGTAATAATGAAACCATACACAAAGTTTTGGTAATGCTCGAACCTGCGTTCCAAACAAATACTACAGAAAGAGGACATGAATCATTAAAACACGAACACGAATACGAAGAACTATATAAGGGATCATCAAAACTATAATACATATATAATTTGAAGAACATGAGTGAAAATTAGGGTTTTCTTTATTTTAAAGATTTCGGATTATGGAGAATGATTAGGGTTATACCTATATATATATATATGTTTACAACCTATAATTTTAGGGTTTCGAATAGGTCGGTATATTTTGGTTGGGTTTTTTCTAAAGCCCATTATTTTAGGTTTTAGCGTTTTAAAATTTATTTAATCACGTTTTGACGATTATATAGATTAGATATTTAATTATTTAAACTTTTTATAATTTTCTAAATTAATTTGAAGGGTAAAAACGTCCAGATTGGATTCTCATTAATGGCAAATTAGTAATCTTAAGTCTGAGGATGAATGTGGTGCGTTTCAGCAACCTAAATAGAGATCAAAAGCTTGTCCGAAAATTTTTCAGGGGTAATTTTCATTAAGGGCAAGAGAGGTCAAATTTTGTGAGATTGGCTGTGAGCCCTCTCGACTTCTCCTTTAATATATTAGATTTTACTTGTATACTACTCTGCCATTTGCCATGTGTTAAATGTATTAAATTTGGGCTTATCTTAGGTTTCTAACTAAAAACCAATTGGCAATTAGTAGATTGACCCTAACCCTTTATATATTAATGATAATCTCTTTAAACTTCAGATGTGGGACTTGGTTTGTATCCCAACAATCTCCCCTTTAAACCAAGGACCACATGTGGGATATTAACACGCCTCCTCGAGATGATAACTCCATCTCGAACCGATCCCACTTGGACCGACAATAAACCCCTTCTTGGGCCTCCATTACTCAGGTTAACAAGAGGCATGTCTGTATCCACTTTTCTAGGTCCACCAGAATTTTAACCTTGGGCTCTGATACCATGTTAAATTGTGGGCTTCCAACTCAAAACTAATTGGCAATGAGTGGAGAGGCCCATATCTTATATATACTACTTAAGATCCTATTCAACTTCCAATGTGGGATATTGTATCCCTAATACGCCCCCTCAAGATGATGGCTTCTTTAGGCATGAATCTCGGTATGTTCGGGCATGAATCGGCGGGCCAACTATTAGGCCAGACCGATTGTGGATTGGGTTGAGTATGTGCGGATCGGACTCTGATACCATGTTAAATTTGGGCTTATCTTAGGTTTCTAACTAAAAACTTTATTAGAACAAGTGTTACAAGTTAAAACGTATAACATGGATTTTGTATTGTTTTTAGATATTCCTTTTTGTTGATATTATAAGAATAAAACCCTTTAACCAAAACATAAATATTATAAGAATATGAGAACAATTTTTATTATATTAAACGGCCTGGTATATAATATATATACATATATGTATATATTTCTTTCAAATAAACACAAAAATTTAAAAGTTTTAATCGAAATTCATTTCTTAACTGTAAACCTCTCAAATAAACAGCCGAAATGTTTTTCATTTGCATTTGTACTTTACAAACATGCAATGAAATATAAAGTGATTTTTAAGAAAAAAATAATATCGTTGTAAAATGTAAAATTTGTGTTTTCTATTTAAAATGTTAAAAATAAAAGCAAAATAGCTTATACTGTAGCAAATATATTTTTTTGGGTAAATATATATAGTTATTTTAAATTACAAGAGCTAGGTTTTTAATATAATGGAGTAATTGTTACGTCAATGAAACGTTAAAGTTATAGTAGTAATATGTGTAACCAATTAGTTAGTTATCCAGATCGATCTTATCCAAACAAGTGATCTATCCACATGAAACGCCTAACATTATGTTGTGCGTACTCGATCCAAGACATTTATCCAATATTATTATCGTCTGGTCTACTTCATTTACTCGTAAAAATAATAAAACTTTAAGGGATTAGTTTTTTCCACCTAACAAAATATACACGAAAAAAATATCTCATTATTCATAAGGTATTAAGGTGGTAGTAAAATAGTATATAGTAATGTTATGCACACACGAATTCTTATACTGATTTACCATAATGAACCAACCAGATTTGTGTTTATTACTATATACACAATTACGAATAATTGGATTAGTTGATAAGAAACAAAAGAGAGAGGAAACATATGCCGACCAAGAATTGTATGATTAAAAAGACAACGCACCATGTCTCCATCTGTCAAATAATCCCAATCCATAGCCACATGATTAACTAATAATTATATTAATCCTTTGTTAACCCACTCAAATAAATAATAGTAACAATCATAGTCATTGTAAATTACCTCTCGTTGACGATAATATTGTTCTTCATCATAAATAAACCAAGGGGGAGAGAAGAATCTAATTAACGACTATAAAAATAAAAATAAGTTGACGAAGAAGTAAAAAAAAATTATATAAGAAATACCAAGTCAAATTTCATATTTGTTGTCTCAAAATTTCAATACAATCTTCTTAAGTAAAAAAAAAAAAAAAACGAAATAAATCCAAATAGCTCTTACAAATGTTTCGAATTTTAGTCCCTCATGTTTTCTATATGTAACCCAACCCCCCCCCCCCCATTTTTTAAAAGATAAATTTAATCTTCGATCCCTCTAATTTTAAAAATAGTATTTCGCACCCTACTCAGATCTCTTCCTTTCAAAGTCCTACCAGCACCTTCATGAACCGAGAAAGAAGCCATCCTCCGGTTCGCTAGCAATTCATGCGGCGGAACACGCCGTGCACCTCCGTCCACTTCTTCTTCTTCTTCCTCATTCGAAACCTGACTCTGTCTTTGACTCTCTTCCCCAAGAATCTTTGACCAGTCCGGTACGTTGACCGGTAACGAAGACGCAGCTGCACCGGAAACCGAATCTTTCCGGTTAGTTCTGGTTCGACCGGAAGTGATCGTAAGATCACTAAAGCTGAAACTGGGAGCTGAATCAGAACCGGTGTTGTAAAGATCCCATTCGTCTAGCTCGAAGTCGGAAGCTCCGGTGACGTGTTGGTCGGTGGTGAAGAAACGGTGGCTTGGCCGTTGATAGTAGCACTTGCTCGTCGCCATTTCAAGAAGAAGAAGAAATGAATAAAACTTTTTATTTTGGGTTTAGTTAAAAGGTTTTAAGATTCTTTCTCTTTCGGCTTTGGCTGCTTTATATATAAATACAGAACTGGGGCTTGGTGTAAAGGTCAATGGATAGACTTGAACCTCTCCTCTGTGTTAATATATTTCTTGATGGACTCACAGGTTTCTACGAAATTACTGATATGCCCTTGGAACTTTCGTGGAAGTTTAAAACATTTTTGTTTGCGGTTTTTATCCAAACGAAACGATGACTGTCAAAGTCATACACGAGAACCTATACTTTTTTTTTTTTTTTTTACTTGAAGGTAATTAGATTTTTGTTTTCTTTGTAATAATACCGTGAATATTTGAATCATGTGTTAATTCTAATTGTATAATAGAAAGGAGTTTATTAGCGTTTTCCTCGAAATGCTGTAGGGACGATAGATTAGTTTCATCGAAAGATTGAGGTTTGCATGATGGACATAATTCGTTTGCGACATTTCCAACAAAAAGATGTTGTAATTTCATCATCCAATATTGTATACTGTATATAAGAATTAATACCTAGTCTATGATGATCTTCATTAATGTTGATCAGCTTAATAAGTTTTAAATTATCTTCAAACCAAATATATATACCGAAGTCCTTGCTGACACCTGACGATCATATCAAACAATACTTTTAGGCAAATTAACACGAATTCAAACAATTTTTTTAGGCAAATTAACATGACTTCATGTATCTTTCAGTATGGTTATGGGATCAACTGGTTACGTCCTACGCTGATTATGTCTGCAAACATGTGTTTAACTCATCAGAATGTGGATTTTTGACAGTTTTTTTGCGATTTCGATGGTACGTTAATACATATGTAGATTATGAGTCAGCACCTTTAACGATTGACTTAAATCTGTTAACGTGAACTTTGAAATTGACTCAATTGTATAATTACATGTATGAAATTTGAATTTTATCGGGGTGCAAATCTAAATTAGCACTCCTTGTTTGTATAGAACGAAATTCGCACTTTTGGGGATGTAAGAGTAGACAATGTATCGATTTTTCTTGTTTAACCTATAATAATAATAATAATAATAATAATAATAATAATAATAATAATAATAATAATAATAATAATAATAATAATAATAATAAGTTTCTTTATATGTTTCTTAATTTTATAGATTTATGACTCCAATGGTTGCAAATGTTGGAGTGTATAAATCAGTTTGTAATTTAAGCTTTTTATTTATAATTTATAAATTATAAAGCATTTATAGTAGTGCATATTGAAAAATATATTTAAAAACTACCGCCATATCATATCAATTAGATTTTACAACAATAACGATAACTTTCTGTAGTACTAATCAATTATTTAAATCATCTTAAAGCATTTCATAGTCTAAATTAGTTAGGGTTCTCATTTCTAAGTTATATGTTTTTTTTGTTCACATTATAATTTGTATAAAGCTTTCCATCGAAATGAAATCATAAAACACAGAAAATAAACAACTATTTAAATTGCTTGGAGGGAGGGATTGAGAAAACAAGAATATTTTTACGCGTGTTGAGAAATAGACCATGACACTAATTCACGAATACACATCACTATCCGTAAAGTAAACATGGATGAAACTGTAATTACGTCACAGTAGAAAATCCAAAAGACAGGACAATGAGTTGTACGATGAGATGGGAGATGTTTTCAGGTTCACTTATAGACCCTAAAACCTGACAAAATAGACAAAACAAGACAATTCTAAAAGCGGTCCAAAAAGACACGTGGCGATACCATCATTGTGATCCACGTGGAGAGATGAGCTTTCGTGTACGACTCGTGGCGTGTGATGGCACGTGATTGTTCCAACCTAATTGGTGGAGAACGACGTCGTTATCAGGTTTTGCGAATAACAAAAAGCCTTTCGCATCCTTCGATAACTCTTTACTAAAGACAAAATAATTCGTCGGGGTAATGGCAAGGGTGTGCGTACTGCGTAGTATAGCTCTCTACGTGAAGAAACAAGAGATCACATTTTAATCAAATGCTTATGAACCATTGCAATAGGCCCAACTCGTTTGAGTATTAGCCCGTTTGCGTCTTTATAGCATTTTCAAAATTTATCTTTTTAGCCACATTCATAAATGATCTATAGAAATCTTAAAATCAATAGGGAGACATGTCAATTCGAAGAAATGAATTGCATTATCTATTCTAAGTTACTTGATTATTGGAGAACTCATTTCGTGACGCCTTTTACCAGAATTGGAAACTATTCATATATAGTGAACATAATATAAATGTTTAACCTAGAAGGCCCAAGTTAAGTTACTTTATTACATGGCTCTTATAGTCTTATTAATTATGAATTACTTTAGAATTTATTGTAATATGAAAATAATTTAAGGACGACAATGAAAAAGACATCTACAGTGATTAAATCCTTGAACTGATTCATTCGGTTTTGTGCAAATAGCGCCCGCCTTCTTATTATACTTCTTTATACACATATTTATACACTCCCTGGCAACACAATTCTGGAACGGATAGGTCTTGTGACACTGACGTTTTCTTCCTTGGCTCACGTCTCCCACCACTCCTATTAAAAAAAACAAAATTTGTTTCAAATGTTATATCTTAATTTCAGTATTTAAGAGGATACCTATTTCCTAGAGTTTTGTTTTGTCCATAAAAAGATTTGTATTGAAAAAGTATCGTAGGGATGGTAACTTTAGTTATTATTTTCTATGCAGAAAATATATTTTTAAAAAATTATATAAATTTACATCGAAAACTACATAACATCCAAAATTTATGGAATATCTATCTTAAAATAGTTTGCTACAATATTACAAAAAGAAAAAAATTATTGGCAAAAAAAGAAATTATATATTGTGAAATCAGTTCATGTCACAATAATTCTCAATAGTATGATAAGACCATATAACTTTATAAAGCAGGGAATTTCAAAACAAAATATTTAGGTATCAATGTGGTATATAGGTCTAGCTGTTGTATGAATTTGGCCTAAAAGGAGCCAAACCTTATATTATGGAATTATATATTGAACAGAAGAAGGGTTGACATATATTCATATAACATATAGCATAAGCGAATTGATATTTTAAAGAATGATGTTAACTAAAACTCTTCTGTCTGTCAACTGGATTAGGAAGAATTATATTTTTCTCAAACGATTATATATAATACATCAAAATTTTCTAAATGTAAATATAAACCTATCACAAGAATGGTGAAGATAATCAGAATAGTGAGTGAGAGTTGATTGTGTTTGCTCATCCTTAGACGATATAATTTTTTTTTTTTAAATTGAAAAATAAAAACGAAATAAGTTATATTTATATAAGTTAGATGTCTTTAAATACTATTAAAAAATCTAATTTAAGCTATCACCCACTTTAAGTTCCGAATGAAAAGGATCTAGTTTGACCCATATTCAAGATCATTTTATTTATTTTAAATCATTATTATACAATGATACGCCATATAATGATTATTATACTTGGTTAACGTTATTATATTTTTTTTAAATTGTAAATGATTTATTAATCTAGTTTAAAATGAAAGTATAATGTTAAACATTTGTTTTTAGAAAATATTGATATGATGTGTATTATTTCTTATAATTTGAATGGATATATCATTTGAATGATGTGTCAGTTTCTTAAAATCCATAAACATTGATGTGAAATAGAGAATAATTATTATTGGTTGAAAAGTATGAGTTGCACTAATCGGAATGTTTATATTGGATGATGATTTTAATGATATGGCACTCCTAAAACACTCCAGTAAACTGAGGTGTTGTTGCTGCCAAGACTCTTAAATTTTTTTATTGTATTGATTTTCTGCATGTGCTTCTTCACCATGTAGTCATGTACCTTTCATACCAACTTTAAAAACTTTCCAATTTATTTTTATTTATTATCCTAATTTCTTGAAATTCTAAGTACTAAACTAACTTTTTCGAGTCGAATGATCATCATTTTTACTAACACTGTAAATAAATCAATTTTTCTGTCAACTTGTCATCCTCAATTCCAATAATCAAACTTTTTTTTTGTAAATTTGTTAATCAATATTTCTGTTTTATGTGATTAAAATCATATTGGTCTGTGAGTTTTTATTTTTATTTTTCAGACATAATATTAGTTAAATGCAAACAAAATTTTGATGTCATATATGAAAATATATAATGTTTTACAGTTCGGTTAAAGCCTTCGAAACCGTTTGGACCGGCCCTGCCCCTGACTATGGCTACATGGACAGAAAGCAAACGAAGGCGAGGGGTAGGAGAAAGCCCATGTTTCGTCTTCTTTTTCGAACTCACGTGAATGAGTTACCTTACCTTTGTTTAAGTTAGGATTTTTAGCTTGGTGAATTTTCTAAGTTCAGGGCTCTTTTACCTAAAAAAAAGAAGATTCCCGTCTCCAAATATAGTATCTCCTATTTCTGGCTTAACATTTGCAATCAGTCTTTGTAAATGTATTTTTGTACAATTATGTGGGAAAAGGTATCACTACTTGTGATTGTTAAATTTCCCTATGGGTGATTGTTTAGTAAATGTTCTAGATCAGGTTCTTCAATTGAATCTTATTCACTAAACATCGTTAAATGTTAAATTTAAACAAATTCAACCAACCTATCTTCTTTAAAAGCACATCGCTATATAGTTTATTGGCCTATGAATTAATTAAGAAACTTCTGCTAGTGTTTTGATTTGAATGAACATAGTTAATCTACAAAAATCACGCGAGCTCTCACATGAGTAATGGGAAAACTTTAAAATTCAATCTTGAATGTCTTTTTAACGGACGATAGAACAAATCCTGTGAAGTGTGAACAGTGAAAGCTGAAGAGAAAAGTCACGTTATGGACCTTATGGTGGTACATGTGAAACCAATCAAAACCCTTGTACCAACCCCTCAAACTATCTTTTCACACATGAAACTGCATGAAACAATTAATAACGATTAGAAGAGGTTATCGAATTAATCAATAGTCCCTATAAACTCAGGTTGATGGACGTAAAAATGAATTAATACAATATTTAAAAGAAACAAATACTATATGAAACTGATGACGCGGCTAATGAAAACGGAACCCAATTGTGTTTTTGTTACAAATTATAAATGATAAGTGCTGATTCTTTTGATAATGTCTAATTGTTTTGCCAAATCTCAATATAGTGAAAATGTGGAGTTTGAACTCATATGTTTAAGGATATGCAGAGGTGGCAATGTTTACTTGCTCTAAAAAATTCCAGCAACTCTGTCTCCGAGGTTTGGCTTCCCAATTTAGAGTTCAATTTAAATTATTAAAGTTGACAATATAAAAACAACAACGACATAATATGTAATCAGTGCATATTAATATATTCCCAATCAGGAGGACACAAATGAGAATCTGAGACCTTTTTTAGGGTGATTATTTCATAAAAACGCATAACAAATAGTATTAATATAATTAAACCATTATTCTTAAACATATCTAATGAAATAAAACGTAAGATACAAGATTCAATCTCGTGCATCAATCTCACAATCAAATATAGAAGGCGTGAAGGGAAGAGATGCATGCTTGACCCCTCTTGTGCCATTAATAGATTAGAGATCGATGTTGTGTTCCAATGCAGGTGTGTTATTATTACACTCACTCACATAACTCTGTTCGAATATTAAAAAGTTATATATATATATATATTGTTGCTGATCCTTTAAGGGAAGACGAACTTGAATTTATAATTATAGGATGCTAAAGTTTAATGATGGTTCCTACTTCTCATCTACTACGTCCTAATTATGCCTTAATAGTTTTTGGATGGTAATTAACAAGTAACAACTAAAGGTAGTGATTAAGTATTATGGGACCAGATCTACTCATATTTACTAATTAGCAATTATTTAGGCGAAGTATAACTCAGCAAACCTTCGTAAAACCAGTCTCTGTGCTTTGTATTGTAAATTTGTAACTACTAGGTCTGGGCATTTGTTTTGTTTGGATCTGGAAAATAACACCAAATAGTAACAAAATTTTATTTCGGATTGGTTTGTGGCTTGGTTTGGTTTGGGTTAGAGACTTAGAGTTCGGTTAAAGTTAATTTGAATTATGTCATAGATGTTTAAATTACTTAATAAGTTCGGACAGATAAATTTGTTTTGATTTTTTTGTCCACCACTAGTTTTCAAGCTCGTCAAACCAAAATTGGTTTAGCAAAATCTGAAGACCTTTGGGTTTTCAGTGAACCAAAAAGATTCCAGGACCATAAAAGCAGAAAAAAAGGAAAAATATATGTTGGGAAAAGGTAGAGAAATCATGAGAAATCATATAGTTCCCATCTGTAAATGTCTTTTTATCTTTTTCACCACCCGATTTTTAATTAATCCCAAGCAACAACAACCACTTTATTTCACATCACCTTATAAATTAGTTACCAACCTTCTCCTCAAAGTCTCAACAAAACACACTACACTAGCTCCACCACCTGCTCAAACTTACAACTCTCAAGAAACCAACGCAAGCTGACTTAGAGAAATGACTTCAAAAACTTGCCTCTTCTTCTTCTTCTCTTCTCTAATCTTCACAAACTTCGCCTTAGCGCAAGACCGAGCTCCTCACGGATTGGCTTACGAGACTCCAGTGGCATTTTCACCTTCTGCATTTGACTTCTTTCACGCGCAACCAAAAAACACTGATGCCACTTTTGACCCTTGCGCGGAATCCGGCTGCTCGCCTCTCCCCGTGGCTGCAAAGGTTCAAGGAGCTTCAGCTAAAGCACAAGAAAGCGAGGTAGCATCAATGTCAGTTGGTTCTAAAAGCGGAATAGGAGCTGGTGGTGTGGTTGGGATCATCCTTGGACTTGCGTTTTCTGTGTTGATGTGAACCATGATAGGGCATATAGCTAGACTTTGAGTTGTAATGTGTGCTTTTGCTTTCCCTTTACTAGAAGCTTGTATCTAAATATCCATCTGCAGTGGTTAATAGCAGAGTATTTTCACTGTTTACCATCAGGGCCGTGTTTGAAGGGTTAAATTTGTGGATTTTAGCCTCAGGCTCCCAAAATATATCAAACTTTTGGAAACCCACTTTAGTTAAAAGTTTGGTTTAGCGTATTGGTTAAAGTGTGTAACTCTAGAGTCTATAGATTTGAATCCAATTAAATCTATAGAAAGAGTTTGGTTAGAAACCTCGAGTACAAAAGTTTGGCTGACGAGTTTCTTGAGAAAAAGAAAGGGATTATTATTATGTCTTAAGACTTTTTTAAATACCATTTTCAATATTTTGTATCGTTTCAGAACCAAATGATAAAAAAAAACAGAAAAAAAAACTAGATTGAAAAGGCCCTCATTTTTATTATACTTATACTAGTCCAAATGACCCTCCCTAGCCATAACCATGTTTATTGCATTACCATTATCAAATCTAATAGTAGAATACTATAAAGGCTCTGAATTCTATAACTGAACCATATTAACCTTTTTAAAAATATATTAAACACATTAATAGAAAACTAAATAAACTAATTTAGTTTTTTTTTGTCAACTCTAGTCTAGTTTAGTGTCATATAGAATTACACACACACACATATCTTATAATGGACTTGTAAAGATTTTATACTTAGTTAATTATATTAATGGTTGATTATAAAATAATTTTTAGGAAATATATAGAAACTTTGTAAAATATGAATTTTTAACAAAATAAAAGCAAACTTTATGAAGATCAGAATTTTTCGAAATTATATTTAAAAAGTTTGGACTGAAAACACTTCGTAAAATTAACTGTTGAAAAAAAAGGGATGCATTTTGACACTTTTGTCCATTTGTGGAAACGACATTATTGAAGACAAAATTATCGCTTTTCTTCTTGTGTACAAAGGGAAATTGGTAATGTAGTTGTGTGCGTGCAATATGACTTAGAAATATAGGGTTGTCTAGAAATTCTTTTTCAAAAAAAATATATATATAGGTTGTACGTTCGTAGGTATATTGTAAAAGTAGGATGATATATGGATTCGTACATAATAAATACATTTTGTTGAAGTATCATGAATAGTATACGATTAAAGATTCATTTGAACAAATAAGTGAACAACAAAGTATCATAATCACTAATGATGTCACAAAACAGTGTTTTTATTCTTAACTTTATGTTTTAGTTATAAGGATAATTAGTACTCCCTTTGTTCAGTTTAGGAGTTTTTACACATTTTAAGAAAACAATGATTATTGATTTTAACTATATTATTTTCTTTCACTAAAAATATATTACTTAATTTTAGATCAATAACAATTCAAAAAATTAAATACTTTTAATGATTACTTTTTGAAATTTACAAAATATTAACTTTAATTAATTTAAAATTGTAAAAAATTAATTTTTGAGGAACAAATAAAATTATCTAAAACATCAATCTATGTGAGATGGAGGGATTATTAATTAACACAAAACAAAATTAAAAAAAAAAACTCGTTTCTTCACAGACTAATACCGCTCTCTAGCCACACTTGTAATAGAGTGGGTGGATAAGATAAGTGTTGCCGCTCGACATCGTCCCGCTGCTACGGTTTGGACCTAACATATGCCCAATAGAAAAATGATGCGAAGGTGTGCGAAGAGTCAGAGTGACACGTGAGCGATATGTGTGTTCATACATGCAAGCTCCCTATTCAGGCGTCCGTCACGTGTCCTTCAATTAGTCCTCGCCGCTCCCGTTTTTAAGGTACTACTATCAACTTTCTTCTAGGCGAAGTAACAAAGCCGCGTCTCGTCGGAATCTGATGGAGAAGAAAAAGAAAGGTGATGATGATGTATCAAACTCGAAGCCGCCTTTAATGGCGCTGAACCATGTCTCAAGGCTTTGTAAAGACGTTAAAAAGTCTTTGGAGTTCTACACGAAGGTGTTAGGGTTTGTGGAGATAGAGCGTCCAGCGGCGTTAAACTTCGACGGTGCGTGGCTTTTCAACTACGGTGTAGGAATCCACTTGGTGCAAGTCAAGGACGAAGACAAGTTACCTTCCGACACGGACCATTTGGACCCGATGGATAACCACATCTCTTTCCAGTGCGAAGACATGGAAGCTTTGGAAAAGAGGCTCAAGGAAGTGAATGTGAAGTACATCAAGAGGACGGTGGGTGACCAGAAAGATGCAGCCATCGACCAGCTCTTCTTCAACGACCCCGATGGCTTCATGGTGGAGATATGCAACTGTGAGAATCTCGAGCTTGTCCCACGCCATTCAGCAGACGCTATACACCTCCCAGAAGACCGACATGCACCTCCTGTTGCCCTCCCTGGCTCACCCAACCGTAGAAAGCCCCAGCCCAATTCATAATACTACTCGTTTCGTCTCTACCTAGTCCTATGTTGTGCTAAGCTACCACTCTATTAATCAATGTTTGTTTGGCACGGGAGTACTCGTTCCAACCATGAGTGTGCTAGTAAGGCAGGCCATTTTGTTTTTTTTTTTTTTGTTCGGAATCGGTTTGGGTTTGGTTTTTAATAAAACTTGACTGAACTCAAACCGTAGTTATTTCGGTTTTGTTCGTCTTGGTTAGTCTAGTTCAATTTGGTTTTAAGTGGGTCTGGTGTTACTTTGGTTGGGTTTCTATTTGGTTAGGTTTGTTTGAGTTTGTTCTGAAAAATGTGAACAAATTCTCATGTTTTTTTTCAAACCAGTGTAAGCTCGACCATAAATTTTATAGTAACACATGCTTTTGTCCAGAAAAATAGCTCAACATCAATAACAAAACAAATTTTAAAATGAAGAGTGATGTTGGTGATTCGGAGTAAGTTGGGAATATCAATATAACTTAAAACAAGTGTAAACGCATAAACACTGGTTTCGAATGGTAAGGTTCGGTTGGTTCAGTATGGCTAAGTTAAAATTCCGACCCCTAACTGCTAGAAAGGGTCTCTGTGGTGGCTCCGAATTAGACCAACTTATTTGCACAAACAAAGAAACGCGGGAGAAGTGTATCTGCTGAACTTAGAAAAGAAATGAATTGAGGAAAAGTGATCACCTGAACAACAAACTGTAGTCAGAAGAAGTTGATCTTTAGCAAATGCTTATGCCATCTGTTCAAACTCAGTGGCCACTTTGGCCTAGAAGAACAAACCTGAGTAGTTTCAGGGAAGAAAGAGAGGATCAAAACAAGAACTAGGCTGGAAAAGGAACATCAACCACCATTCAAGCTAATGAACCGAGAAACAAACTTGAACAATAATAAGCCTATAACCCCTACAGTTCTTGCATTACTACTCCCATGAAACTATGAAAACCAACAAGTTTTCAGAGGAAGTAGAAATACCTAAACTGTCAATGCATTTGACTTCTTTCACGCACAACCAGGAAAAAGCAGGATGCCAATTTAGACCCTTTCACTGAAACCCGCTGCTTTGACCTTCCCTGTGGCTGCAAAGGGATCATCAAAGAACTTCCAGTTCCATTCAGCCTGGTGTTTAAGCTTGATTCACGATACAGCAAATATATAATTTTCCATCTGCAGTGGTTAATAGCGGAGTATTCGAATGTTTACCGCATAATCAAATACTGATCACCTGCCAATAAGAAATCAAATCTAGCATAATATAACAAGTGGTACGCCACAGCATAATCTCAAATTGAGATTTTCAATCATTAAGCCAAAACAATAATAACCTTTGTTAACATTTTCAGTAACTAAAACACAACAATTCTCTTCTCAAGAAAGTAGACAAAACAAGAACAGTGCTGTATTCAGATAAGGCCATAACAACCAAGTTGTCTACATCTCAAACTCGTAGTATCAAGAAAGCGGACGAAGTTTCACATTTCCAGCAAAAGAACTTTTATCCATCTCTACCATTTACGAGAACTAAGATACTCAATCGCAGGTTCAAAAGTCTGATCCACAGCTTTGTTCCACAGAGATGCAAATTCCATACGATACTTCTTCCCGAATATGCGATCTCTCACCTGACAACACAAAAACAATCCTAAATTTCAACTCAAAGCTACTGGCACCTTCTAAGAACCTTACAACCCCTAATATCAAAAATCTTAATGTCTCTCAATGGAGTGGATCAATCCTTAAGAACTTAATAGTGTTGTCCATTTTTAAAATTGGAACCTAGATTCTCATCAATTCAAGGTTAAATTGAATGATATTTTTAGGGATTTGTAAATAACCTGAGATTGATCGAAGGATTGAGATTTAGGATCAGAAACAGATTGATGGATGAGCTTTCGCTGCTCGTAAACGAGGAACCCAGTCAAGGCGCTACCAAGAGTGAAACCAAGAAGACGTTCCTGTAGAAGAATGGTTTAAAACCAACAACGGATATAACAAAATCAATTCTTAGAAGAAACAAGTAAAGGAATCTGGAGAATGAGAGGATGAGGAGAAAAAAACCTGAGCGAGAATGCTGATCATGGTGAAAAACTCTCTAATTCGATTTTGGCTGGGATTGATTGAGGGAAAGGGTTCTTTTGTTTCTCTCGAGAAAAAATAAATTAAAATTGAGGAAGACGACGATGCAACGAGACGAGAGAATTATAAAGATACGTATAAAAATGGGCCAATTATGGGCCTTAGCCCTTCACAGTTAAAGTAACCTTTTTCTTAAAATTTTTTCCTTTTAAAATTCTTGAAAACGTTATTATAATTAATCGAAAATACTGAGCCGTCTCACAAAAAATCACTAAGAAAATAACCAAATAAAAAACAAGATATGTTTTAAACTTCCTCTCGTGATGAGTGTGTTGCAAAAAAAGATTGTCTTCAAGCGAATTTTAAATCCAAGTGTGATACATTCAAACTTCTTGGAGCAACACTCGAAATGACCAGCGCCTATGTGAGGAAGACGGCGGAGTCTGTCTGACTAAACTAAAATATACAAATATGGAATTAGAATGTTGAACAGGGAAAACATCATCTTCGTAAACGCCTCTAGCTTCACGTTGACGAATAAAGAACCTACCATTTCGACAGCAGTTTGCAACAAAAGTCAGAAACTTCTCTTTAATTTGTTTTCTACAAAAAGGGAAAACATCAAATAGTATGTTAAAGTTTTCATAGTTATTATTTTTCTTTTAAATAGAAATTTACAACTACATAAAAGTACATTTTTTTATTTGGGGTTGTGTAAATTTCATATCAAATGTTTTATCTTTGACAAATTTCACACGAACTAAAAAGAGAATGAATTATACATATATCTCATCTTTATAGTGATTAGTGACTTAAATGTAATTAAAAATAAGTTTAAATTAAGGATAAATTAGAAAATTAGTTTAAAAGTCATATTTATGAAATATCTAGAACGAACACTAAATAAGTGATGAATATATATTTTAAATAAATGTATTTATAGCGTTGTACAACCGTCCATTTTTTATTTGATACGTATAATTATATATTTTTATATGGCATAATTAAATTAATGTACTTTGCATGTAAATATGAAGTTTAACCATATAAAATAAAAGTCATAGATAGATTCATACAAGAATTCCAAAATAAATATTCATACAATTTTGGAGTTTCTAATTTTATTGCATAAAATATTTGTTTAAACTATTTTTTACAATATTCTTCTATTAGCGATCTTCTAATCATGGAGAATTAACTTGGTGATTTTATATGTAAAAATCTGAAAACTATAAGATGACAATTAGCAATAGTTTAGATAACTCCTTTTAAAAAATGTGCTAAGTTGCCCAAATATTTCTCAAAATTCTCATATACTTTGATAGATCAACTTAGCCACCTTGAGTATTATGGTTATGTTGCTGTTATAGTAGACGACTATTGTTGGTGTTAACTTGCTGCTACATCTGAAAAAAACACTGAAACAACTATTCTTATTTCCTTTTTCCGTTAATTTTATTTATTTCTTGAGAACATTTCTTGAAAGATAAATCACTTCAAAGCTAAATATTTATAATTCAAATTTCAAAGTAGCAATTTATTAGATAAACTTTTGTAAATTATTTGAAAAGTATATAATTGGGTTTCTATATCACATTTGAAATATTTTTCTTAAATTTTTATATTAGATATTTTGAATATTAGAAGAAATATAATATTAAAATAATAAAAAATCAATAGTGAAAATTGGAAACATAATTTATTATCAATTAAGGCTATATTTTGTGGCCTATTGCTATAAAGATTTTGTTTTTCTAGTAGATGATCAAGTCGTGGAGGAAGTTCCTTTCTACACTGTTTCAGAGAGGAACATAATATCAGAAAGCTTTCAAGAAGTTCAACAATGGACATCCCTCATCAACAGAGGGTTGTTGTTCCCTCTCCTCTACAAGCAGCATCATGTTCCACTCTTGTACAAAGGTGAACCCGTGGAGCTCACCATGGAGCAAGAAGAGATGACCACCCTCTTCGCCTCTTTCACTCTCACCCATTTCATCCATAAGCCTAAGTTCACTGAGAATTTTTGGGCAGATTGGTCCAAATCTCTTGGGGAAGAGAGGGGCGAAATTCTTGGAGGATTGTGATTTCACCAAAATCTACAAATGGGTTTTAGAAGAGAAAAAGAGGAGTAATACTCTTGTAAGTTTTTAAACTTTACAATATGATATCATCAACCGTTGTTCTTGTTTAAGAGTCTATTATGACTGTTGTATTTCTTGTATGTAGGAACGGTTGGCTTAAAAAAACAGCTTGAGCATAAATTCAAATGGATCACTGTCGATGGTGTTAAACAGGAGGCTCAAGATTGAGCTAAGCAAGATTTTTCACGGGTTGAGGAGAACACCCAAAGGTAAGATATATAAGGGCTGAATATTTTTTGATACAAGCATGCTGAGATCGAGGTCAGTGTTTGGTTAAAGTATTTGTAGATACATAAGTATGGATGTCAAAATGGTTAATCCAACCCAACTCAACTCATTATCTAACGAATTAAAAGTTAAATGAGTTTATGAGTTGACTCAACTCATTTAACAATCGGGTTCGATCAACCTATAATCCAATTAGATAAATGAGTTAGATGAATAATTGGGTTGACCCACTACAATATAAATTAATTAATATTTAATATAAAATAATAATAATTAATCATATCATCATTTTCACCATCAACATCACATAAATTTTAGTGGAAAATTACGGAGGAAAAATCTGGTTTTGTTTTTTTGAAAATTGTAGGTTTGGAAAATTGTGAATTTGCGTTTTTTTTGCGGGAAATGACGAGTTTGTTTTTGGCGAGAAAATTGCGTGTTTGAGATTTTGGCGGGAAAATTATAATAGATGATGATGATGACATCATGCTGTTGACTATATATATATATACTAGGATTTAACCCGCGGTACACCGCGGGACAATATTTTTAATTTTAAAAATTGAAAATTTATATTGAATTTATTTGTTATTTTACTATTGTTTTATTAATTTTAAAATATATAATTTTACAGGTATTTGATATAAGTATTCAAAGTATAGGATTTTTGTAGTGTTTTCAAGGTTTTAACCCGTGTGGTATATGTATAGTCTAGTAATACATTTATCTCCTGGTATACATCTAAAAGTGTTTAAAAAGCAAAAACAATTCCACTTAACTCCCTATATGGGATTAATGCCAACTCGTCTCACCAAAATCAAAATAAATTTTTGCGTAAAAAAAAATAAACAAAATAAGTTTTTTTTATTAATTTTAATTATGTTAATTGTTTTACCAAATTAGCATATTTTTATATTTTATAATTTTTCCATGTATATATATATAGTTTATGATAATTAATAGAATTTTAATTTTTTGGTAATTCCTCAAAAAATAAAAAATAAACCAAATTATATGGAGAAATACTTAGGTTCACTCCTAGGGTGAACCTTCTTGTTTCAACCAATCATAATCTTCTATACATTATATTATTTAAAAGAATAAATCAAAATTAAATTAAAACGCAAAACAGATTAAGGAAACAAATTCTGTATAACTTTTTTTAAGGAAAGTTAAATATTGGCTTGGTTTAAATTTTACAAATAGAATGAAATGATGTATCGGTTTGGGTTTACAAATAAGGTGATTAGGGTTTAGATTTTACAATTCAAACAAAATTAGATGTCGGTTTGGGTTTACAAATGAGATGGTTAGAGTTTAGATTTTACAATTAGAACGAAATTATATGTCGATTTGGGTTTACAAATGAGATGTGTAGGGTTTAGATTTTACAATTAGAATAAAATTATATGTCGGTTTGGGTTTACAAACGAGATGGTTAGGGTTTATATTTTACAATTAGAATGAAATTATATATCGGTTTGGGTTTATAAATAAACGGTTTAAGTTTTTAATTTTACAGATTTTATTTCCTTATTTTATAAGAAGGTGAATGAATAGGTTCTTAAATGTATTATGACATGTCAGATTCTCATTGGCTAAAATAGGAGAAGTGAAGAAAGAGGTTCACTTTAGGAGTGAACCCAAGAATTGTTCAATTATATGGGGGTTTTCAACATATTTAATGTGACATTTTATAATTGGATTTTTGGTTTAGGAAATTTATTAATGTTAATATAATTATGGATACTTGTAAACTTTTGTTATGAAAAATCTGTTGTATATCATTTACATTTGAGATTCTAGCATCCATAAAAATAGTTTTGTAGATTTAATGGGTTAAAACTTTAATGGGTAGAGTTGTTTTTGGAAAAATCGGAATTTATAGATGTTGTTAAGATTTTATGGCAATAAATGTAACAAATGTTGATCAATTTAAGAAAGTTTAGTATTTGAGTTTCTCTGTAATGTTATTTATGGAATTGTTTTAGGGGTTAATGTTGTAAAAAAAAATTAAATAAGTAAAACTTAAAGGGCATAAACCAAAAATGTACTTCAAAAATGTTTATATATATATATATATATATATATATATATATATGTTGATATGATGATGGTGATGTTAATATGATTATGAAGATATGATGATGATGATGATAGTATGACAATGTTGATGACAATGATAGTTACATGACGGTAATATGATGATGATGATGATAATAGTATTATGTTGGTTTTATGATGATGATGATGATAGTATGATATTATGTTGATAATGAAAAAATTGATGGGTTAGTGGTTAACTCATAAACCCTTTATAACCAAATTCTTTGACTCATTAACTTATTTAATCATCAACTTATTTAACCCAACAATTTATTAGGGTCAAAAATTTCAACTCATTAGGGTTCATGAGTTGAGTTGAATTGAGTTGGCTCATTAATATTGACCTATTTTGACACCCCTAATTTAAAACATTTTTTTACAACTGCCTATTTTTCATTTGATATGTATAATTATATCTTTTTATATGGCATAACTAAATAACCGTACTTTGCATGTAAATATGAAGTTTAATCATATAAAATAAAAGTCACTGATAGAGTCATACGAGAGTTCCAAAATAAATATTCATACAATTTTTGAAGTTTCTAATTTTATTGCATAAAATATCTGTTTAAACTATTTTTTACTATATTTGCTATTAGCGATCGTCTGATCATGGAGAGTTAACTCGGTGATTTTATATGTAAAAATCTGAAAAGTGTAAGAAGACACTTAATAATAGTTTAGATAACTCCTTTGAATATTGTGCTAATTAGTTGCCTTGAAAATTTTATAATTCAAATTTCAAAATGTACTAAATTAAATATTTATAATTCAAATTTCAAAGTGGCAATTTATTAGATAAACTTTTATAAAATATTTGAAAATACATAATTAGGTTTCTATATCACATATGAAATATTTTTCTTAGATTTTTATATTAGATATATTGAATATTAGTGGAAATATAATAAAATAATAAAATCAATAGTGAAAATTGGAAAACACAATTTATTATCAATTAGGGCTATATTTTGTGGCCTATCGTTATAGACCTCATAATGGTTTGGAATGATATAATTCAGAATAAATATATGATTAACTTTCTCCAATCTATATATTTTTAGTAATTCGAACTGAGATAAATGAAAACTATTTCTTGACAACTAATTTTAAGAACAGAATCAATATAATAGCTCCAAAACTCCTACCAGTTAAACTTAAGGCTAAGCTAATCAGCAGTCAGAATGTTTATACTATGAGGAAAACATTTGTTCGGGTTGTATATATATATATATATCACGACTTGTAGATTTAATAAACAGACAAAAAAAAAAATGTATTAAAAAATGGCATAAGTACATCATCAAAGTGTTATAAATAGAAAGGAGAAAAAAAAAATAAGACATGCATCCAAGTTTGAAATCTGAACGCTGCGTAATGCGTTAGACATGGGTGGATCAAAGAAAATAAAATAATTTTTTACATAGTTGTTAATTGTACAATTCAACAGAAACATGTATTTGTTTATTTTGATTTAGCTTCTTCCATAATCAATCATTCTCTCCCTCCCCTTTGTTCTTCCGTAACAAGAAAAGCAATTCCCCAATTGGTGTATTGATCGATCAAACATTGAATCACAATGGCGAAAAAGCTCGGTTTCATTGTTATGCTGTCAATGTATCTCCTCCTAACTGTTGCATTTGCGCACGCTCAGGAGGATTCTCCGTCACCAGCTGTCTCGCCGGGACATGAATCTTTGAAGGATTCTTCTCCTTTGCCACCATCTTCATCAACGGAAGCAGATTCTCCTCTGCCACCGTCTTTTTCACCAGAAGCAGATTCCCCTCAACCACCAGCTTCATCACCTGAATCCTTCGCAGATTCTCCATCACCTTCACCGCCACCTCCTCAGCCGGAATCTCCCCCCGCTCCGTCACCATCTCCATCATCTCCTGGACAAGCACCAGCTCCTGCTCCATCTGATGACGATGACGACAATGATGATTCTGACCCGGAAACAGAGTATGCTCCTTCTCCTGCACCGGAATTGGGGATGTCAAATGACATCAAAGCAAGCGACGAGGGCGGCGATGAATTCGAGGACACAAATGGTGAAGATAGCGGAATGAGTGGATTGAAGAAAGCCGGAATCGCCATTGGAACAATATTGGGAGTAGGAGCGATTGTTATCGGAGCTCTTGTTTACAAGAAACGAAGAGATAACATGGCCAGAGCACGTTACACTTACTTTACTGAAGGAGAGTTCCTTTAAAAGAGCCATATTTTTTTTGGATTTTAAAAACTTGTTTCACTTCTCAAAAATGTAAAACATATATAATCCTTAAACTGTGTTTTATGTAAAACAAAAAATAGTTTGGTGCTACATCATTCTCTTAAAAGAGTTTATTGCATATTCTTACCTCTCAAGGAGCATTACCATTTCACAGTGGTCAGTGTGGGGAAAAAGGTCAACGGCCATGGCTTTGACAGGTCTAAAAGGCTCAGAAGTTGGCATTGACTGCGCTCTACGTCGAGCCAAACCGGCAATGCCTATTCTCTTGTTCCCTCGGTAATTTTTGTTTCCTCTATCCGCTTCATCAAAAGATGGCGTGCAAAGCTCTATCGCGTTTGCCACTAGCGTTTCGGGGTTGCATGAAATGTACCTGCGTCAAAGCAAAGATCGGCAATTCTAATGTTAAAACAAAGAAAGGAAACAGAGTCGAGGTAACCGAGTCTGTGGTAGTGAGTTTTTAGAGAAGGGACTAACACAAGCCTCTTTAGCCGGGGATGGGTTCTAAGAGCTTTGATTACAGCTGGATGAAGTCCAGAACGAGGTGGATCAACTATAGCAACCACGTTTTTGAACTGTGGTTTTATAGAGTTTTCCGGTTCTATGGACGAGGAATCCTTCTGTGCATTATCTTGAAGGTCTTCTACTCCAGTGTTTGGAGGAGGTAGGTTTTGATCAGCTACATGCTCTGAGTTTGACATTTCTTCTGTTGAGGGAATTTGTTTATCGTTAGCTTCTTCCATTTCAGTCACGTCGAAGTACTGTTTAAGTAGAGAGCTCATCACACTCTCTGCCTGTATAACAAAGCCAACAAACTACAATGAATAAATATTAAGATAATGGAACCAACTACGAGATATGTTATTGTCAAATACACGCCTTTGCGCAGATGAACTTGCAGTTGCTAATGCCATTGATCGTTGCATTCCGTTCGGCATCTACTACAGCCGAAGCATTCATTTCTATGCCAATTACCTGTAAGATCGTAATAGGTTAGCACCAAAACCTTTAACACAGAACCAGTTGTACCCACTTTTATAGTTTTGGTCACCAGATGTAGTTAAACAAAAGTATAATTGCTTCAACCAAATCAATAGACACGGTTAGGATTGGTACTAATCGGTTTTGCAAGTTCAAATAGGAGAGTATTTACCATGCCAACACGATGTGCCAGTGTAAGCCCGATTGTTCCAGTTCCACAGCATACATCGAAGAGTAAAGTGTCGGGACCAAGGTCAGCCCAGTCTCCAGCAACTGAGTATAACTTTTCTGCTGTGACAGTATTAACCTGGATATTTAGTTTTCAAATCAATTAAACAATATTCAAAGGAATTTAGAAATGTATTGTTAGTGAAAATCCAGTTATTACCTGAAAAAATGCTGTTGGGGAAATGCTGAACCGAAGGTTGTTAATATGATCATGAATCCGAGCTTCGGTCAAGACATTAGTGTCCTGCTCCTGATTTATCCCATTATCTGACGTTGGAATAGGCAGCACTTGCAGTGGAGCATCAGGTGGTGCAACATTTGATATTCCTGTGTGGTTCTGAGAAAGAAGCGATAGAGGCAGTTAATAACAAAATGGGACTGAAGAACAAGGAAACTGTATTATACATTTTCTTTAAATTTGATTAAATAAAAAGTGAGGAAAAGTAACCACCTGAACAACTAATACAGTCAGAGGAAGAGTTGGAGAGCTTGCTCTAGCTCCTTCAGCAAACGCTTTCGCCATTTCTTTAAACTCAGTTGCCACTTCTGCCTCATCAGAACCAGTTAAACAGACCTGAAAAGTTTCACACGAGATAGAGAAATTAAAACAAGAAATAATAGTAGGATGGATGAAAAAACATCGAATACCATACAAGACACAAACCTGAACAATAAGCATAACCTCCGCAATTCTTGTAACGGCATCTTCATCATTTGAAAACACGCCGGGTTTCCTCCCTTCTCGAACCTAATAAGAAAAGTATTAATTAGGTAAAAGTCATGCTCATGCTTGAGCTATAACATAACAGCATTTCCTGCAATACACATACCGTGAACTGTCGCCAGAACCCACTATGGTGAAATCTATTCCAAACTTGGAGCTTTGATTTTTCTATAACCTTCTGAAAGATTGAAGCATATTGAATAGCAATTTTAGAGATGTTGGGGCAATTCACAGGCTCCTCGACTGCTGTCACACCCGCACTGGAAATATCTTGCATTAGTTTTTCCCGTGACAATATGAAAAACGCAAGTTTCAGGGAAAGAAAGTATGTCTACCAAAAGTTTCCTAGACTGAATCCAACAGTTGGCTTCCCAAGAACAGATAATCCAACCGAGAACTCACACTTGTTCCTGTAGCCATCTGTTATCGGTGATTCTATAATGCCCTCGAGATTGCATGAAAGACCACCTATATATTTTATGTATGAATTAGAAAACCCACCCAATCACAGGTATTCAGTTTGCCATGATGCAATTAAAAACTTCAAAGATGATATACCAACAAACAGCTAAGAAGTGTAATCCAAGAACTCAAAAATGGATAGTTATCTTACCTCTGTCTCTAGACGTAAGGACCCATTCTGGAAGTGAACCCCCATTTGGACAAGCTTTACGCGCACTCCTCGCCTGCCAAGAATTTATATTTCCAATTAATATCACTCTGTTGAAGTTGAAAACGAACAAACATCAATGCACACTAAACATGAGAAAGTTCCTGACCAGTTTTTTCAGCATTTGCGCTACAGAAGCCTTTTTTTGTTCAAGCTGGTCCGCATAAGACAAGTCAGCCAAGGGTGTCACAGCTTCACGAGCACTTTTAACCGATTTTTTCGTTTCCTTTTTGTCGAATGTACGGGGAAGAACATCAGCGATCTTCAAATTATTGCTATTAACAGTTTTCCCATCCAAAATCTGCAAATAAAATTCAACAGATTAACGAAACAACATTCTCTGATAAAACTCAAAATACATAAGCTCAACAAAATAAACAACCTCCACGCCGATCTGCAATTGTTCTGCATTCTCAAATGTCACAAAACCAACCATCATTCCTCTTCTTTTCTTTGCAGACTTATATTGAACTCCCTACAAAGATGAATGAATGAATCAATCACTGAATTCGCAAAGTTCTATCTAACTACACTAACATGAACACCTTTGATTCAAATTCATATAAAACCAAAGACTAAGACTTTATTTACCTGCTCTCCTAAGAAGGTCTTCAATTCATCCGATTGCCATTTTCTAGGTAAATGCACCAAACATTTACTTAGCGACAAATCAAAAACACTGCCATCATCATCTATTGATTCCATCATCTGCTCAGTGAACAAAACCTCTTCATCTTCTTTCACTTCTTGCTCAGTCATCTTCATCGCCTTGGCCTTCTTGCCACGCTCAGAAGTCGGATCCCAAGTATTATCCGGTTTCATCCGGAGCTCTGCCTCACCGTGAGCGTACTTACACTCGTTTCCATGGCTACACGAAGCCTCACGCCTAAAGTAAGAACAAAGACTCGTCTTCCACCACGGCGAAAGAGTAACCTTCGTCTCCGACGATTCGAGATCGGTCTTCTCGTCATCGGCTCGTTTCCGTTTCTCCCCGACGGCTTCGATGTTATCCGTTGGATTTGAGTCGGACGATTGAATTGGCTTGACGGGAGCAGGATGAAGATCTTCGATTGATGATGTCTCCATTGGAATTGGCTCGGCCGGAGGAGGAGGTGTTAGGGTTTTGGTGGCTAATGGAATCTCGTTGATTTCGATTGATGATGTTTCCATTGTAAGTGGTTCAGTGGTAGTGGAAGGAGTCTGGGAGGTTAGGGTTTCGGCGGCGGACGAAGGAAGCTCGTCGATTGATGGTGATGACGCCATTGGTAGTGGCGGTTGATGCTCGAGAAAGTGAAGGAGTTTCAAATCGTTTCAGAGATTCAGACCATAAACCCTACCCGGTTTAGATGGTCCAATCTTCTGATTAATTAGTTTCGATTTAGTTTTACAGTTTCTATACCAATTTTTGTCTCCCAATCTTATCATATGTAATTTATGTATGAGAATTTTACTAAAGTTAGTAAGTTACCGACACATCTTAATACTATTAAAAATACTATTAAAAGAGAAGTACAAAATTGAATATATCCAAAATGTTGGTTTTATTTACTTCAATTGCCACTCAATTATGCTTAATAGAGATGACTAATTGAAATTGACAAGGGTATAATTGAGTTATCAAAAATTCATTAAAAGATCCAATACTCGATTCTAAGATCCGCGTGTTTAGCATGGATGTTTAATTGGATCCTTAATTGTGAAAACCAAACTATTATTATTTTGGTTAGGTATCTATTTGTTCGGCTAACTTTTATTTTACCCCAACACAAAATATAATATATTTTATATTTAATCTTATTAATTATCATATAAGTTATATGGTCATAACGTGTAATCGATGTAGGACAATTGTTATTGGCTGTAGGTATATCATATTTAATTGTTTTACTTTTTTAAAATTTCTTCATTAAAACATAAACAGTAGCTTTAAAATTAGACTTACAAGTATTATGATAAACAAATTAAATTACAAGTATTATTGTTAAATGACAAGTATTATGATTCAATTTTAAACTAAAAAAATATTATAAGTGTTGAAATAAAGTTTAAAAATCATATAACCAAAAATTGTAAACGAATCATGTATTTTTTTTTTTTTTTAAAGATGTTGTTTATTTTAAATCTAGATCTTATGTTGAACCGAATTTAGAACAAAAGATTTGCACAGAAAAATAGAACAAAATATCTGTTTTTTTTTTAAATGGATCATGTAATTTGTGCTTTTTTTTTTTGCAAAAAGCATTGGATTTTTAGATAATTAATAAATTTAATTGGTTATCACTTATTACTTGAAAATATAGTATTCTTACTTTTTCAATTATAATAGTTTTTACAATTAACAGCGTAAATGACATCAAATATATTAAAAACATAACATATGCTCATCTTTTAATTCTAAGAATATAATATGTACTGAAATAATAAATTATGTTTTAAACTGAAAAGTGGTATACCACGTTGTATCGCATCTTAATCACCTATTAATTAAACCAAAGTATGTTGGGTGGATGCAACTATGAGTCTAAATATTTCAATAAAAACAAATATTTTGATTTTCCACGGGTCAAAAACACATACTAATTGTAGGATGATTTTTCTACGGGCTAACAATTTTTAAACCTATTGAGGGATGGGTCTGTAGCATGATGGATTTGAACTTTAAACTATTAAACCAACGCTAAACTATTAACTTATTTCAAATATCGTATATTTATAAACATATGTTAGAATTAATTAAGTTACGAATTATTATGTGCAAAATATACCAACACATCAAAAAAAAATATTATATTACTTCAGCTGATATTTAAAAGTTTAAAAATAAAAAAAATAAGAAAATATATTGAAAACACCGCGGGATCAAACCTAGTAGTACTGTATAAACTATAAACCTTTTGTTTGGTGTAAGAATCTACAAATATTGGATTCAAAGACCATATAATAAAAGCTATATTATTATCCATTTCATTTGCTTTATTTTCAACAATTACAAACTTCATTAATATCAAATCTGCGGGAGGTAAAGAACTAGGGAGATCATGAACAAGAAGCTTCAACAGCTAAGCTCTTCACAACGCCACGACAAGGTTCTCCAAAGACTCTAGTCGAGACTTCAAGATTGCAACTCCTCAAACCAATACATGCCTGACATCATATGTCACACTCCCAAGTATAAATAAATCGAGAGGAAATGAATGTCGTTAAGATAAAAAGAGTAGAAAAAAGTGAGATTAAGACCTTTTGAACAAGTGAGAGAGAGCGCGAGCTGTTGCAATGGCCATGGGTGAAGCTACCGCAAGTGCCTTTTGGTGTACCGAAGCTTGCAAATTTTATAGAAGATATGACCTGAGTGGAGACAGGACAATGTAAGGAAAGAACCGGCCTGGTTCTCTTTTTCTTAGAGATTTTAGAGTCCGAAGTCCATGTGTCCACAGGCGCTGGATGAGACTGTGACACCATCAGACACAGACTGCTTCCTGTTTGTTTTGTCGTGAATGATATTTGTGTTGGATCTCCTCCCATCTCTTCCAAGAGAACAAGTGTGTTCCCGCTCGGTTTTAGCCACGAGCGAGGAACGTGATACCTACAAAAGAACATTGCAGTAACTTAGGCTTACCATAGAAGCGTTTAATCCGGATAACATCTGTGAAGATTAGTACTTACAACGTCTGTGAAGGTTTTCCGCAGTTCTTGAGGCATTTGTTTGCACGGTAAGATCCTCTGTAGTCACATGAATCTGTGCAACCGTTGTTTCCTGCGATACTGGTTGGCCAGTACCTACCTATGCTCTGTCCATTCACCCACGCAATACCCTTTCCTGTACCCGTGAAGTCTATCGCTACTGGCTCGCTTCCAGAAGGAGCATCAAATGTTGTTTTGTACCAAACTAGTGGCTGTTTAGTGGGCAAAGGAGTCTTTGAAACCCATTCAGGAGAATCTCCAGTTGCCAAACCTGTGTCTTCCCCTTTGAGTCCAACCTGATAAGTCCATTGCTGTGAAGCCAAATCTACTGAGCTACCACTTTTTGCGCTTTTAAGTGTCACAGGTCCGGTTACACCTGCTCCCACTAAGTCAAAGAAAGCTCCATAGTTCTGAGGAATAAGTAAAATACGTTGGTTGAGTTAACCCTGCCTAGAAAACATCTTGTACCATCATTCTTACGCAAAACAAAAAATGTTTTGCAGATTAGAAACGAAGATAACGTACCGCAAGCCCTACGGTCACACTAAGGAGATCAATTGTGTTCTTCCCGGATACAAGATCAACCGGGATATCTAAAGTAATCTTTTGTTTGCCATGTCCACTTCCTGCAACCGCAAACGTGTGTAGGCAATACGTATCATTGGTATAGTTAAGAAACTCAGTGCCAAACTTAATTTCAACTGCTTTTGAAAGCTCAGAGTAATAATAATGTACCTGCAAGTTTTCCATTTATAAAAGCATAGACCACTTGACCAATAGATTCAATGTGAAGAACGGCTTTAGATCCTTCATCAAGGAAAGTCTCATCGCCTTTAATATCCATCCTGTTACGGATTGAAACACACAGAAAAGCTCTGTTAACTAACATAAGGAATGGAAGAAGAGAAATTACTGAGAAAATGGACTAGGCCTACTCTACCTTAGCGAGTACCACAAGTAATCGCTTTTGTCAGCTGTTGTGTTGATCTGCTCTAGCAATCCAGGTTTCAAGAATGCATCAGTCTTTGAAATACCAATAGGTTCTTTAATGTAACTCCATTGTGAACCTAACTCCGCAGATGAACCACCATCAGGCTTCAATGATTGACGAGCAAACGCGGTAGACACAGTTGCAGAATTGATCTAGAAATGCAGAGAGATATCAAAAGTAGTCAGTTGTTTCTAAGCGCAATATGGTAAGTGGTAAAAAGCTTAACAGTTTTAAGATGGTATTAAACAGACCTTTGCGGTGTTGAAAGCTACATTTTTGCAATCCGGCAAGATGCTTACGGACCATGCAGGCAAGTGATATGATTGTCCATTGAAAGTCACAGTTGCATCAGATTTTGTGCCAACATTTGCAAGAAAAGCAGAACATGATCCAGATGTTTTATATACAGCAGCCTATAAAAGACAAAATATTACATATTTCGAATTAAAATCAGAGCATTTCCAAGCAGCCGAGTGACACGAAGGTATAGTTACCTCCAAATTTGAACCCAAAGATGTAATTGTAGGTTCTGTGGCAATCAATGAATCTTCACAAAGCTTGATAGCCTTGTGTAGATCTCGCAAGTGTCCCCATTTTGATTGTCTAAGAAGTCCTGCAACAAAATGGATTACATCTCTTCACTAACCCACACACTTTAGTGGAAAACAAAAGACATCCCCAGTTAGAATTCATACCATACTCATCAATTGGAGCATCATAGTCATAACTAGTAGAGATCAAGGGTCCTCCACTTGTTCTATCAAAGTTTGTTCCACCGTGATACTGAACAAGACACAAGACCAAAAAAACTTATCTAACCACTTTTCTCAATATTGCCTTGTACAGAACTCTGGCAGAGTAATCAATAGAGTAGAGAAAGTGGAACTTAATAGAGAAAAGAACTGGCTTCTTGTGTTTATTATTACCATGTAATAGTTTTGGAAAGTTCCACCTCGTTGGTAAAACCGTGCAACTGCGAATGCAAGATCTTCAACTGGCCTGTAAGGCGAAGGATCTCCAAAACCAAGGAACCTGGTACAAGAAAGTAAGTCAAATGGCATATTTGGAAACAAACAAATTACTAAGGCAAAAAAAAGCAAGAGACTCACCATCCACTCCAGTTCTCTGTCCACATCTTGGGTTTATTTTTTGAGTTAGGAGTAAACTGGTCACAGTAGAAACCATTGCATGTGTTGATCTACCAAGAAAGAAAGAAAAAAGCAAACAAACAGCAAGAAAGTCTCAATCAGAAAGACTCACCACCACCACAAAATTTGACACACTACCTATCCAAGAACTTACTACTACCACATTCAATTAATTACTCTGTAGTTAGAATCATTAGAAACTCACCATGGTATCAGGAGCATCTGCTTGCTGACACATGTTCCACGGTACTCCAGTATCTAGTGAAAGAGCCATAGAAGCAGACCATTTGATATAACTTTTCGCCGCGGCACCATACGCTGAATCAATATTCCCGTATTCATTCTCAATCTAACATCCAAAAAAAAAAAAAACACAAAAATGAGAATCCTAAGAAATGTTACAATACAACAAGTAGATTTTTCAATTAGTTCTCCGATAAATAATAACCTGAGAGAGAATGATTGGACCTCCTTGTGATGCATAAAGCTTTTCTTGCTTCATCAAATCAACAATCTTGGTGGTAAATCTCTGCATTTCCGCCTGCAACACACAAACCAAACCCATCTTCTAACAACTAAACTATACAACTAAAGAAACGAAATTTAAATGACACATCACCTAAACCATTTACCTTAAACGGCTCATTGTCAGTTCGAAACTTAATCCCAGGTACAAAATGCAGCCACACTGGGAAACCACTGTTGCACACACACACAGAAGAAAAAAACAATCACTCAAGTGATATTAATAAATCAATCAAACCGAAGACGGATTTAACCCGAATTTTTTACCCGTAATTCCATTCAGCACAGACGTAAGGACCAATTCGTAGATGAACATAGAGACCAGCTTTAGCAGCTAACTTGACAAATTTCACTAAATCGTATCTTCCTTCAAAATTATACTGCAAACAAAAAAATTATAAAATCAGAGAAAACTTACAGAATCCAAAAAATAAATAAAATCCGAAAAATCCAAAAAAGATAATCAAGGGAAAAATACAAAAAAAAAAAAAAAACCGAACCGACCTTGTTTTTCTCCGGTTCGTGACCACTCCAGAACACGTACGTCTCGATAACATCTAAACCACCGTCTTTAGATTTCTGTATCAGGTCTGGCCACATCTGCAACACCAAAACCAACAAAAAAAAAAAAACAAATTCACAATTAAATGAAAAAAAAAAAACAAAATAGAGTTTGTTATTAATTATACAGGCTGTCACATGCGTTACAAGAGCGTTGTAGTTACCTCAGGAGTACTCCGAGGATAATGAATAGAGCCAGAGATTAGAATTTTCCGTTTCCCGTCGATTACTAAAGCACGGTGGTCGTACGTTACATTTGCCGCCGTAACCGCCACCACTATCTGAAGAACAAGTAGTAACATCATCTTCATCTTCCTTCCTCCTTTAACCATTATTTGCTTCCTTTGAGAGATCGATCGATGCTGATTCGATTCCGTTGTTGCTCTTACTAAAATCTATATATAATAAACACGAATTTGCTTGTAAACAGAGATAAGCATCAATTTGTTTTTTTTCTTTTTTTTTTTGCTTTTTGGCTTCACCTGGTGTTGCTTCACCGCTTTGTGTTACTGCATTATCTCACAAACCTACACAGATTTCTTCAAAAAAAAAAAAAAAAAAAAAAATTGGTAAAACAATTGCTTTCGCTTTCGATATGGTAAAACTATTGCTTCACTGTTTGGATTTTGGATATGATTATATTGATTTACCACTTTTTTTTTTTTTTGTTTGCTCAAGCGTATACGCATTGCGATTGCATTTTCTTGTCGGATTTAATGAGATTAATGGCGAAAGATTAGTGTTTAATTAATTAAGATTTTGTTTTAAGAGTGATGAAGAAGACGCGGGTATAAGTAGTGGTAGTATTAGTAAGTAGCCGAGAGAAGACGCAAGAGTTATATAAAAGGAGAGAAGAAGAGAAGGGTGTTGTGGTGGGGGCGTTATCGAGTGTTTCTCAGCATTGTTCTGTTACGGTGGACCGGAATGAATGATTTTAATTAGTTGGACAGGACGAGACACGTGGTGGGTTTAAATTAGGCGCAGTGACATCCCTATATATCAATAGATTATACCTATATGATATTGTATTTATTTTAAAAACAATTAACAGAATAATAATAAGGTAAAATTTCACTAAAATTTACTTATAAATATACAAGTCAAAATTATATTAATTTTTTAAAATTAATGTAAATATTGATTTCTTAAAATTAATATAAATATTGATTTCTTAAAATTATTATAAATAAAATATTCTAAAGGGGCTATAAAAACATATCAATTAATATAAAGTTCATAAAAATAAAAAAAACATATAAATTATTAACAAAATCATATAAAAACAAAATACTATATTTATGTTAGTATTATTATCGTAATAATTTAAATAACAAGCTTTCAATAATTATTATAATTAATTATAAAAAGAAGTATATTACCCTTAAATTATCTCCAACTCATCAAAAGAAACTTAATTCCTAATCCCTTATATATAAATAGAAAAGCACATTTGAGAAAAAGCTGATGTGTCACCGCCAGAGAGCTCCAAACACTTTTTAGCAAAATACTCTTAAATTTTCTAATTAATTACAGCTCTATATCATTGTATTAATTTTAAAAACAATTAACATAATAATAATAAGGCAAAATTTCACGAAAATTTACTTACAAATATACAGTCAAAATTACATGAATTTCTTAAAATTAATATAAATATTGATTTCTTAAAATCAATATAAATAAATTATTCTAAAAGGGTTATAAAAACATATCAATTAATATAAAGTTAATAAAAATAAAGAACATATAACTTATTAACAAAATCATATAAAAACAAAATGATATATTTATGTTAGTATTATTATCATAATAATTTAAATAACAAGCTTTAAATAGTTATTATAATTGATTATAAAAAGAAGTATATTACCCCTAAATTATCTCCAACTCATTAAGGGGGGTGTATTCAACTTGATATTTTAAGTGATTTGTGTAAAAGTTACAAATCCTATGTTATTCAATCATGAATTTTAAAAACTCTCCTGAAATCTACTGTTATTGAACTGATGATTTAAAAATCTACTTTAAAATCCACTGTTATTCAAAACAGTTTGTGGATTTGGATTTTAATAAGTTTTAGGGATTCTGGAGGATTTGAGAGGATTTTTTTAGTTAAAAATACAGAAATCCAAATCTCATGGTTTTAGGTGAGATTTGAAAGAATTTTCCTATAAATCATATCAACTTCCCTAAAATCTACAGAAATTCCAAATTTACTAAATCCCATCAAATCCTCCAAAATCATTGTTTCAATACACCCCCCTAAAAGAAACTTAATTCTCAAACCTTTATATATTAATAGAGAAGCACATTTGAGAAAAAGCTGATGTGTCGGCTCTAGACACTTTTTAACAAAATACCCATAAATTTTCTAACTAGTTACAGCTCTATGCCATTGTATTTATTTTAAAACAATTAACATATAATAATAAGGAAAAATTTCACTAAAATTTACTTATAAATATACAAGTTAAAATTATATTAATTTCTTAAAATTAATATAAATATTGATTTTTTAAAATCAATATAAGTAAAATATTCTAAAAGAGCTATAAAAACATATCAATTAATATAAAGTTAATAAAAATAAAGAACATATAACTTATTAACAAAATCATATAAAAACAAATTACAGCTCTATACCATTGTATTTATTTTAAAAACAATTAACAGAATAATAATAAGGCAAAATTTCACTAAAATTTACTTACAAATATACATGTCAAAATTATATTAATTTCTTAAAATTAATATAAATATTGATTTCTTAAAATCAATATAAGTAAACTATTCTAAAAGGGCTATAAAAACATATCAATTAATAAAAATAAAGAACATATAACTTATTAACAAAATCATATAAAAACAAAATGATATATTTATGTTAGTATTATTATCATAATAATTTAAACTAGGTAACAACCCACACTATATGTGGGATAAATCGATTTAAAGAAAATTATTATAAGTAAAATTATTATTCTAGAACCAATGTTTGTTTGTGTCAAACATAATATGTAACTAAAGTATTTTATTGATTTATTCAAAGCTGTGTTTTTCGTGTAAAAAATATGTTTCACCCGTGAAATCTTTAAATGTGGAAGATAAAATATTGATAAAATGTCACTATTTATTGCAACATGTCTTTTGTGTTGTTTAAAAATCAAATTCATATCTTTTATGCTTTATTTTGTAATCATAACAATTTTGCATGTTTCTTATGTAACCATAACAACATATACTAAATTATTCGGTAGTTTAATTAATTAATTTTATTATATGTTAGTAACAATCAGATTCTAAACTAAATTTTCTGAAGATAACCTTATTTATTGATTTAATATTTGTGATTAGGCTATTTAAATATTTTGAGTTAGTCGGTTTGTTATTATTTTCTATAAATAACGGATTATTACCAAAAAAACCATTATGAAAAAATTAATGAAATTTCAAAATCAACGTATTCGTGTAAGAATACATTTCACCCGTGAATTATGTGAACGCGGTAAAGAAAATATATATAAAATATTACAATTTACGGAAATATATATTTTTGTGTGCTTTAAAATTAAATTTTTATATTTATGGTTAATCTAGTAACTATAACAATTTTTCATAATCTAATAATCACTCATTTTAAATACATTATGATTTTTTTGGGTACTAAGTTTATTTATAATGATAAGGGTTATTGTCTCATTCCTTTTTAATAGCACATAGATGAATATACACTTAGAACGTATATTCGTATTTGGTTATCAATATTTCCATTTTTAATGAATAATCACACTAAATGTTGAGATTAATTAGTTTACATACTTAGATATATATAAATAACCACACCTCATGATATCCTCTAATTTTTGTCATTTTTATATTTATTTATGAATATATATAAATCTATATTTATTAGGAATTAAGTTTCTTTTAATGAGTTGGAGATAATTTAGGGGTAGTATACTTCTTTTTATAATCAATTATAATAACTATTGAAAGCTTGTTATTTAAATTATTATGGTAATAATACTAACATAAAAAATAACATTTTTTATATGATTTTGTTAATAATTTATATGTTTAATAAATTATGTGTTCTTTTTTTTTTGTCAACAAAGGATTAGCTCATAAGAGCCAATGGGAAGGAAAATTGTTTACAAACAAAACATTATGCGGAGAAGTACGCGCTTGGCGTGCCAAACAATCCGCATTTACATTTGCATTTCTAGAAACAAAAGATAAAGAGAAAGATGAAAATTCCTCCCTGTCACTCTTGATGTCATCGAGGTATGTCGAAAAAGCTGGCCAGTCATGAGGAGAAGACACCATCTTCACCAAGTCTGAACAGTCAGTGTAGAAAGCCACGTCTCGAAATTCATGCCCGATCATATAGCGCATAGCCCACAAAAAAGCTTCAACTTCGGCATGCAAGGGAGAAAGACTCCGTCGGAAATTCTTAGCCCCCATGTTTGGCCTCGGATCCTGAAGCTGCGTACAAACCCATCCTGCGCCGGCAAAAGAGTCACCCGCCTTCCAAGAGCCATCAATAAAACAGCGGTAGCCTGAATAACTAGCAGACAAAGAGCTTGCAGACGTCCTCAGCATTGGGTTAGAGCTAGGTTGAATGGTAATGAGGTCCTCATCTGCACCCCCCTCCTGGGCCTGCTGCCAAGTTGTTGCCTCGCCTTCCGCCACCCGAATAATCTCCTCAGGCCGCTCAACTTCATTCACAAAAATAATATAATTTTGACTTGTATATTTGTAAGTAAATTTTAGTGAAATTTTGACTTAAAATAGTATGTAATTATTTAATTAGTTTTAATATATGATATTTAAATTTGTGTGAGAATTGATGACATATCTAATTATTATTTAGTTAATTGTTTTTTTAAAAAATATAGTGGCATGTTAATGTAATTAAGTAGAAATTTTAAGGGGTTTTTGCTAAATATGTCTCGAGCTCTCTGGCGACGAAACATTAGCTTTTTCAAGAGAGTGCTTCTCTATTAATATATAGGGGATAACAAGCTTTCAATAGTTATTATAATTGATTATAAAAAGAAGTATACTACCCCTAAATTATCTCCAACTCATTAAAAGAAACTTAATTCCTAATAAATATAGATTTATATATATTCATAAATAAATATAAAAATGACAAAAATTAGAGGATATCATGAGGTGTGGTTATTTATATATATCTAAGTATGTAAACTAATTAATCTCAACATTTAGTGTGATTATTCATTAAAAATGGAAATATTGATAACCAAATACGAATATACGTTCTAATTGTATATTCATCTATGTGCTATTAAAAAGGAATGAGACAATAACCCTTATCATTATAAATAAACTTAGTAACAAAAAAAATCATAATATATTTAAAATAAGTGATTAGTATATTATGCAAAATTGTTATAGTTACTCGATAAATCATAAATATAAATTTGATTTTTAAAACACACAAAATATATATTGCCATAAATTTTAACATTTTATAAATAATTTTTTTACCATGTTCACATATTTCACGGGTAAAATATATTCTTACACGAATACGTTGATTTTGGAATTTCATTAACTTTTCATAATGTTTTTTTGGTAATAATCCTACATTTAAAGAAAATATTAACAAGACTAACTCAAATGATTTAAATAGCCTAATCAAAAATATTAAATCAAAAATATTACTGACCGACATACGCCGAAGGATTGGCACTTGCCTACTCTAGAAGAGTTTCTGGATCCGGGGGATATACCGATTATTCGGCGTATGTCGGTCAGTAAGGTCCAGCAACGGGATCGGTTAGTATGGCATTTTACCAAGTCAGGGAAGTATACGGTTAAATCAGGTTATAGATTAGCCAGAGAACTGATGACGGAAGTCGAATACGGACCAACATGTATGGCCCTCAGGGCCCAGGTGTGGAAGCTGGATGTTCCCCCAAAGGTCCAACATTTTTTCTGGCAGATTGCGTCGGGCACCCTCCCAGTGCTCGAACGACTTGCGTTTAGGGGTATCCGGTGTGATACACTCTGCAAACGGTGTGGGGCTGCACCAGAAACTATCAATCATGCTCTCTTTGAGTGCCCTCGCTCGCTCGATGTTTGGGAGTTGTCCCTAGTTTCGTTAGTCCCCGATGGCTTTCCATTTGCTTCAATTTATGCAAATTTAGACTTTATTTTTTGGCGGGCAGCCTCTCAGTCGGGGGATTCGGATGTAGCTAATCGTCTTCCTTGGATACTTTGGACATTATGGAAAGATAGGAATAAAAAAGTTTTTCAGGGGTTACAGGCCGAGCCGACGGAAATTCTACACCAGGCGAATAATGATAAATTACTATGGGAAGAAGCAAAATCCTATTCGGATAGGTATTTGCATACTACGCCTCTGGTGGAGGATAGGGGAGCGTTTCCTCGATGTCAGATTGATGGTTCTTGGAAAGGGTCAGATGCTATGCAGGGTCTAGGATGGTGGTGTTGTAGTGATGATGATGCGACTCTCCTTTTGGGAGCACGGAGTCAGAGATGCGGTCCTACATCCTTACATGCAGAGCTACAAGCCTTGATTTGGGCTATGGAGTCACTCTTGGCGGCTGGAGTTGGATGTCAAAGCTTTGAGACAGACTGTGCAGAATTGGTGGCGATGGTGCAGACGCCTGACGATTGGCCATCTTTTTCGAACCTGTTAGAGGAGTTTCTTGTGCTCAGACCATGTTTTTCCTCGTTCTCCCTGATCAGGATCTCTAGAGAGCTCAATGTAAGGGCAGATTGTCTAGCCCGTTCTTCAAGATTGCTTTCCTCTGAAATTTCCTTTGTAAACTCTTTTCCTCCGGTTTGGGCAACCAATCTTGGAGTTATTTTTTAATTTGATTAATGTTTGGTTGAAAAAAAAAAAAAAATATTAAATCAATAAATTAGATTATCTTTAGAAAATTTAACATATAATAAAATTATATAATTAAACTACATAGTAATTTAGTATATGTTGTTATGGTTATATAAGAAACATGCAAAATTGTTGTGATTACAAGATAAAACATAAGAAGATATGAATTTGATTTTTAAACTACACAAGACATATTGCAATAAATAGTAACATTTTATCAATACTTTTTCTACCATAAAACCTCTTATACATTTAAAGATTTCATGGGTAAAATGTATTTTTATACGAAAAACGCAGCTTTAGATAAATAAATAAAAAACTTTAGTTACATATTATGTTTGATACAAACAGATATTGGTTCTAAGATATTAATTTTACTTATAATAATTTTTTTTTAAATTGATTTATCCCATACATAGTGCGGGTTGTTACCTAATATTTATTGATTTTGGTTTCGTTTTCGAACCCATAAATTAGGCTAAGGTACTACTCCACTAATCTATGGAGTAGTGATCATTGAACCAGACCGGACCACACAAAAAAAAAAACTCGATATATTTTGTAAGCTTATAGTATAGTCATACTCATACATATAGAGTACATAAATTTCAACTATCCATCAATTCCAACAACCACTATTATTAATGATCGAGAGAATATTAATAGTTTCTACATTTTTTTTTTTTTTAAATCTTATGCCAGTCTGCTAGAAACAAAATGGGATTTATAAAAAAAAATAACGTACTCAAATATTTGCATATCCAAAATTCGCTGTCGACCATATTACTACGAAGTCTACTATAATGGGATGACTTTTCTTTTTTGTTTCCACAAATTGGGATGACTTTTCTATTTGAGCTCTAAATAGTTTCAAAGTTCGATATAATTTTGGAAAATGACTTAAATCGCTTTTCTGTAGATGGTTTTTTAATTTTTTTTTATTAACGATGGATGACAGTATTTAAACCTATAAAAATTTAAAACTAGTTCAGCAAGTCTTATTTATATGTGTTTCTTAGTGAACATCTGACTATTCAACCTTTAATTATAATTTCTTTTTCCAAAAAAAAAAATCTTTCAATAATAGTATGATAGAAAAGATAAATTTCATGATTTATAATTGAATAAACTTTTTATTTTATTTTATTTTTATTAACATGAAACTAAAGACTTCTGACCCATATGTACTGAATGGATAAACACCCTTCCATACATCGTTTACGATAACTTGATCTTTGTACACATAAACACCCTCCAATAGTCCAATGTTACTTATAATTAGATCATGTACAGAAAATTACAAAAACAAAAAAAAACTAACATAAATCATAGGCTTAATGCGTAATGCGTAATGCGTAATGCGTATGTGGCGCTGTGTGCCGATGTCACCTTAGCATCACATTGGTGTTTGTTCCAACGACTAAAATGGAATGTGGTGGTACACTGCGTCATAGGCTCAGACACACAACAATATCACCCACTGCAACCTGCTTTCTCTTAAAAAGAGTAAATTATTTAATCGAAAATCGTATTTCAGGTTTTCAACGCACGTCAAAAATCTAGAAAAAAAGAAAGAAAAAATAACATATCGACTCCAAATTTTCAACACGTTAATAATTATCTGTCGGTGCTTATACTATTTTGTCTTTTTTTTATATTCTCATTGTTAATAATGTGTATGTTGGTGTCTAATTATTAGGTTTTATATATGTTTTTAATTAATATTCAGAAAATAATAGAATTTGCCTTTTTAATATGAGAAACTAAAGAATGTGACATGAACAGTCAAAAATGAGGAAAAAGGAAGGAGACAACAGAGAGCAGTAACTAATTTGATGTTGTACAAAATTGATATACTTTGACTAATTGACTCTACTATAAAAAATTTCGGCTAATTAAAGGGCTAAGACAACTTGTTCAGTGGTTTGATATATTTCTACAACAAAACCATCTTTTTTGAATGGTTAACGACCTAATCATACGCATAGCCTCTCAAACACGATAGACATTAATCAACAAATAAAACACCACAAAAATAGTTACTGTTCATAATACAAAATTTGTAAGCAAAACGTAATAATCATCTAGTTCATCGTATGTCAAAATCTTAAAATATAAGCGAGAAAATCAATTGAAAGGTGAGTCCTTCAAACTAAAACAAAAAGTGTTCACGTTTTCATCAACAAAATCCATCATAATTTCATATTCATAATGGGAACATCCGACATACGGTGAAAATAAAAAGAGAATAATATAAAATAGAAGAGAGTATAAACGGAGAGTGTTTGGGATAGTTGTAGTTGTCGTTGTCCCAAAACTAAACAAGCCAACAACAACATGTGACGCGCGTTTCCATAACTCGTCCGTGTTTGGTACTATTGGCGTAACGACCTCAATGCTCTCAATCTCATCATTTATAAGTCGCTCACCTATTATAATTATTTATGTTTTTATTTATTTATTGTATTTCTTTTATTTATACCATGTCAATCGTATGCAAATCATTTACCTAATTCAGGATCCGTGAAGTGATCATATAAGTTATGTGAGGTTTGAATTCATATAATTTGATACCATTTGCATGTATTTTTGGGCTTTTGGATCAATTTACTTATTTACACAACATACAACATATAGTTTTTGAACTTATATACACATTCATACATTTATAGAGCTATCACATCACATGTCATGTTACGCTGGCAAAAGATACAGATGAAATAAACTGGAAATATTTAAAGACCTTTGTGCCATAAGAAGTTTATTCTACGATCTTAGCCAAAACTTGTAACGTGCATTATTATTATCACTAGATCTATAACCAAAAGTCTCTATTTATCTAATTAGAGTCTAGTTTTCAGTTTCAGACAAGTCTTCCTTTGCAGAATCAGAAGAATAAGAACCATTATCTAATCTACAGAGCTCTTCATCTTCGTCTTCGTCTTCGGAATTAGCATCAGTGTCGGAACAGCTAAGATAAAGCTCATTCTGATGATGATTACGTGATTCCGATGGAGAATCATCCAGTATCGAAAGAGGGTTTCTGTTATTCGGGTCATCATAAAGAGCAACATGCCTGTAGTATAGTTCAAGTTCCTTCTCTGCAATTGCTATGAAGTGTCTCACCGATTCAAGAGATTGTTCGTACTTTGATTTTTCATATGCCTGCAAATGGAAACATAACCATGTTAGGAACTAGCAACCAAAACATAAACCGAATCAAATGAGTAAACAAAAGATACCCCCTAATAGATTTTTCCTCTGGTATCTATAAGACACGCCTAAATGCACAAAGCGTAACCAGGGACGGTTTTGCTTCCTATTCATCTACAGTAAGATGTTCCAAAACAAAAAGACAATTTGAGGACTAACCCTTTTCTTAGATAATGTATCGATTGGAGACATAAGTTGTGGCTGCACATAACCCTTCCCTCTATAAAATATGATTGTATCATCGCCGATTATGTTAACAGGCACACCACCACTCAGTTTGGCAAGCTCCTCTGCAAATTGCTGCACTTGGCCAGGCTTACTATTATTGCAGATAACCTTAACGGTTTCATGTTTTTTCCAATGCAAATGCATGTTTAGAATAACACCACCAAATACTCCTCTTCTCCCAATCGGTACATAATTAGATCTCTTCTGACCCATTTTCTTCAAATAGAAACGTTCTTCCCCAGTGATCTCATGAGGTCGAACCTCAGGTCCCTGCACTTTCGCAACTTCATACCGTTTCAGTTTCTCAATCAGCAATGCTTCTTTGATCTTGGCCTAAATACAAGGAGCATCATCAACAAATCACACATCAAATGAACCCTTAAACTCATCAAATTCATACTAGTGCTAGACTCTCACATACCTTTTCAAGCTTGTACTTAATTTTTTCATCCGCACTAGCAAACTTCTTCTTCTTCCCTTTAACAGTAAGTCGCCGTGGGTCTTTCCTGTTAGCTGCGTTCCTTTCCTCTCTTTCTTTCTTCCTTTTCAACTTCAGACGTTTTTTCGTCAACCACTTATACTTCTTGGGAGGATCAAGTTCCCGAGTTTCAAACTTTGGTTTCCCTTCTGATATCACTAGATTCACCGTACCATGACTGAAATTTCTAAATGTAGGCCTTGAGATCGTTGTTGGTAAAGATAATGTCAATGTCGAATAAGAAAACTCTTGGCTTTGCTGAAGCAACCTAGTGGGCAAAAAAATCACAAGAGTACAATCACATTTTGGACATAACATACTAAACTGTGTTGTATAGTCTCAGATGTACAAACCTGGAAGAAATGAGAAGTGGATATGAAGATTTAAGTAGGGATGAAGCTTTTCGAAACCCACGAGCAAAAGCAATTGCCATAATTTGGCTTAATTCGAGCTCAAGAATCGAGATTTTTGTATAGTCTGCTACAAAATGCAACATTTTGGAATAACGTTTACTCAGAAGTAACCATATTGAGGATAAACATATTAGTCAAATCTTCTAAGCAGCATTTCGTCGACCAATTGGTGAGCATACTACGAAATTACAACTTTACTATAAAAAACACTCTGAAAATTGAATTCTCGAACACAATTCAGAACTAATCTCATGGATAATTGAATATCAAAACCTTTACCTGAGAAAGCTCATGGAGCTGGGCTGAGGACGCCTTTACTGTGAAGGAATAAAGATTCGACGTTGGCTTTATCAAATCATAATGATAGAAGAGTGAAAGGAGATAAGTACACTGATTTCGTCCCGGCGCCGTGGTTTAAGGAACCAGTAACATGCTTCGCCGGAGGTGGTGGTGATGGCTCGGCGAGAGAGAACCAAAAAAGAGAGGAGGGGGTTTTTATCTTTGGGCCTGGGAAACCAAAAAGCCCATTCGGTGTTTGCTTTTTTAAAAAGAAACTATGGGCTTTAAAGTTAAGGGTATGAAAGTGGCATTTTATGCTCAATCCCAAAGATAAAAAGAGGTCAAAGCTTGACCTGATTCGGGTATCCGATCGGATTCGGGTTTGGATGTTTAAGTTTTCGGATTTTCGGATGTAGAGCTATAAAATCCGATTGGGTATTTTATGATATCGGGTCAGGTTCTGGTAATTTGGCTTCGGGTTCGTGTAATTTCGGGTATACCCAAATTCATTAAAATATATATATATATATATATATATATATTTTTTTTTTCTTTATGTCGTTGAAAAAAAAAAATACTTTCTACCTCCCTCTTCTTGTCTCCTTTTTCTTCATCTTTCTTTTCTTCATCCAAAAATCTTAATTTTGTTTATCCATGGCCACCACTTCAAAAATCAAATCTTTCAAATTCTCTACCAAATCTAACAATATCTATAACAAATTATATGATATGATTCATATTTATCTTCCAACCTCACAAAGCATCACTTTTTTTTAGTAAAATTGATCTGGGTATTGAAAAAATAAAGCAATTATCGATTCTATTGATTGAGAAAGAAAAACATAAGCCAATTTTAGAATACACACATATATATACATATAAAAATATAAATACTTAATATTTTTATACTATGATTGAATAATCAAGGTGGCAAAATGGTTTATGATGCATCAATTAATGTCTAAGATATTGGGTTCAAATCCACTTAGATGCATTTTTGTATTTATTTCGGGTTGATTCGGATCTACTTCGGATATCGGGTAATATCCGAACCCGATCGGGTATCCAAATTTCAAAGAAACTAAATCCGATCGGGTATTTAATACCACCCAAATTCGAACCGAACTGCCTATTTCGGATCAGGTTCGGGTTCAGGTTTCGGATTCGGTTAAAATACCCAGGCCTAAGTTGATCATAAGCTCATCCTAGGATTGATCATGAGCTTATATGATCCAGTTGAGGAAAAATAAGATATGCTCCCAATTTTATGTTATAGTTAGTCAACCTTTATTATCTTGATCTTTCCAACAATAAGTTTGAAGGCAAAAAGTACCATGTTGCTTGTGGAGATTGAATGTGCTAAAGCTTTCTCAAAGAGTTTTGAAACTCCTACAAATCGATCAAATCGAGTTCCTTCCAACACTACGACACATGTCCTCAATATAATAATGATACAAAGAATCTTAAAATTAACATATTCATGTGGTTGTGGAAAAGACTTTTTTTTTTTTTAAACCATTCCTTTATGTTATCTATAGATTAAAAATCTGTAACTTTCGACCGAACAAGAGAATATTAAATTAGCGATTGTGAAGAATGGACTAAAACATAATCTGCTTAATGATTACCTTTTATTTCAATGTAACAAAAACATACATCCGTACATACTCATGGCTAGCTACATACATAAACATTCAAAAAGAAAAACCTTTCCGCACATTCCTCAAACAAGGAGTGCGACCGAAACCGTAACGCACCGATTAACCGACATGTGGAGGAGCTGCCGATGCAGTAGGCAGAATAACAGCTTCTCTTTGTGGCTCGATGAACCCCCTCATTGTCCCTTCGTCGACTCCAAAAGCCATGGACAACGATGTCACATTTAGAGTTGTGAGTAGCGACTTTGATCCAACTAAGAACTGAGGCCGATTCTTGTGAGCCGACGTGGTGAATCCTACAAACTCGAATGGTGCGGTCCGAGAAGCGATCTGGCAAAAGGCGAAGTACCGAGGGATCCAAAAGACATCCCCTACGGAGACTCTTGTGTTCATAGCAGAAGTTCCGTTTGGAAATACAACTTGGATCTCTCCGGATCCAGCTAAAACGATGCCATATTCCGTGGCTGTTGGGTTCATATGGGGAGCCATCATCGAACCCTGACAAAAACATTTGAAACTTGATCGGTTAAATACGGTTTTAGTATTTTTATTTTTATTTTTCTGAATTAAACCAACTTTTTGATCGGTAGATAACAACTGATCTATATACGACTTAAAAGTTACCAAAATAATTCTTAGAGCTTAGTTAATTAATGACAGTTCACATCTAGTGGTTGTCATAGACATAAAGTTCGCTAGATGTTGGTAATAAAATAAGAGATATGAATCATACCGCGGTGAGATTAACTAGAAAAACGCCGATGCCCGAGTGTTTAAGAGGCTCGTAATCCTCATAATCAAGAGCAGTACTCCATCCATAGTCGTTTTTGAAACTAGGTTTCTGATCATAAATGTTGTACGAGTCATGGCACTCAGAAGATCCTGACCCTTTATTCTTTTCTTCTATTAGATCCATAAACGATCTTATAATAGTCCTCCAAGACCACCCTGAACTGTATTGTTGGTCTTGAGGGGATCCTTGTTTCATCTCCAACAGTTTCTTGAGATGACTTCGTTTCTCTTCCTCTCTTAACCCCAAAAATTGGGTCCATGTCGTCGTTGGTTGTGGGCCTTCTGGTCCTTCCATGACGTGTACAATCGGGCCACGGAATTGACTCCTCATCATTCTTTGCAGCTCTGGTCGAGAAACCTAAAAGTGAAAAACTGATATGAGATTGAGATTGAACAGAAAGAGCCCTAACTAAATACTAATATGGAAGTTTTAAACACCAATTTCTAACATTCCTCTAATTAAGATGCATTTGTACATATAATATTCCTATAAAAATAGTACTATAGATTTGTGCATTTTCACCTTTGGACACATGCAAAGACCAAACTCCAATTTATCAAACAATTTGTTTTAAGGTTGTACTTTCAAAAAATAGTATAATTTGTTTTTTTTTTTTTATATATAAAATGCAGACAAACAATATAAAAATTAATAATCATTTAGGTTTGAGTACTAACGTTAAGTGCTGAGGTTAAAGTGTCGGGATCGAAGCCAGCGAGAACAGAAGACGGTCCTCCACCTATATAGAAAGGCTACACACACAAGGAACTAGTTAGCCAAATGCAAAATTCTATAAGTCAATGTGATAATAATGAGTCCTAAATGTTAAACATGAGTACTTGGAAGGTTTCGAAACCGAGGCTTTGGGTAGGATCAATGCTGCAAATGACATGAAGGCGTTGGCCTCGGCCTGTGTTATGTAAATAAAAGACAGAACCAGCCGGGATCCAGTAGATGTCTCCTGCCTTCAATCTCCTCTCTCCGAATTCGTCTTTGCATATTACTCCAAGCGTAGCTTCACCTGTAAGTAATTAAACACATGTTCTTGAGAGAGTGAGACACACATGTTGAGAGAGAGATAGAGAGAAAGGGAGAGAGGAAATACCTTGACGAATGAAGATGAGGAGGCTTGAGTCGAGATACTGAGGGACAAAGAGGGTTTTAGGTTCCATTGTTAGAAAGCCAATGTGCATTGGCTTCTCAATGATTCTTCCTCTTGGAGATATCACAACTCTCATCTCTCCACCTTCTGATTTGATCACTTGCCTTGACTCTCTCATCATGAACCACCCTCTTCTTCCTCCTCCTCCTCCTCCTCCTCCTCCCCGTCCTCCTTCTCCTCCCCACTCTCCTCCTCCTCCTCCTCCTTCTCCTTCTCCTCCCCAATCTCCACCTCCTCCTCCTTCTCCTCCCCAATCTCCTCCTCCTTCTCCTCCCCACCCTTCTTCTCCTTCATACCCATTTGATCTCATCACCATTACTCCATGGATAAGCACCAACAGAAGCAAAAACGCAAAAGTTCTCTTGTTTTTCTCCATCTTTCTCCAACCTTTCCGATGATTCACAATGTTTTTACAATCTTTGTAAGAAGGGTGCATGCATATATGTGTTAAGTAGGATGAAGAAGGAAGACACGTGTGCAACATGCAAAAATTTGGAGCCTTCGTGTCTACCTACACTCAGTGTCTTTTATTAGAGTTTGATGCATAAACGTTTTCTTTCCACCACCTCTCGTTTCATTGTTTCTTATGGCTTTAGAAATATTATAAATTATTTGGAGTTGGTGATCAAATCATCTTTTTCCTAAGAGTCATGCAATATTTAAAAATTTTAAGAAAAAAGTAAAAAAATACTTTATCTATTATATATTTGAACGTTTAATATTTGGTTTTTTGTTAGAGATTAATATTCAAATTAATAAAAACGTGTAATTTAATATCTAAAAATTTTAAGTGGTATTATTTTCATACTTACAATCTCTTAACAAAATAAATATTCAAATTTTACTTTTATTCGTTTTTATTAAATATTTATTTATAGATAGCAGAAAATTAATTTTAATTTTATTCCAATAAAAAATGATTGTTTTTAATATTTTTATTTTATCTGTGTTTTATTTCTTTAATTTAAAAATTACATTTTAATATTTTATTTTTCTCCAAAATTAAAAATGAATCAATTTCAATTTCAAATTTAATAATAATCATCAAATTTTTGAATTAGATGAGGTACTTTTAAAACCTAAATCAAAAAATTTGAAATTGAGAGATACTTGAATCCTTGCGATCTATACCCGAGCTAACTCACCCACTATGATAGATTTCTTACTCTGATTCAGTTGACCAGAAGATACTCCTTCTCCTCCATCTCTGTCTGAATTACATTTTTTCATATCTAACACATTTTTCTACTTGCAGTTATAGACGTTTACATATATGAAGCAACATTTATAGCGATGTCTCCACCGTAGCCATACCGTTACTCCAATCAGATTTGGACGATTGCGCGTGGTTATAATGCGGCTGGGTTGGCGGCAAAATTGAAGTCTTGTTGCTCGGATTCAACATAGGCTGTAATGCGGCTGGACCGACAGCGAAATTGAAGTCTCGTTGCTCAGATTCAACAGAGGTTGAAGCTGAAGCACATCGAATTGAAACGAATTTGGTTGTCGTGGAAAGATTGGTGGTGTTAGGTTTGGTAAGGTAGATAAACGATTGAGAAATTTATTTGGATTTCAAGAAAGGGATATAAGCTTGGTTTACAATGAAGAATGAGTTTGGCGACGCTTCATCATAGTTGATTTTGAGAAATTTTTTAATTTTGGAAAAAATAAAATATTAAATGTAATTTTTAAATTAAAGAAATAAAATACAGATAAAATAAAAATATTAATAACAATCATTTTTATTGGAATAAAATTAAAATTAATTTTTTGCTATCTATAAATAAATATTTAACGAAACTGAATAAGGATAAAATTGAAATATTTATTTTGTTAAGAATTCGTAAGTATGAAAACGACAATATTTAAATTTGTTGAGTATTAAATTGCACGTTTTTATTAATTTAAGTATTAATTTTCCAAAAAAAAATGCTAGGTATTAAAAATAAGTAATAGATAAAGTATTTTTTGACTTTTTCTTCAAAATTGTAATAGAATTTAGAACTTTTTCCTAATATCGAAAACGCTGAATCTGTTAACCCAACAAGATGATGGTTTAAAATTTTTGTTTTCACATGGTTTTAAATCATAACACGTAATGGGACAGCATCGTATAAGTGAAGCAGTCGAAATGGCTCCGAGGTCAAAAAAAAAAAAGTAAGAGTAAAAATTATTTTACCACATTAAATATCTTCCAATGAAATTCTTGGACAGAGCTTGCAAATAATTGGAGAAGACGAGAGACACCTAGATACTTAGGTGTCAACGTGTGGACGCATTTCTCATGCATTAAACCATGCAAAATATTCTCCTCATCGTATCTAAGTGTTGGTCTATAAATAGCTTAGCTTCAATTATCTTGAGCTTCTCTTTACACTCCACCAAAATCATCTCAGCGAGCCACAAACACTTCTTTATTTTTCAATTTCGCCAGTTCACCCTTCTAAAACGTTTTTCAAGCTTCTACTTTTTTTTTCTTTTCTATTTGACCAAAAGGTTATTTCGGTCCAAAAATCCTCCAGTCCTTTCATGTATAGCTCTACAAATGTTAAAAATGTGTCTAGATATATTTCTAGGCCAAGAGAAATCAGAAAGCTCACGGCTAAACTTCAAGTCTGTGCTGGTCAACCTCAAGCTAGATAGATACATATCTTGGTATCATAGGAAAATTGCAGATACATATATGCAAGACTAAACTTATATAATAATACGTATGGCCTATAGATTTGTAACATATAGCTAGCCCGAAAAAAGCAAAAAAAAATAAAAAAATGGGAGCGAGTAAAAAGTGTTATTTTTGATGATATGATGATAATATTTTTGATGATGGTATGATAATGTGATTGTATTGTTAAATGGACGAAATAGTAATATTTTATTTTTGTTGGTTTCAACTTTTAAAAAAGAAAAGAAATGATGGGTTAAATGGTTAATCATTAACCTATTATCACCTAACTAAATTGAGACATTGACCCATTAGTATGAGACTAATTGTGTAACTAACTGGGTTGGATTGGACTTAATTTATGAACTGTCTCCTTTGTAACTTGTACTTTATAACACTCACTATGTTGAGTGATAATTATTAAACAAAAGCCCTTTTATTACTAATGGTACGTGGCCTTTATAAGAGTTCGATTGGCATTACATAAGCACGTAAGTCGTAACGTTGTATCCTCGAAACGTTTCCTTTTGACGGAAGAACTAACGGTTGAGTTATGCGATGACTTAGTTTACTGTAGTATGTTAAACAATCATCATAACTAATGAAAGTACTGTATTAGTGTAATACTAACATACTAGGTTTGAAATGTTTGGTTATTGTATTTCAGACAATAGTTTCCACAATTTATTTAGTTTTTGACTAACATATAGTCAAAATAATGAAATTGAAAGGTAAAAAAAAAGAGATAGGCAACAAAAAAAGTTAAACCAATGTTTTCAAAACCGGACCGGACCGGCGGTCGAACCACGTTAACCCGCGAACCGGTAACATGTCCGGGTTGGGTTAATATCAAAACCCAAAAGAAATTGAACCGGTAAAAACCATATCAACCCGCCAAAAACCCAAAAACCGGTGAACCATTAAACCGGATAAAACCGGGTTCTATTTTTTTTTGTAAAAATGAGTGCAATTAATTTAATTACTTACCTTTTCTAGTTTCTTCTTAGCAAATTAGTAATAGTAGGGTTTCTTAGATAATGAAGATTGAATGTTATACACTCTTAATTATTCTCTTATTGCTTTTAGATTTGAATTTCTAAACTATTTTACTAGTACTGGTTATACTTTGAGTTTGTTGCATTTTGAAATTATTACTTTTAAAGGTTTTTTAAAACATTATGAATATTGAAGTATTTTATTTGGTATATCCAATTATATTATAGTTATAATCATTGAAAGAAAATAGAAGACATATCCATACCTATTATTTATAAAAATATCATCAAAATCAATTGATCCCGGTTGAACCATATTGACTCATGACCCATAAGCTTTTCCGGTTCAGTTACCGGTCCGGTTTTAAAAACATTGAGTTAAACTAATCGTCAAACTAACTTTTTGTACGATGCGGATTTCAATCTAAAGTCATATTCAACTTACATTACAACTTACAACTTACAGACAGAAGAAGCACTCAGATGAAAGACAAATATTATATAATAAAAGAACGAGATAATGTTCTATGTTTGTTCTAAAAGAAATCAAACCGCGTTATTTCTCAAATTTATAATTACAACATGTCTCGGTCTCCGAGAAAAATTATAATCTTGCGCCAAAAATTATTTATATAAAAGTTTTTTTTTTTTTTTTTTTTGAACACAATTTATATAAAAGTATAAATAGATATATTTAATAGTTTGTAGATAGGAGATTTGAATTTTAATTTGAATGTTGTCAAGTTAGAATTTGAAGTTTCTGTAATCTCTAGGAGAAGAAAGTCACACGGATAAAAAGCGAGCTAAAATTAACCTGTTTTGGTCACCTGTCCAAAAACATTGTGTCGAGAGGTTTCAAGAAAATATATTGTTTTGGTATATGTTAAAGTTGCTGACAAAAATTAGGATCCGAGGATACATGAAAATTTTAATTATTCTCTAGAAGCAAACCAAGCTTGAAGGCTTATTTTCTATATCGACATTATTGTGACAAAAAAGTGACGTTATCGTGATTTTCTTAAATATCATTTTCTTACCATTTAAAATGCATTTAGAAAAGATTATTTGTTTGAAACTCGTTGATCATAATGATAGTGGCAAAATCAAAATCTGATCAAAGCAGAATGGTACAAAGGTCTACATTTGCGTTATAAGGAAATACGTAGTTTTTTGTATAGTGAAGAGGAATTGTATTTTGATGCTTTCTAAGCAAAGTATATCTGTTTGTAAGCTATTCACTTTATCCTTAAGAAGAAGAACAATTAAAGGTCAGAATATGAATAGAACATTTACAATTCTTATCAAAAAAACAAATATGAATAGAGAACAATGCGGTTTGGATGCAATGAGAAAAGAGAACAATGCAAAAACTTAAAAAGGCTGCGCCATTTTATTCAAGTTTGGCACTGTCCCCTTCACACGCTTATTAATTTGCACTTGCATTCACTATATCTATTTTGAAGAGTGGAAAAGCTAAAAGAAATATAAAACGATGAAAACTTTAGTTTTCTTTTCCAACAAATAATGAAAACTTTAGAAATTGTTTGATTTTCCTTATTAAGATGTTTGACAAACTAAACAAACCGTGTGCTCGTGTCGCGGCCATCCCATACGTGCACTACAAATTGGCTGCGAAGCCTTGTAGGAAAGTAATACTAATTTTTTATAATATGGATTCGTACGTACCCTTTGGTTGAACAATAATATATTAAGAAAGACAGATGAGTTTATACTTTGTCGTGATATGAGTTTAATTCGAGTAAGAACCAAATCTAATAAAGTTGTAAAAGCGTTCATAAAATAATTTGTGTTTCTTTGATAAAAAAAAAAAAAAAATTTGTGTTTAGTCTTCTTGTTGGCGCGTCGTATCCACCATTTTTATCACTTGGTTCCACATGTTTTCTTTATACGAGTCTATCAATAATCCGCCACGGTAAACAAGATATTAAGAAACTAAGAAAAGCATTTCAAGTTCAAGAATTGAGAAATAACTTTTTACTTTTTAGTATGGTATAAGAGAGAACAACATACAGAAAAATATTGTAGTGATATGCGATATCAGTCGATAACGTTTCTGAATTATTCGGAATAATAAAGTGGTTGGTCCACTAAGTATGCCACAACAGGCTAATCTACCATGTTTGATTAGTCACTTATCATACTTAGAGATATTTGTAGAGTTTGGTTGACCAACATGCAAAAGACCGCGGTACTAAAATTATTATCCCTACAATTATTATCTCTTCAATTATTAACTTTATTGTGTCTAGTTCTATACATAAGTAATAACAAAATATATTAAATTTTAAGTTTATAATAAAATAAAATATCATAGATTATAGTTAAATTTGAAAAGGAAAAATTCATATTATTTATTAAATTCAATATAACATTTTAGAATCCAATTTCATATCTGTGGGTTCGCCTGTTGCCTTAATCTGCTTGAAAAGTATTAATAAATCACATATGTACATAATTTTGATATTGATTTGTTATATAGTCCCGAAAAATACAATAAATCACAACAGGCATATGAGTTGGGAAGTTAAGGAAAATTTCAGAATAAAGTATCGAAAAACTGATGAAGAGGCTCTCTACCTGATTTAATTATGAAATTGGAAGGACTGAAGGTAGGTACTTAGTTTTTCCTTTCGGCTGCTTATGATAACAAAGGGACTAGGAAAAGTAAAGCTAATTTGTGTAATCATTACAATTATATACCCTAATTACCTTCAAACCTAATTTAAATAATATATAATAATTATTGTTTACAAATACAACGTTATTGTATCAATCTTGTAATTTTATTTGGTATACGTAATTCGTAATTGTAACTTACAAAAAAATTGTTGGAAAATAGCCTATAAGAAACTCGGACGTACGTTCTAATAATTATTTTTTTTCTTGGATCGTAAACTAGCAGATAAAATGTACGCTGATGAGCAAAGCGCACACCGTTCCGATTGTTACGAGCCAGTCCCACCATCGCTTAGGTCATAGTAGTCATTAGCCATTTCGATCAACCAAAAAATAAGTAGTCATTTCGACTTCGTGCCGACAAATAACGAACTAACGATGCAGATAATATTCTTTTGCTTGTAATGACAGTCACGTGGGTTGCACATGATGTCGGTACACATTGTATAAACTATTGTTTTGGACCACACTATTGATTTTGTTCTTTGGTTGAATCTCAATTAGACCATTCGTAGGAATAGTATCGAGTCAACGTGGTCATATTGTGAGTTGTGTGACATATGTCGGTAAACACAGTTTTATTTGGTTTTATGTTAATTAATTTAATTTACTTGAAAATTTGTTAAGTTAGATATATATTTTGTCTCTTATGGGTTAGGGAAATGTGTTTTAGGACATCCCTATGTATAATACTATAATCTAATGGTCTCAATTATAATCTGATGAGAAATTTTTGGGAGACACCATAACTTCAATAGGAACACAATGATTAAGGTCAATATTTCCAAATAATATTTACCCTTGAAAACACCATCATTAAAGTTGTTAGATTTTATTTTTAACATCGAGGTTGTTAGTTAATTCCATCAGTAACCTTATTGACAAGTTAGATAGATGTCCACACATAACATGAGTGCGTATACGTAGATCATACACATATATACATATAGGTGTGGTCACATGGATCAAAACGCGTAAATGTCTAGCAGTCACTACTGTCTACAGAGACGTGTCATGTCTTCGTTGTGTCCTTAGCGAATAGAGTTAATTCGCCTTCACATTGCTATGGATGGTTTCAAGAACCTGAATTCTTATTTATAATCTTCACAAGAATACAAAATAGGATGACAAAACACGCGTCAGAGTTAACCAAGAGCTAGTTGTGCTCACTAATATGTTCGAATGGGTATGATATTCGCCTTATAGATTGTTGTCAAGAATCGAATTATTCCACGTACAAAAATCCTTGTAGTTCCCTCTTGCATGTTTATTGAAGATAGTTTTTAGATAGAAACAATATTCGCTTTTCTTCGAATTTGGGGATTAACCTAAATTTTGGTCCGGTTATTTAGAAGGAGGACAAAAAAAACGCATTATTGGCTTCCGGGGAGCATTATCAGAAAGATTAACAATGACATCCTTCTCATTATAAAACGAAACAACAAATATACAAAATGGTATTTTCATTAAATTAAAAATGCATCTCAATTATCTCCTTCTCATTAGCGTTAGGAGAAGATTCTTAGAATCTTAATCATAGTACAAACTCTTTTGTCTGATATCCCTACATAATAATACTAGCACGTAACATGTTTGACAAGTTTGCTGCAGTTTTGTTACGTGCTTATTATACATGATTGGTTGACTTAGACAAATTAAAGAAAAAAAAAAAAAACTTCGCATATATCATATCCTAGGTCTTAATATGCATATGGAAGTAACCACTAAAGCGCTTTAAAGTGAGCTAATAATACCATAAGTTATGATCATGTCCAAAGAGGATCCCACCACGACATGGATGAATTATTGTTGACAATGTTGTTGTTGTTATTGTCCTCAAGGAATCCCAAATCATTGCTCACTTCGTCGGGGCTACTAATGAACTCATCGCCACTCTCAAACGAACTCTCAAAGGACATATTGTGTTGTCCTTGCTCTTGTGCTGACAACTTGGTTTGCTCCATTTTATATATCAATTCTAGTAGACTTGATCTTTGGAGTTGCATACCCACTAACTCTACTTGAGTTTTCGCAAGTTGTGCTTGAAGCTCACTAACTTGTCTCTGCAAGTGGTAAATTGCACCCGCACATCCGTAAACCGGATCTCTCATCCTTGCTCCGGCTTCATAGACCATGCTATTAACCGCATCTGTTCTTTGCGATTCCGGAAGTTCCTAATAATAGAAAAAGATATATAAAAATACATAAACATCATCTTTCACTAAAATGTTTCTTTCACAAAAATGTTTCTAGAAGAGGAAATAAAAGTCTCGGTCGGACATGGAACGTAGATTTGAATATTTTACAGTATTTGACATTGTGAAGTTGTTTTTTGATATTTGACCATGAAGAAAACTTACATGACTTTTTCAAATTACGAATAAAAAGGAATTGTTGATATAGACTTTTTTTTTTCTAGCATAACTTTTAATTTTTTTTTTCTTAATGAGGTTGCATGTAGCTTTGAGGAAAGGTTGTTATTGACCTTTCATTACAATTGTAGGGCCTTGTTCCGGTCACATGACTTATGAACCCATTATTGTTCAACAACTAGACTTTTAACCACTTTAACTTCCTTTTCACATTTTCAAAACCAGATTTTATGTTTCCATTTTATAAAAAAGTAAATATTATTTTTTTACAAAGAACAAAGACATCATTCTCTTTTTATATTTTAAATTAGATATCTTTCTAAATCATTGGCATTCATTACTGCAAAACAAAACAAAACAAAACAAAGCAGTTTTTTTTTTTCATACCCACTAGAATGATATAGTTTGAGATATTATATTTTTTGATGTTTAATTCATAACCAATAAGCAAATGTGAAATATCTGGCTCATGTACACACGTGCGTGGTGACATATACATAGAAAATACACACGTGTAACTAGTAAAGAACGAAAAAGAAAAAGTACCTGCAAGAACTTAATAATGTTGCTAGCTCCAAAGACACGGTGAGCGATTGTGAACTTCGCCGGATCCGTCGGAGGAAAATACGGCGCCAAAACGCATTTCTCAGCGCACCGCCGCCTCAAAATCTTGCAAGCCGCACAAGGGCTTAGTACAACCGGCGGTTGTGGCGGCTGCTGTGGCGAAGGAGGCGGTGGAGGTGAAGAGGTGGGAGAAGGAGAGGAAACAGGAGTGGTGGTTTCCGCCACGGCAGTAACGGCCACAGTTGAAGCAGTAGGTGTAGCGACCCCACTGTTAATCTCCATCTTAAGCATGATTATCAAAGTATTCTTGGGACTTATTTGTTTTTCTTTTGAGTCAATTAGTAGAGTTTTAAAATAAGGAAGGAGTTGAAACAAAATAGTTGATGAACCAAAGTGTGTTGTTTTGTAGAGTGAAGTGATTTATGGTAAGGAAGGAGATTGTGAGTGGTATATATAGACAGTGAGACACAAGAGAATGACCAAGTGACGTTATAAATAAGAGTTCTGACGTTATTAGTTTATTTGTAATAGTTTTATTATATATTTATGCCTTTACGGTGCTACTAATTCGTCTTGAGCTTTTTTTTTTTTTTTTTTTGTTTCAACGGTTGATTGACTTTGGCGGCTCAATTAATTATTTCCACATTCGCACTTAAGCAAAACTTGTTATATTTAATTTCCAACTTATCCTTAAAGTTGTCTTTAATCCATTCCCCGTTTTCACATTTCGCTTATATACTCCTACATAAAATATTGTTTTTCATATTTCTCTTTGATATTTTAGTTATTTACGATTTAAATCAATACTAAATTGCACAAAGGCATTAACGAGTTCATTTGATTTTCGATGTGAAAGCTTTTATTTTTTCAACAGCAAACTGTTTATATATATGATGGCTAAAATTAAAATCAATTGTTATTTAACTTTTATGTTGTTAGGATAAGATTTTAAAGAATAGTTTTTTGGATTCACCGAACGAATGGTCGTATAGAAAAAATTGGAAAACCAAAACCCATTTCTATAGTTCATTCCGATCAACACCCTTCTGACTCATTTCTACCATCACCCATTTATTGTAAGTGATGTACATTTACAGAGGGAATGATACATATGGCAACAATAAAACAGGGATGCAAGAATAGTCATTAAACTCAATCATAAAACAAAAATATAAATCACTCACGGCTCATGCATGGGGACGACAACAGACTAGCTACATTGTTTCTTGGAACGAGTCGACACTATCATTTCATAATTAAGAAATTTTAAATAATACTAATTGATTTCAAAAAGGATAAAAATGAGTACTGACATTTATACTATGTAAGAAATAGCTAGGAATCTATTGTTAAATTTGATGTCTATGTAGAAAAACCACATGCTACGAAAAAAAGATGTGTTGCTCAATAAATATAAATAAAATGAATAAAAACGTTTACAATCTCTAGTTGATAAATTAAACGTTTACATTGATCCTTGGTTTTTAATTGGGGACTTTAATGAACTAACTGGAAATCATGAGAAACAGAGTGGTGCTTTGAGATCTGCATCCTCTTTTGTTTCTTTTAATTCAATGCTCCGTCATTGTGGGATGTTGGAGTTTCCTTGTTATGGGGAACAGTTATCCTGGAGAGGCAACCGATGTAATAATCAGGTGGTGCGTTGTAGGTTAGACCGGGCACTGGAAAATGAGGATTGGCAAGGGTTTTTCCCGAATTCGAGGGTAGATTATTTAGAGATGATTGGTTCGGATCACAGCCCAATCTTAGCAACTTGTCTGAAGACGGCCAGGAGATGTCATAGACAGTTCCGCTTTGATAAGCGCTGGTTGGGTAAGGAGGGTATAACAGCTGTGGTCGAGTCAGGTTGGAATCGCACGAAAAATTTTCGTATTCCGGGTTTTGTTGATAAGATAAGGAATTGCAGAAACTCGCTTTCGTGGTGGCGAAAGAATAATATCAGTTCTGGTCCTTCAACGATTTCCTCCTTGAAGGAGGCTTTGCAAGAGGCAAAAATGGATGACTTAATCTCAACAGACGAAATTCGGGTTATTGAGAGGAAATTAAAAGAGGCATATCGTGACGAGGAAATCTACTGGCAACAAAAGAGCCGAAAGTTCTGGTTAAGAGTTGGAGACAAAAATACTAAGTATTTCCAAGCATCCACTAAGCAGAGACGTGTGAGGAATCGAATTATTGGTTTATTTGGAGATGATGATGCTTGGATTGAGTCTCCCTCGGGCATGGAGAATATTGCTACTAAATATTTTGAGGGTCTTTTTAAGAAGGTGGATGGTGGGGGTATCTCCGAGGTGTTGCAGGAAATTAAGCCTCTGGTCACAGACAACATTAATAGGGATCTTACTAGGGATATTTCTGAGGCGGAGGTTCGCAAGGCGCTATTTGCGATGCATCCGGAAAAAACTCCAGGCCCTGATGGAATGACGGCTTTGTTCTTCCAACGTTTCTGGGCTTCTTTGAAAGGTGATCTGGTGGCGTTGGTTAGGGAGTTTTTTCGGACGGGATGTTTCGATCCTCGCCTGAATGAGACAAATATTTGTCTTATTCCTAAAGTTGCCAATCCTCAGCGGATGGCGAACTTTCGGCCAATCAGTCTTTGTAATGTGAGTTATAAAATAATTTCCAAGGTTCTGTGTTTTAGGCTACGGCGGGTTTTGCCCCTCTTGGTTTCCGAAACTCAATCGGCCTTTGTTTCTGGTCGTTTAATCACGGATAATATCTTGGTTGCTCAGGAGATGTTTCATGGGCTAAATACTAACAGACGGTGCAAGTTGGAGTTTCTGGCCTTCAAAACAGATATGAGCAAGGCTTACGATAGGGTGGAGTGGGATTTCTTGGAGGCGGTTTTGGTCAAGTTTGGATTCGCCCAGAAATGGATTTCGTGAATTATGTGGTGTGTTTCTTCTGTTACGTATCAGGTTCTGATGAATGGGCAGCCGAGGGGGTCCATTATTCCCCAGAGGGGTTTACGACAAGGGGATCCTTTGTCACCGTATTTATTCATACTTTGCACGGAGGTTTTGATAGCAAACATTAAATAGGCGGAACGAGAGAAGAAATTGACGGGAATTTCAATAGCCCGAGATAGTCCATCTGTATCACATTTGTTGTTCGCTGATGATAGTCTTTTCTTCTGTAAGGCAGAAGAATCTGAATGCCGGACGGTAATCTCCATAATAGGTAACTATGGTAAAGCCTCGGGGCAAGAGGTCAATCTGACGAAGTCTTCTATTATGTTTGGTAAGAAGGTCCCTCCTGAGATAAGAGCTCAGCTTAAATCAGTTATTGGTATTTCCCAAGAGGGCGGGATGGGTTCTTTCTTGGGTATCCCTGAAAACCTACAGGGATCGAAAACTAAAGTTTTTAGCTATGTGAAGGATCGGTTGGATGACCGAGTTAATGGTTGGTCCGCCAAGCTTTTATCCAAAGGTGGCAAGGAAGTCATGATCAAATCTGTGGCCTTAGCCCTTCCGACTCATGTTATGTCGTGCTATAAATTAACGCAGGACTTGACGTCTAAACTAACGAGTGCTATCTCCTCCTTCTGGTGGAAGTCAAATGATAAGGCTCGAGGAATGCATTGGCTGGCCTGGGACAAAATGTGTAAAGAGAAATGTGATGGAGGCCTGGGGTTTAGGGCTCTCAAACAATTTAATGATGCCATGCTGGCGAAACAGTATTGGCGATTAATTCACTATCCGGATTCCTTAATGGCTCGGGTCATGAAAGGACGGTATTATAGGAATCAACATCCTATTATGGCAAAAAAACCATATAATCCCTCCTTTGCCTGGAGGAGTATTTATTCAACTAAAGATTTAGTAGAGGAAGGTGCGCGGTGGACGGTAGGTTCGGGTGTTTCTATTTCGGTTTGGCGAGACCCATGGTTACCAGATGTACGACCCAGACCAGCTAATGGTCGGGGAAGGTTATTGCATCCAAATTTGATGGTCAATCATTTAATCAACCCAATTACGAAAGATTGGCATCTGCCCATCTTAGAGGAATTCATGGATCCCGTGGATATACAGCTTATATGGAATATGGCAGTCAGTAAGACTAATAGACCGGATCGTCTAGTTTGGCATTTTACTAAGTCGGGGAAATACTCGGTGAAGACCGGGTATCGGGTCGCTCGGGAATTAATTGCGGAAGTTGAATACGGCCCAACGTGTACGGCTTTAAGGGCTCAATCCTGGGAACTTGACGTCCCCCCGAAGATCCAACACTTTTTCTGGCAGATTGCTTCAGGTACTCTTCCAGTTCTAGAACGGTTAGCTCATCGGGGTATTCGGTGTGATACACGATGCAAAAGATGTGACTTAACAGCAGAGACTATAAATCACGCGCTTTTTGAGTGTCCTCGGTCGCGACAGATTTGGGAGTTGACTCCGGTATCTTTGGACCCCTAACGCTTTCCATATGCCTCAATATATGCGAATTTAGACTTTATTTTTTGGCGGGCATCTTCCCAGTCGGGTGTCACGGATATAGCTTTACAGCTTCCATGGATCATTTGGTCTCTTTGGAAAGATAGAAATAAAAAGGTATTCCAAGGCATAGAGGCTGAACCAAATGATTTTCTCAGTCAGGCGGCCAATGATAAAGCACTTTGGGAGGAGGCCAAAGCTTTTTCGAGAGGACACATGGCACCAACGCCACCTTTAGAGGATAGGATCTTTTCCTCATGCTGTCAGATAGACGGTTCATGGAAAGGCTCAGATCCTTTTCAGGGTCTGGGTTGGTGGTACTGTAATGATGAAGGTTCGACGCTGCTTCTGGGAGCAAGAAGTTTTCGTCGTGGATCTACGCCCCTTCATGCGGAGCTGCAAGCCCTGCTTTGGGCGATGGAGGCTCTCTTGGAGGCTGGGGTGGACTGTCAAGCCTACGAGACGGATTGTGCAGAGTTAGTCGAGATGGTGCAGACTCCAGACGACTGGCCGGCCTTCGCGAATTTGATGGAGGACTTCTCATTGCTCAGATCGTCATTCCCTTCCTTCACCCTTTCCAAGATCCCTCGGGAGTCCAATGCCAGAGCTGACTGTCTGGCCCGCTTTTCAAGATCTTTGCCTTCTGAAACTTCTTTTGTAAACAGCTATCCTCCATTTTGGGCTACCAATCGTGGAGTTCTCTTTTAATTTTATTGTTTGGTTGAAAAAAAAAAAAAAAAAATTAAAAACAAAATATTACAGGAAAAGATCACCGATATATACCATGATAGTAGAATGACAAAAACAAAATGGCGAGTTTCTTGTTTTAACTATTTTCCAATAGACAAAAAGGTTTCATTGTCAGTTTCTGAAATATATATGATATATTGCTATCGCTATAATCACTACAAAAAAATAATTTTATTAAGATGTAATATTTAGTCACAATAATAATTTTTAGTCACAATATAAATATTTTAACGCACTTGTGATGATTTTTGAATGGTTGCAATACAATCATCACAACTTTTTATTTGTAACAAAAACGTCACAAGAATTGCAACGAATATATTAGTAACCATTTTGTTATAAATAATTACGACACAAAAAGTAACAAAACTGTCTCAGTTACAGACTAACAAAACGTCTTACAATCGTCACATTTCGTATCTAAAATAACGTTTTAATTATGTATCTTATTATTACGAAACTATAGTCTCAAATGGTCACAAATGATAACTAAAAATTTGTTGCAGAATTTTAACAAATACTCAAAAATCATGATATTTTGTGACTATCATAATGTCCAATCCTATCATTAGAAGTTAGTTTCAAATGGTCATAAGTTATTACTAAAACATTTATTGTATATGATAAAAATTATTAATAAAAAACTTAATCTCAAAACAATATTATTTTGTAAATTTATAATCATACAAATTTTTATAATCATAAACATTAGATATACATTATAATCAATTTTTATTCTTACAAAGAAAATAAATCACAAATTCAACCAAATGCACATATTCGACTATAACTCTCGTATTATAACTCTATGGAAACGATCTCAGGCTCTCCGGAAAGGTAAGACTCAGATCTTTCCAATGGCGGGTAGATTAGCTCCTGGTTCAATTTGTAGTAGTGGGAAACAATTTCACAAGATAACTGATGTTAGTTTCCGGATCTGTCCAGAATAGGTTTAAGAAAATATGTATAACTTTTAATCTAAAAATGGGGTTACAAAATCTTTAGGAGAAAACTTACATCTATGGATTGGGAAATTGCTCACCAAAATTCGTCCACAAAAGAGTCCGTTTACCCCTTCTTTTCTACTATCTCCTAGGACAAGTAAGATCTGTTCTTAATCTCAACTGTGGCTCATTGTTCTCGTTCTCTCAAATGGTTTACTCTCTCTTTTTCTAGGTTTAGAAGATATGAAATTATAAAGAATAAAACCCTAATCATCTTTTAAATAAATCTTTTTAAATTAGGGTTAGAGAATTGGCTTAATGGACTTTGTATAAATGACATAACAATTTATACTATTTTATGACTAATGTTTACTCATTTTAATGTTACTAACTGTGACTTGCATATCTGTTATAAGTTCATAACTAATTTGCAACAACATATTGGTCAAAATATAGTCATAAGAGTGACTATTAATATTATCGTAGCATATTCGTCACAAATTGTGACGAATTTTGGTTATAATTTTTTCCGTCATAATATAGTGACGAAAATACTATGAATTTGTGACAAATAAAATTTGTCATAATATCGTATTTAAAATGTCACAAATTTGTGACGAAAAATTTATGTCTCAAATATACGTCTAAAAAAATTTATTTTTTTTGTAGTGATTTTTTTTTAAAGTATGATCTCAATATTATTCTCTAAAAACTAACTTCAACAATCTGTCGAACGAAAAAATTGTTCTCTTGATTCGAATTAAATTTGGCTCGATCATTTGTGATTTTTTGAGCAGTTTGATTTTGACCTTCTTCCATTGAATTACCTTATTTTTTGTTTACACTCATTTGATTTCAAATCAAGTTTTTGTGTTGTTTTGCTTTGCTTAGATCCAAATCAAGTTTTTGCTTTGTTTTGGCTTTGTTTTAACCTGATTTTATTTGTTTATACTCCTTGTTTACCAAATCAAGATTCCAAAAATACCTAAAATTGACTAAAGACTCCAATCCTAAAATACTTAGAGACTAATGGAAACAACACATACACACATCAATTAGAAAAACAAGGAAAGGAAAAGAACTTCCCGGGGTAATACAATGTAAGAAAATTAATGCAAAAAGCCAAATGGTTATTTTAGGTTGCCTAATATTGGTAATATAAATGTTTTCCTTTTTTTGTTTTTTTTTTAATAATTTTGTTACACTTATATTCTTGAGTTTGTATAACTGTGTAAGACTTTTCTCTTTGAAATAACCATTTTTATGTAATAGTCGATCGGAAGTATCCAAAACAATAGTCTTATAAACCTCTTTTTCTTTATATAATAGAAAAAAATGACAGAACATCAAAGAATTTGGCCGAAGCTGACCACAAAAAAAAAGAAAAAAGAAGAACGAATTTTGGCATAATTTTATAATCTTATTGTCTTTATTTAGTATGAAATTATGGACGTATCCCCCACTAGTTTCAACGTTTTCTTTTCGACACGACATATTTAATTGATGTATTTAAGAAAAATCTTCAATTTAGTCTTAGCTTTAGAATATTTATAACTAACTATGCGACTTTATAAAGCGTGGCTACATTCTCTTTGTAACAACTTGTTTCATAAATGTGTTTCCGCATGATCATGATTATGGATGACTCGTACCTTGATATATATGACTATATAGTTTGAGTAATATTTTAGTTTAGTTTAGTTGCAATCATTCTTCTCCTTTTTTTTTTTGGTTACTATACAATATTATTTCGATAATTGTATGAAATATAGCCGTATACATCTTTTTCTAGAGGCAAAATACTTTAATTTCCACATATAGGCTGCGACTTCCCAGCGGTCTGAATTATAACGTATATGGACTGTCATTAATATAAAAGAAAATAATTCAGTCAAATACTAAGTAAAAAGTTTACATGTCAACTATGGAATAAAAAAACTGACCTATAGTGGTTGAAATTTCGTTATGGAATTGGAAAATCATGAAACTGATTGTTATTTCAATCGTAGTTACCATTAATAGTAAACACTTTAAGTAATAAATGTACATGTTTTTTTACAAGTTTTGAAAATTAGTCATACTTTAAATTCAAAATTCTTCGTTTATAGAATTTGTTTTTTTGTTTTTAACTAAATGGATCACGTGGTGCACGTTACAACTACCTGTCGTCCGAGAAGCATAAGAACGACACGTAGTCAGTGGTCAAGCAATCCTAAAGAGTTATTGGGTGTGCGATTTCATAATTCCTCTATCTCTGCTGCCGCCACAATCAAGACAATGCCATCTTTCTACTTTCTCTCAACCATAACAATTTATTCAGCTTTTTTTTTTTTGTTATATAAAAGATATTTGATTTTAAGTAGCTCGATTCTATCATTACAGTTGAAAACTTGAAACTAATTAGTACTAAATTGGGGGACATATTTAGGATAAGTTTGGTGGAAATTGGTCAGCTCGTTGGATACATTAAGTAAGGAAAAAAGGGCTTCTTTGATTTTTGAGGTACTAACGAAAGCTCTCTCTCGTTTTCTTTATCTTTGTCACGAAAGGTCTTTTGGTTGCCTTTATTCATTCACAAAGGAACTTTCTTAGAAATAATTTAGGAATCATATCCCATGAGAGCCACATTCTTATAACTATCGCTTGATATATTATTAATTGTGGAACAGACTGGTGAATAATAAATTGTATAGAACTACAATTTGTTTGCACCAAAGAAAACAAGAGTCTTTGCAAAAAAAGAAAAAGAAAAAAAGAGCTACAATTTGTTTATCCATTATATTGTGGTAATGTGGAAAGTAAACAGCATACACTGAAGGAAAGAAAAAAGCTATGTGTAATCGTAATAAATACGTACATAGATAAATCATAATATGGATATATTAACTTATTAATTCTGGTAATTAATCGATGTATTTTTTCTAAGAACTTTTTAGTTTTTTTTTTATAAGAAAATAATTGTGAACCATACTTGAATTGAATCACCAATTTACTGTGTATATTTCTATCTTAAGTAGATCGATAAGTTTATAATAATCTATATAACCGCAGATAAGATCGATCGCACTCATCAACTATGCGTCAAAATGCATAATATAGCACTTAGTTAGCTATATATAGTGGAACTCTTATCAACTTATAAGTACATATAGATTAGATGTCATTAAGGTGTTACTTGTGTATATATATATAATAAAAATGACTCAACTATACATACTAATAATAATGCTTAAAGAAAAATTAAGATAGTGCATACTGCATATATAATTATTCTCCCATTAATACATTATTTACTATTATTAATAAGACTAGATGTAGACGGGAGTAGGAATTTGTCAAACTACTACCTTTTTAGCTTAAGAAAAAATATTAGAAGAATTGAAACACTTACTGGAGTATTTAGCGTCATCCAATCCAATCCAAGAACTCCCAAATTTCTAACTTGTAGAAAAAGTAGTTCCACCGCATAAAATTAGCCTCTTATAGTCTTACATTTGTATAAATGTACGAACACTTTCAAAGACAAACAAAGAGATTAAGGAATAATGTTTTGGCAGATCATCCACAGTTGATGGATTGGTTGTATTGGAACAGACCATCCCAAGCTAGAAATGTCAAAATTATTTTTACAAATTCAAATGCTGTCAACTCAAGTGATTTTACAAATTCTAATTTATTTTTTAATCATACTTGTTAAACTCTGAATCCATATCCGATTCTATATATAGGAATGATGATTTACATCTTGTAAATTTATTTTTTTGGGCACAAATGAGTTGGAAATCTTAAGAATATACATATAAAGTAAAACAACATTCATCACATAAAAAACATGTATAGAATAGATAAATCATTCGGAAAAAAGTTTCTTCTTTGCAGAATCGAAAACCAAAGTTGGCAGACAGGTTTGTGTCCAACTTTGAATTTGAATTAATGAGAAAATAGTTTCTTGGCTTTTTCAAAAGCCAAACAATGAGATCTTTATTTCGCTATTTTCTTAGTTTGTTGTAGTTACATTTTATAATGAATAATAATTATGTATATAAAAAGACAATTTTGTCAAATTAAAGATTAAGGTGGCAGTATCTAATTAGATGTGATATATTCCATAGTCTCCATCTGCACCCACTATATTACCACCCATTTACATTTTATATGCTAAAATAATTTTCCACACCGAAGAAAAATATTCCCAAATATACAAACTTACGCGTGTGTGTGTGTATATGTATATGTATTACATATGTGTATCTCTGTCACTCTGTGTTGTCCCTCACAATGTATCTTGATATCTTCTAATGCGCGTGGACCTTTGCGATACTTCCAAATTCCAAAGGAGAAAACACTGTTACATTTTTAATACGTGTGTTATGTGTAAGATACTATAACACATATTGCATGTTGGAATTATCTGAGAGTTATATTCGTTTGCCTCAATGAAGTCTCATTGTTGACAAAAGAAAACAAAAGAGAATGAAGTCCCACTGAAATAATATTAATGAATATTTTAATTTTGTAGGCTGTACCAAAATTCTTCTAACTCCTAATATTCATTCTACCCTTTATTCTAGTTTAGCACATATATATTTTCGAGATCTCATAATGCTTAGGTTAAAAAAAAAAAAAAATACATAGATACTGCTATAGTGGTGTTCATTAGTTTTTCGTAAATATATATAAAAACAAAGAAGAGATGACCGCGGCTCGTAAGAGCTTGCTTAGTTGCAAAACAAGTTGTTGGGAACACTTTTGGATTTTGTATACAAGAGGAGCTGATCATATGAGTAGAAGTCGTCAGTAAATTCCTCAACTTATATGGAGTCCAAGTGATCATATGAGATAGAGAAGGTAGTGAGATAAAGTAAGGACTGTCCAAAATCATCAGTCTAGATGACGTTCCATTGCATTTGCACCATATGGAGGATATAGTTACTGAGATAGAAAATGTCGACTCGCGATCGAGATCCAATAAAGTCTGATGAGGAGGTCACATGGAGAGACCAAGGGTTCTCTTACTATAATGAGAAAATATTTTCAAACCATGAGACTTTGTACAAATGCTTTTGTAATAATTACTACGATTTAGCATATTAAGATATACTAGGGAGAAAGGAATTTGTACAAAGTGTAAACACAACATATGTTTATCAAACTCCCGACAGAAAATTCTGATTTAGAAATAAATATAAAATGGCATTATAGTTACTGGCAATTTTTCGCACGCATGTGGGGTATATTTCTTTATTTTCTTTAACAAAAGGTTTGGATTTAGTTTAAATACTGTTTTCAGAATCGAAAAGCAAAACAGATAAATTTAGAGACTCTCTAATGCTGATACGGTCGAATACTTTAGAGACTCTTTTGATACATTCCATATTTTACCGCTTGATCGAAAATTTTAATATTATTTTATTATATATTATTCATATTTTATTATATATTATCGTATTTCTTATCTAATTTAATATTTTTATATTTTAAAAGTTCTATACTTTATTTTTTTCATAAAGATTTTATTTTGACATAATACACACAAATTAAAAAATTCTAAATTTCTATTTTACTTTTTATAAAGATATTATCTTTTTTATAATTAATATTGGTGTATGGGCTAACAGTCTATGTTAAACTTTGTTTCTGTCGATTATTACAAATTTTAATATTGTTGTAAACTTTAAAAGGGGATGTTATATAAACTTTTGTATCATTGATTAAAAGAAATAACACAATAATAAAGACTTTTCTCAAAACCCTTCTTTAGTTTTTATAATTAATAAGTTCAAATAATAGAGATCACAATTTTTTTAATTTTTTTGAAAACATTTAAAATATAAAATGATACTATTTTTGTAAAAAAAAAAATGTTTAAATAACACTTTTTGTAAGAGAGAGAGAGAGAGTAGTATTTTTGTGTATGATTTGGTATGTATTGTGTGTCTCGACAAAAGAACTGTATATGCGACATTAATAGCCATATAATTTTCACTGTATAAATTGTATACTTCAGAATACAACACAACTTTTCACCATATACACTTTATATATGATCGTACATGCTGTATACTATCACCATGGATTGCACGTAAATCTAACTGAGATGTACTAAAGCCTAGTAAAATTGAACTGAACAAAACTATCTAATACGATCAATCAATCAGACAATGTGTACATAACGAAATAATTGATTGATTAAAAAGATAACGATAATGATTTAAATGCGTTGGTCAAAGCTTGTCTTTCGCCCATGCACATTTATATATTTGCCACGATAAGTAACAACAGCGTGTTTGAGAGATACGGCTTCGGTACGTTCAAACTGGTCATTATTATATCTTTGATCGCCCAATAAATGCTGCAAGAGAGTGAATGAGAAAGCTCATCATAATGAAATTTAATTATTAATCAGATCTGTTTTCACATATATTACGTACTGGTCAAAGGTTCGTTCTCTTAAGAATTGATTATACTATGATTTATATGTGTTTCCCTTTTAAAAAGGCAAAAACCTGGAGTGTGCCAAGTATGCATCAAGCGGAGGACTATATTGACTACCATTTAATAAACATTCTAATGGACTTAGACCCGATGTTACTTCTTTATGTCTTAATTTACCAAATTATAGTTGATGATGTAGCCTCAGTTTCGACATGCGTTATACTCAATATTTGACTCATTCACTAGAATTTCAAAAGAACAATGTCCATACTATATCAAGGTTACTAAGCGTATATAATATGAGTATATTTAGTTGTCATTCTTAAATCTCATATGGCAATTTTCTTTTCATTTTATCATTCAGTGCAAGTATCCGATGGAATCATATTTTCAAAATGTGAAAATTTTGAAAATCACACATACTGTTCAATATATTGCAGATTTGGTTTTGGTTGCTTAGGAAATTATAGAGAATCAAATTTTCAAGAGAAGATTAAAGTTTTGCTGAGAAACCTATGTGAAGTAGTTGAAGAAATAATTCCATGTTCAATAACAGATAAATTTTTTCAAGGCAAACCAAATTTAATGTCTAAACTTCAGTCTCTTACTAATTAATACATACTATCAAGTATCACCATATACTAAAATATGAAGTTATAAAAAGGTTAAACAATTACATGTAAATGTTAACATTTTTATACAATTGTTGAACATTTTTATACAATTGTATTAAATATGAAATCATACAAATTTCATATTTTTATATTCATATAATTCCATACAAAAAAACGACATGTCATTGTAGAGAAATGCTAATTGAAAACTTAGATGTTTATTCAAGGATATTTTAGTATGTTACATACACACCACATAAAAATTAGACTATTACAAAACTCTATGTAAAAATTGATTTAACTCAATTCCAAAATCTGCAAAACATATCTTAACATTAATTTTCAAGATACTATAAACACTAAATTTATGTAGCAAAAAAAAAAAAAGGGTTGTGTTTGAATTCTAAAGTCATCTTGTTAGCATCGACTCAGTGACTTTGTGTATTCTTGCTGAGTTAGTTATTTGCTCTTTGTGGTTCGGCCCTAAATACTAGAATAGAATTGATGGGATCATTAGTGCATTAGAACTCTAATTGGTAAAATCATAAGATCAATGGTCATAGACTTGACTTCAAGAACCGTGACTTCTAAGCGTACAACAAATTGAGAAGATGCAAAAATATCGCCTAGTGAGATTAAAAGAAGAGGGTGAACATGGATGAAAAAATATTGAAAGGTGATGAAAATGGAGTTATAAACTAAAAACTCCATAACCTCAAGAAGACCTTGGACTGACCCCGTCCTTTGGACTGATTTTCCTCTAACCTAGTTTCAGTTTGTGCTATCTTGATTTCTATTTCTGTTCTCAACGTTGACAGCAAATCTCGTCGAAGATTCTCCTGTATTTATACTTAGAACTTTCTCACCAAAAATTTGATTTTGAACATTACTAACAAAAATTAGTAACTGCATGTCTTCATAGGTTCCCAACTAGTTGGCAGGGATGCCATCAATTTTGTAAAATACAGTTCGTTGATAATCGTGTTGAATTTTTTACTGCCCACAGCAACCATCAACAAAAATAGTCTATCATTTTTTCCTTTAACATAACTTATCTATAAGTTTTTTTTGGGCAAACTTATATATAAATATACTTATAAAGAGTTAGGGGGAATATCAAAAATACTCATTTTCCAAAATTATTTTTCAAAAATATCATCAATACAATAAAACTAGAATGTGTTGCTCTCCTTTTCTGACACATAACATTGAAGCAGGTGTTGACACCTCAGTAAAAATCTCTAACCAATCAAATTATAACATTAATACATATCAGCTGGTTTTACTCTTATGTGGACAAAGGAAAAGGAAAACGAGAGCGTTTAATCAATTGCTCGATTTCTTCTTCTTCTTCGCCGGTCCGACTCCTGTTTGAATGCTCGATTTTCTCGATTTAATCAATTGCTCGACTTTGTTTCTACAAGAAGTCTGATTTTGGGATGAACTTTTGTTGGATATAGGCCGGTGAACTCATGAAAATCGAGTACTATAAAAAGGTTGCTAATTTAAATCGCGTGAAGAAAGGAGGCGGTCACTCGGATTCATTAGAGAGAGCCAAAGCAGCGGTTAGTCATTTGCATACAAGACACATAGTTGATATCCAATCCGTGGACTCCACAGTTTCATAAATCAATCGTCTTCTAATGAGTTATATGCATAGGAATCTAAAAGGTTGAAACTATTCTATATTCCGTGTGATAAATGTTGAAACTTTTTATCTTGACAATGAAGATGTTACAAGCACTAAGCTCTTCGATGTTTCTACCTGTTGCCGCATCCAGGAACAGGACATCAGAGAACCCCGATGACTTTGCTTCAAGCAACGATTTCACAACCTTTCAAAAATTTACACAAGAAGAAATCAGAGAACTACATATTTCATTAACCTGTTTCTATGGAAGATGTGAGGTGTCTCTTTACTTACTGGAGAATAGTTTGGGCAGCTCTTGACACCACCTATTCCACCTGAATGGGCTCGGTGATGCTTATGCTCAACTTTGAGGTTCAAGTCTGAGCTCACCTACAAAACAGACAAAACCAGTTAACTGTATCAGCTTGAAAGACTCTTTAGTAAGAGTATACTCCATGGAGAATTTGAAACAAACTCACCTTATGGTAATCTCCTATTGGAGGCGCATATATGAGAAATGTGTCTTCAGGTGCTGGAGCTACTCCAAGGGTAGCACCGCTCCCAATTAGCAGAGGCCTTATATACAAAGTTCCTTTACCCGGAGGAGGAACCTATAAAAGCGAATGTGAATTAATTGTGATAAAGAATCACATCAAATGGAAGTAGAGACACAATTGTCCATTAGTAGTCCATACCCATTTCTTGTTGGCAAACACAGTTTGCTTAACTGCATCAACGAATAGCTCTAGAGAAGGGGATGTCATACTGACTCATACAAAGCCTCTCCGCACCAGCTTGCATGCGAAGAGCGTTTTGGTCAGGCCTGAAAATCATAATCCGGTCGTCTTCTGTCCTGTAAGCTTTGAGACCTCCAAATAGTCCCTACAAAGAGCCAAACCAATAATCAAAATGTATATGTAGACGCTAAAGTTATAAACTTTTGCTGGCTATCTATCACACTCAGTTCTAACAACTCTACACAATCTATGACTCTGCAGATCATTTTCTCCCTCATTTAGAGATTAAAGGCTTCATATCTCTTAATCCTATATTTCTAATAAAACCCAAAGTTCCTACAATCAGTGAGATTTAGCCACAAGTGGTAAGAAAAGAAAACATACCTGTCCATAATTGAGAGAATAGGAGAACAAGGGCTGATTGAAATATCCCCATAAAGAAGGATCTTTCCTTGTGAAAAGCTCTCACCTTGTCTGTATTTGGCTACATACATGTAATATGTTGGAGTTGGAGCAAATCCAAGCTCTTCCCATTTCACATTCACATACTTCTCATCCGCTTCACTGTTTTCATCTTAGTGCATGCCACCAAAAAAGAATTGAGTAAAATAAATAGACACCATATATACACCCAGATCAGGATGATTCTAATAACCAAAATCATTTCGTTTTTCCATTTTCTCTCATTTATCAGAAGAAAAAAAATTGAGACTTTGTATTAGTACCTTGTAGTACGAAGAGGTGATGAAGAAGGAGCCATAGCTAGCGGAGAGAAATAGAGAAGTGACGTGAAAGGCAGAGAGGCGTGGAGCGGTCACATTGTTTTAGGAGCCTTCTTTTATAGTGACAACAAACAAACCCTTTTGATTCCTTTCCATCTTAATTATTTTTTTTAGTAAATATGTAGAGCACCTTAGATGAACAACTATACTTAGAGAAGAAAGGTCAACAGAGAAGAGAAGTCAAGAGGAAGGAGAAGATTTAGTTGTTGTGGACTAAGAAAGACTAATGGGCTGGAGTTAAACTCACTTAAGGTTTGTGTCTTTAGTGTTGTGTGGACTATTAGTGGTGTTAGGCCTAAATAAGAGTTTGTGGTGTTAACTTAGTTTTAATTCTACGGAAGTTGTTGAAAACCTTTAGTTAGACTAGAGTAGATAATAGTTGTTGGAGTTGTTATTGGCTACTGGCTAAGGTAAGGTTGTGTAAGGTTGCTTGTGTCCATAAGTCTAATGGCTAGAGGTAAGTGAATGGGTGTAAAAAAAATCTACTATAAGTATGTAATGTGTGTGAAGTTGTAATGTACAAAAAAAAAATGAAAGACTAAGAGTGTTGAGAAATTACTTTATTGTTCCGAGATTGAGAGACCAAACTTGAGATTGTGAGAATGTCAACAGGTTTGTATAATAAATCAACAATAGACTTAAATTGTTAATTGAACTTTGTTTTCGTGTTGGATTCTAATTATGGTGTTTTTTTTTCTAGGATGATAGAGACGGAGACCATCTTGATTTTATGAGAAGTTAGAAGCTATGGACAACACAACCACTGAGAAACGCTGTTGGAATTAGGTTTAGTCTTGGTATCGACAAGGAAATGCAAGCTAAGAAAACCAAAGATAAAAAGCTAGCAGTTATCTATAGAAACTATACAAAATACACATGTATTTCCTATCAAAAAATAAATGCAAGTATTAAATTAAACAAATATTAAATGCAAGTAAAGTTAACCAAGAAACAGAAGAAAACGGCCAGGAACAAAGATAATGTGTAATATTTTCTTCTGAAACTATTTTTAATTTTTAACTTTGATAATTCGTGTTCTGAGACAAATATTATACTCTAGAAATCACAAAAGGGTTGTTTATGGAATTTCAGTACAATGCATTCACCTCATGTATGGTGTTCTTAAAAAATGAGAGGCATGTCTGTTTCATTTGATTATAGTTTCAAACAAATATTTGTATTATTATTTATATGTATATTGAATAAAACAAAATTTAATGAAAATCCCGGGGCGTAGCGCGGGTGTCAACCTAGTCAATACAATAAAAATATAATGTGTTTCTTCCAGTGTTGACACCTCAGCTTTTTAGTTGAAGGAGGAGTTGACACATCAGTTAAAATATGTAACCAATAAAATTATAACATTAATACACATCAGTTTTTTGTTTGCCTACATAGACACATATTGTCTACTCTTTACTGTCAAAATCGATTTCTCAATGTTAAAAACTTAAAATCTATTTCTTCTACTTCCAATATCGCTATCTCACCCCCTCTTTAGTGTGGTGGTTCTGATGGTCCCAAGGTTCAGACTTATATATAAACCCTAATTTCACTCCCATTTGGGGATATATCGTTTTTGATCTGGTCTCTAATCTATATGTTTTTGTTCTATGTAGTACACAACACATGTGGGATCAGAAACATAAATAAGAGAAACGGAACAGAGATTGATGATAAGAAACTGAAAAAATCAAGTCTCGGCAGCGTACAGGGAAACCCTAAATTTGGTGATTCGTTAAAACAAATGTTGATTGATTTGGTGATGGAGAAGAGTTGATCAACGTTGGAGAAGCAACGACGGAAGCACGGCAAATAAGAAGAACAAGAAGAACTCATGGCTCTCTCTTATGGCCCTGTGTATGCTTAGGTCTTTTTGTTGTAGGCTTGTTAGAGGTACCAGATTGGTCTTCGTAATGGGCTATGTTTCATTTCCAATATTCTTCAATTGGGCTCTCTTATCCTTTGGTCCACTAACGGTTTTGATTGACATCAAAACTTCTGTTTCGATTGGAGTATTCTTAATCGCAAAAACAACTATACATGGAAAACAAAGAAATTTTTTCTTAATCGCAATTATGTTTTTTACATTATTACATTACCAACACGACTACACAAATTGTTTTAGCTAATAGTATGTAGCCCAATCACTAGAATGCATCGAAGTTACTAAAATAGATTTTTAAAAAACATATAACTCACAAGAAGTCACTTATTCAAGAAAGAATGCAAACAAAGTCAATGTTATCAAAACCTGCATCCTAATGATTCATTTAACAAGTTGATCAACATGTAAAATCTAAAAAAATACCAGTTAACATTTATCATTTCATTTGTAACTTGTATAATCTTAAAATAGACAGCCAATTAAATTAAATAATACAATTAAACATTTCATGTCCAGTAAAAATACTTATATGTTCCACATCACTTTTATCATTAGTCAATAGTATTGATTTGTGATATTAACAAGTTACGATTAGTTACGTTATTAATTTCTTTTGTTTGTTTTTGTCAACACTTTGGTATTTTAAATTTGAGAACAAACCATACAATTGCTTCTCAACCAAAAAGGAAAAAAAAACCATACAATTGCTTAATCTACACTTCATTCTAAGAGTGAGCTACGTAAATCTCTCAAGCCTGTGTGGAGGATAAACATCTGTTATTGGATTTTTGGAGCAACATACATAATCTTTACGTACTATCAAACAAAAATGATCATATGTCTATCTTATAGTGTGCATTTACTACAAATATAGATCTGATTTCTTTTATTGTGATGATTGAAGTGTTTGAATTTTCGTTAAGCCAATTATACAATTAAATTTATCCAACTTAAAATGTAAACGCATTACAAATACAAGCCCGGCTCAATTTCATTGAGGTCTCTGAGCTGGAAAAATTAAAAAGGCCTTTTTCCCATGCTTTTTTTGAAAAAATAAGTTTTGGACCCTATTTTATAAAGAAAAAGATAAAAATTGGATAGACCCGGTCTTATAGCATTGCTCGCACATGTCTAGAGCCGGGGCTGTACAAATACTACAACGTTACAAACCATTGTAGGTTTTTTTCCAGTACATTTCTATATTTTATCATTCTGCAAATCATAATTTTTATGATTAATATAATTTCAGAAAAAATAAAAATTATATATTTAACATCAAATATATTTAAAATGTATTAAAAACATCCCGCGGCATCGCGCCGGTCTAACCTAGTATTTCTAAAACTTATATTTATCCAAATATGTGTGTTAGGCTATAAAAATCTACACCAACTATGTTTATATGTGTATAAATATTTTGTATATATATCATAAATACCATATCAATATCTAGTATTAAAAATAATTTAAAACCTTATAAATATTAGGATCAGATCTCCGAATAATAGCTACTATCCAGAAGTACATTTTAAACTATAATAATTTTCAGATTTAATATGTGATATATTTGAAAATAGATATATGAACGATACATTTTTGAAAAGCGATACACCAAAAATGATTTTCTCAAATTTCTCTAGATATGCTTCATTTTTGGGCATACGTTTTGATTCATTTATCAAATCAAACAAAGTTCTGGGTAGCCAAAATTACAAGAGCAACAAGACTTACAACAAAGCAAAACCAAACAGAACAAGACAAAGGCAAATGCTACACAAAGATAGCTAGACTGGTTCGACAAAGAATCCATGATAACTTAGAGACAAAAGCTTAAAGGCAACTTGGCGCAAGTGAGAACATGGTTTGTCGAAGGATCATCCACGGACAACAACAACAATTGACTATGTGATGTTGAGAAGGATGTCACGGCCGAGATTCTCACCGGCATGAGAAGAGCTTGATGTTGCTCATCGACAAGGACAAGGATGGCTATGGTTCTATAATCGGATGGGATTTGCTTTAAAGTGTTAGATAAAAGTTTGGTGGGATTCGCTTGCTTAAACTCAGGATTCAGAGGAGGCATATAAAAAAGGTTAAAGAAGAATCTGTAATCACTGCTTCATAAAGACGGGATCATAATGCCGACTTACTTCAAGCTTTTGATTTCATAACTAACATTCCTAAGTGATTCTAATAACAGGTTTCTCAAATAAATCTTGTACCAAGCTAGCAACGATGGTGAATAATGATCCAATTGAAGTCTTCGAGCAACTGGATTCATAAAACAACACAAAGATGACTCGGGTTGGATAAAGAGGAGTTTGGACTGAACCTGGATATTTGCTGAAAGAGGCTTGGATCACACTTTTTACATAAGGGCTTCAAACACCTTATTGGGCCAAATTTTGCTGAGTCCACCAGATGAAACTCTAGTTTCACTTTGGTTGGAAGATGTGAGATCTGAGCTCAGTGGCCGTACCGAGGTAGTGCTAGATTTTGCCATGGTTTGAGCATCTCCGGTGAAATAAAGGACTGTAGTTGAGGATTGTAACGCCCCGACCGCCACCTTCCTTAATGGGCCTCACGTCCTCTCACTAGGCCCGTGAGCCCATCCATATCCGACGGTCGGTTTGCTACGTCTGTGAGATTTTAAAGACTTGTTACCGTCCCTACAAATCACCAAATGATATTTCCTGTGTTTTGTCCTCACTCGCACAGTTCCGAAACTCACTTCCTGGAAGTTCACCCATCCTGAGACTACTCCAGCTCAAGCACGCTTAAATCTGGAGTTCTCTCAGGACCCTTGAACGAAAACATAAGTGCACTTTGGCGACATAGGTGGCAAAATTAATTCTTTTAAACCTCCTCGCAAGTCTCTGAAATCGGGGTGTCACAAGGATTTTTATCGAGGTTTGAGGCAATGGAAAGGGAACATATGAGCTTACTTTCTCCAGTTTAGAAACGTCGATACTAAGAGGTGCATATCACCGTGCGCCATCGACGTTTCCACCTGGCATGGTGCATATGACGGTCCAAGTGAATATGCTCCTACCATCTACAATAAGCGTTGGATGAGATGATGCGAGTGGAGGTTGAGAGATGGGAATCGCCGGCCATCTACTACCCACTTTGATGTTCATTGTAATTTCGCCTGCTAGGTGCATGTGGTTCAAGAGGATTCGAGAGGGTTCCAAAAAATAAGAAACGTTAGAAAGCGGGGGGATTTAGATCCCGACGCTGGCAAAGGAAAGCTTTGCCGGTGCCGAAAAAGAGATGCAGTGATGGTTCTTCGATTCTTGTATCTGAAAGAAAAATGTTTTATATTTCTCAAATATCTATGATCACTCTAAGGGGGTGTTGTTGAATTCTAATTTATAAAGAATTTTGAAGACTTCAACAAAATCATCAAAAATGAATAAGTGAAAGATTTTTAAGAATTGCTAGAAATTATTCTATAGTTTTGTTATTTAATTTTCTTTATTCTTGTAAAATACTCCAAACAATCTTTGTATATTATATTTGTTTAAAAACATATTGTAAAACTAAACACAATAATTACGTTTATATTATAAAACCAAGTACAACCGCTCTATACTTTTTAAACATATCTAAGAGTTTTAAACATGTAAACATATATATTTATATATATTAACTATTCATAAAATTAAATAGCATAAAATTATTAGTGGATGACACGATTTCTTACCTAGTCTTCTTTTAAATTAAAGACAATATCATTTACTTAATGATATATTTAGAAAGGGTATATTTTATTATTAAAAACCTTTAATTTCTTTTTTTTTAAATACACAAAACATTCTCAAAATAACAAAGATAAAGATATTTAAGGTTCATAATTGCTGAAATAGACAAAGAAACACATTTAGAAAGTAAATTCATACCAAACATAGAAAAAAATACCAATTAGAGGTCTAGAAAAGATTATTAAAATTCGACAAATAAATGGAAAAAATATGAGAGGTTTAAGAAATGATGATTAGAGTAAATTTGTCTAATTAAACATCATTAATTTCAAATAACAAATAGACAAAACATTTTCAGAATACAAGTTGAAGTGGTGATAGTCAACTACTCGATATACACATCAAATCGAAGCATCGGTGGATCACGAAGGGGGATATATTGCATGAAATCTAGTTTTTTTCTTACCAAATATGATTTTATCTCTTGTGAAAGATAATAATTCATAGATTTCAGATCATCGATTAAGATCATCGATTCCACAACTGTGATGTAGTTGTATCACTTGATTACAGACTCATACAAATGTTGGCGCAACGATACACTCTTGATAATAACAATTACATTTTTAGTGAGAGAAAGAAGAGTGAGAGAGAGTTGGACGTTTGCTGTTTAAGAGTTTTGCTTCTTCGTAAGTGCAAAATAACGAATGAAAGAGCCTTGTATTTATAGGGATAGAAGGATGAGATGCTCACCAAAAAATCTACGCTTGTGGGTTGATATCTCGGGGAGTTGAGGCGAGCTGAAGATGCATCCAAGTCTCACACGTCGGCAAAATCTCAAGACCGACTTATTCTTCCGTTTGAGTTGATAAGACATCGACTTTGTTTATTTTTATAAAACAACAAACTCGATTTGACTTTATGCAAATAAAATTTTGAATATTATATGTAACATATGTGACATCAAATGTAACATAAGTTGCAAATAAAATTACTCCAAAAAATTAAACCAAGCCTGGTCCATCATCTCATGCAACATAGTGTCATGTACCCATAATAAGTGTATCACTATATATACTAGTGGGAAAACTTTCCAATCTTCCAATGTGGAACAAATGCACATATTTGTTGTTATAAGCTTTCAAGCTAACCACTTTGGAAATTAATTTCTCATTCATTATAACTTCGATTTTGAAAAGTAACTAAACTATGTTATAGTGCTCATTACAAGGAATCCTTAAGCCGGTCATTCAGATGATGGACGTCATCGGAAAAGTTGCCGGAAAGTTGGCTAAGGCCATGTTGTCAAAAATGTAGTTCCAACAACATATTCCTTATTCTTCTGCTGACTCTTCATAATTTTTTATGAATCTTCTTTTTTTTCTCTTTCAAAAATGATTCGAGACATGTCTCTATCTTCTTTTGCTCTAGCTACGGTAAGGCAAAAAATCGTTTAAGAGGCCACATGCCGTCTCAATAGATGACCACACTACTAGTTCAGCTTCGTAGGGGCTGAAAATGATCAAACATGCCCATATATCACACAATATGGTTAACTCTTTTATCTTTTTTAGTACTCCTTCTCTCTTTCTCTTTAAACTCACTAGAGATGAGAACCCACGCGTTGCATAGGGTTATATGTTAATCAGGCCTGACTCAAATTTTATCTAGATCCAGTGTTATATTATAAAAATACTTAAATATATACTTTTAAAAAAATATTAAAAAATTAACATGTTATGCTTTTCTTGATCCAATGCTTTTGCACCCTCAGCACATTTGCTAAGCCGACACAAAGGTTAATGTATCTTATTATGTTTTTTTTGTTTGATTTTACTTTCTATGTGTTTGATTATATGCATTTGAGGTGTTTGACAAATGAGGAAAAAAAGTACTTGAGATTCCTCATTATATATTTTTTTTTCTACATGTGTTTGTGTTCCCGAGAATGTGGTATTAATGGGTAGTATTTTGTCGATTTACAATTTGGTTAAAAATGAGACATATCTTAATAGCCAATTGTAGAAAGCTTATTATCTCACTTGACATGCTTAAATATGTTTTTTAGGATTGGGTTTTGCTGAGTTTGTTTTTTTTTCTCATTTTTTTGGTTTTGTTCTGAATTAAAAGTGTTTTGTAATTACTTTCTTTTTCATCTATTCATCCTCCTTTTCCAGCTTTTTCTTTGTCCTATGAATTCATTTGTACAGACTTGGATTACAATTTAGGATGTAGTTGTTAAATGTTTCGAGTGTAGAGGATTCTTTATTAGTCTTGAGAAGAAAGTTGACGGAGTCTAATTTGGTTTGTGGTGTGGGCGTAGACAAAGTTAGTTTCCGATTTCTTGGGTGGCAAGATTTTGTTTTGTTTTTGTTGTTAAGGCATGGTTTTATCAAGTATTTGATTGTTATATTTATGTTGGTATGAAATATTGATTAAACTTGAGGGGATTATCATGCGTGTGTTGTTTTGTTGTGTGTGGATCATTCATTGAAAAATAGCTTGTTGAGTAAGAGTTAACGGTTTAATGAGGCACATTGTAAAAACTGATAATTTTTTGTTTACAAAATAGTTAGCTTTCTTGATGAAATCTATGATCTTTGTACCCTTCTTCTCTCGTAAATCTTGTTTTAACCTTTTTAATATGAAAAATTTGAAAACATAATTAGTTAAATATTTGATTATTTGTTTTAAGTAAACGATATGGTTGATTTGAAAAACAAATGATTTGATCTTTTACCCGCATATGTGGATGTTGATAATCATTTTTCAAAAATGTGTGTCTCTTGGTTTCCTTTGCCACCATGTTCATCTTCATAAAAATATGGAAATAGTAGTTAGTTTCTTCGTTAAAAGTGTCAAATATAATAGTGAACATAAGATTCAATTCGGTTTTGTTTCTTTTTTTGTTTTTTGGTGAGACTAAGAATTAGTTAATGTAGTTAGTGGACTGTCGATGTTAATTACTTTCATGAAATTGCTGGTAGACCTCTAAAAACTTCTATGTAGACTATGTTTGTCACATAGCCCACTAAAACAACTTTGCTTTGAGACACAACTCTATAAGTATTTTAAGAAAACTTTTAAAAACTGGTTTCCAACTCTTTAGATGCCAGGTTTAAGTTATATCATGAAAATAAACTTATACATTTTCTTGTAGTGGAAACACTTTTCAAATGTGGTGTCTATGTCCTTGAGGTGATAGAAACTTGTTGCTGTTGGTTTCATCTGTTGAAGGGAGGTTAAATAACAGCTCAATCTGGCCACTCTAATCCCATGTAATGAGATTTTGTTGTCTTTCCAGCAAGTGTTAACCATAGTTGTGTTGTCAGTCCATTTAAGTTGGTTGAGATAATTTTTACCTTCAACGCTTCTGCCTCTACAGAGTAATATAATGGCATACAGATAGACGGTTTCTAGCTACCCTTGATTAGCTAAGACACCCCAATGATGGAGTCCTCTGACAAAATCATTGAGGAGGAAGTACCTGATAATACCTTTAATGTAGTGAGCATCATGATTGTTTTCTGCAAGGCATTTTTCATGCGGGGAAGGTATTGGACTGACAGTAGTGATTTCTTCACCAGTGGAGCGAGGTTGAGTTTTTAATGTTTGTCATTATTTGATTCGCCTAATTCTTTGCAAGAGAGGATGCAACAACAACTTTTGAGATGATTATGCCCAAGAGATCTTGAGGGAGTGATTCCAGTTGACTTATATCACCTTTGTTCGGATCCATTTGTAAACAAAAGTATTGTAAAATTTGAAAGTGTGAATTATTTCCACTCGTTTAAATAGATTAATGACATGTGATGGATGTTTTATCTTTTTGGACGTTCCAATTAATATTCTTAAATATGGTTATTTATGTAGTATTTATGTCTCGTATGTAAAAGCTCATGTTCGCTTTTCAACTTTAATTTAATAATTTTAGTGATCTTACTTTCAACATTTGAGAACTGTTGATGTTCTTATTTGTGAATCCTGACAACGGCCGATGAACAAAGAGTCAAAAACAAACGGAAGGTGAGTGGAGGTATAACTTTTTTCCCTTTTTTACATAGGCTTATATTAATTATATTTGGGCTTATATTTTTAATCATTCATGTAAATGAATGTGGCCTTTAGAACAATATATAAAGCCCAATGAGTTTGTTAAATTTTTGTGGTGACGTGGATGCTCTCATATGAGAGAAAACTCTGCTATTATATATATGATTCCTCTTACTTTATTATTCTCTATCCATGCAAGTTTTACCTTTGCCATGGTCATTATTTGATTTTAATATCTCTCTTTTAAATATGATTTTTGTTGGATATGTGATAAAAAAAATAGGCGAATTCATTTAAATAGAGTTGAGATAAATCTATAAGATTTTAGAAACTTATACTAGTCCAAGGTGGATGATTCTCAAATATTTAAAATTATTTAGTATTTATTGAATTTAATGAAAAATTGTTTTTAAATAGTGAATATGATTAATGATAAGAATTCTATCCAAACTATACTATATTTGGTTTTGGTTTACATTAATGATTCTCTGAAACCAAATTAGATGTTTTGCATCATATTACTTAATTTTGTTTGAAAATTACTTTTGAGACTGTTGACTATACATTTTCATATTAAATAAATAATGTAAATATTATACCATATATACACAAAAGAAATTCTTGAATTATTCTTCTATTGAAAATATTAATTAGATTTTTCCTTTTTATTGTTATATTTAGTTATAAAATACATTTGTAAGGTATAAGAAAAAATTCTTGAATTATTTTTTTTATTGAAAATATTAATTAGATTTTTCTTTTTATTGTTATATATATTTATAAAATACATTAGTAAGGTATAAAATAGATTTTTCTTTTTATTCTTATACTTAGTTGCTTAGGATAAGGTGTGTTTATCTAAGTCAGAAGGCGGTTTGGGTATTCGAGCGTCTAAGGATATGAATATGGCACTTAGGCCTGGGCATTTGGGTGTTCGGGTCGGGTTCAGGTTCGGGTAATTCGGTTCGGGTTTTTCGGGTTTACTAACATAGGATCCGAACAGGTGTTCATATAATTTCGGGTCGGGTTCAGGTTCGGTTCCTATCGGGTTCGGGTTATTTGGGTACTGACTTTAAGAAACCTGTAATGTATCCAAATTATATTCGGTTATGGATAGTACCTACTCGAATATATCCAAAGTACCCACAAAAACCTGAAATTTACCCACAAAACTCGAAAAACCCAAAAAACCTGAAATATAATTCTACAAACAGTTGTATAATCTAACAAATTCAACAAGAAACAATGAACTAAACCTTAAACAAATGAAACTGAGCATACCATTAAATCTTAAACAAATGAAACTGAGCATACCATGTCTCGCAAAACAATTCACAAGGATTCGAAGAGGGAGATTAAGGCAAACGGTTTTATGAAATCAAATCATATGTGATAGTATGATATCATGAATAATTGTTCTCGGGTATAAAAAGGTATCTTCGGTTCCTCGGGTTTGGTTCGGGTAATACCCGATACCCATGGTTATTTGAAAACGAAAACCTATTGGTTATTTAGACAGAATTGGTTTGGGTCGGGTTCGGGTATTCTCGGGTTTGGTTTATTTGCCCAGGCCTAATGGCACTCATTGCAAAGGTGGGTTGGAGATTGATAAATGACAAAGAAAAACTCTGGGCTAAAGTATTGATAGGCAAGTATAAAGTGGGTTGTCTTCATGATACCTCGTGGTCTCCTGTGAAGAGTAATTGGTCTCCAACATGGAGGAGTGTTGGGGTCGGTTTGAGAGAGGTGATTGTGCCAAGCAATAGTTGGGTGGTTGTTGATGGGAGGACTGTTAAATTTTGGGCAGATAGATGGCTCTAGAGGGATACCGTAACGACCTGGAACCTCGGTAGAGGCAGAATCGATAATTGCCGAGAGTTAGTGTCGAGAGTGACCGAGAGTCCGTATCGAGGATTACCGAGAGTTCGTATCGAGGATTACCGAGAGTCCGTATCGAGGATTACCGAGAGTCTGTATCGAGGATTACCGAGAGTCTGTATCAAGGATTACCAGGAGTCCGTATCGAGGATTACCGAGAGTGCGTATCGAGGATTACCGAGAATCCGCATCGAGAGTGACCGAGAGTCAGTACCGAGAAATGCCGATACTTGGTATCGAGGAACCCCGATACTTGGTATCGAGGAACCCCGATACTTGGTATCGAGGAATGCTGATACTTGGTATCGAGAAATGCCGAGAGAATGCGGAAATCAGCGACGGTAGAGTCCGACGATAGACCTCGATAAGTTAAGGGGATTGGTATGGAAATAGAGATTTCGAGAATAGTGAAGTAGTGAACAGACGTTTGAACTGAAGAAATAGAATTCCAAGTTTACAGTGTTAGATCATTCAGGCTTGCAAGTTCCTGGATGAATCTTCGGTTCGGACGATACATGCCTGTAAGTTGCCGAATAAAGAGATGAGAGGTTTGGTACTAAGTCCGAGGGACAGTCCAAGTAGAATTAGGAATGAAAGTTCTAGTGAAGTGATAGTGATAGTATAGTGATAGTGAAGTGATAGTGATAGTGAAGTAGACTATCCGAAAATGATTGCATTGGCGAATGATGGATCGGGCCGATGGACAAGGATGGATCGATTAGACTATGGGCCGATGGATGGTCCGGGGACTCAGTAATCTTGCGAAGATTTAAGCCGACTCACGGGAAAGGAAACCCGAGAGAAATGAAAACTCGCGAAAAAGGAAAGAGGATCGGATAAGGATATATGCGAGAATTAAGGGAACTAGGGGACGTAAGGCTTATCGTTCTAAGGCAACTTAGGGCGGTTTAGTCGACCCTATATAAGGGACAAAACCCTTAAGAAATTCTCTAGTTTCGCATTCACGTCCGAGAGCCGCCGCAAGAGAGAAAGAGAGAGTTTCCATACGAGCTAAACCGAGATCCTAAGGTCTAAGTCGAGAAAGGAACGGTAAGTATCCTTCCACCTTGATCCGTCGATGGTTATGGGATATACATCGGGTATTAACAGTGTTGATCTGTCCGTGTAGAAGCAGGGATCAGATTTGGGCATAGGAACCGAGAGTTCAATACTTTAGGTCGATACCGAAGGTGAGTGCGTGACTGTGGCCGAGTTCCATGGTTGATTCTCTTGACCTGTGGTTTATTTAATCTCGTTATTTGCTTGTCTTGATTATGGTTAATGTGTTCTATTGCAATATGAATGGTGGTTGGTCTAAACGACTTAGGCAACTATCAGATGTGAATTGTTTGACTTGCGTGACTTGATTGGAATATACCCTGTGTTAGTTTGAGATCGTTGAACTGAGCCTAGTGAGACGGGATGACCGCTCCACTAAGCAAACATTGTTTGCTTACGCCTCCTTTTAATGGACGCATGAAAGGAAAGGTCCGATGACCAGGATTATAGTGGCTGACCAGCTCGTGTGACAGAGGTAAGGGAGGGAAAGAGGATGGTGGCTTGGATAGTTTTATTATTACGTTTAAGTTCCTAAGAATTTCGTTATTTGTCATACATGGATTTAAGGTTGTTTCGTTAGGGATAATTGAACCCCGGATTTAATAAACACGTATTTTTAAGTTATATTGCCTGCTATACATTATTGTTGTTAAGTATTGTCAAGCAAACAAGTAGAAATTCATAGGCCCTAAGAAACATTTTATCGGCCGGTACGTCCGGATATGGGTTTTTAGGGTCGGGGTCTTACAGATGCCCTGGCAGCATGCAGTATGGGTGGGCTTTGATCTGATAATGAGTCAATGTTGGTACAAGATTTATGGATTGATGGGTTGGAATGGGATATATGTCAGATTGTATTTACCAATGCATAAGCGAGAGGAATTAATGGCGGTAGTTGTTGATAACTTCACTGGAGCGAAGGATAGGCTGTCATGGGGGAGGACTCTAGATGGTAAGTTCACAGTGAGTTCAGTTTATGAGATGATTATTTAAGATGATACTCCAAGACCACACATGTCTGCTTTCTTTAATCGAGTATGGAGAATTGCTGTTACGGAGCGAGTGCGAGTTTTCTTATGGCTAGTAGCGCATCAAGTGCTAATGGTGAATGCCGAAAGACAGAAATGTATGTATGGTATGTAAGGGAGGAGAGGAGACAATCTTACATGTTTTGCGAGATATTCCTACCATGTCAGAAGTTTGGTTGAGACTTGTTCCGATGCATAAGAGGAGTGAGTTTTTTGGTCAGACCTTGCGGGAATGATTGTATGCAAATTTAAGTGGGGGGGGGGGGGGGTGACTACAGATAGTATATCTTGGTCAAAAACCTTTGTTATGGCAGTATGGTGGGGTTGGAAGTGGTCTTGTACTAATGTCTTTGGTGAAACAGGTAAATGTAAAGATAGAGTTAAATTTCTTAAAGACCTGGCTCAGGAGGTGGTTTAAGCAAATTGACATTGTGAAGAGGGTAGGGTGATGATAGGAAGAGTGGAGCAAATGATTTGTTGGAGGCTCCTAGAACCCGGGTGGTTGGAAGTGAATATGGATGGGGCTTCTTGTGGTAACCCTGGTCCAGCTACAACAAGGGGTGTATTGCGCGATGAGAATGGTGATTGGAGGGGTGGTTTTGCACTGAATATTGGGAAGTGTACAGTCCATTTGGCAGAACTGTGGGGAGTTTACTATTGTTGTGCCTAGCTTGGGATCATCGTACAGCTCGGGTAGATTTGGAGATTGATTCAGAGATGGTGGTGGGTTTTCTTACGACAGGGATAAGTGAGTATCTATCCACTGTCTTTCCTGGTATTGTTGTGCCATGACTTTATTTCAAGGGACTAGAATGTCCGGATTTCACATGTGTATAGGGAAACTAATTGTCCTACCGATAGATTAGCGAACTATTCGTTTTTATTACCGTTAGATTTTCATGTTTTTGTTTTTGCTCCAGATTTTCTTATTTCTATTTTGAGAGATGATCTTCAGGAACTTTCACGTCCTCGAAGAGTAAGTTTGTAATATTTTTGAAGTTTTAATAAATCATGGGGGGACTTTTGAACTGAAGATACAAATAGTTTAAACTGAAGATAACAATATTTTAAAAAATAGTGAAAATTTCTTCTCTTTTTCTTTCTTTATTGATTTTTTAATGTCGTCATGGTTGATGGCTTTCTTTAATCAGAATATGTTGTGACTCTCTTTGTTTCTCGATCATGTTTCCCAGCATTGGTTTTGTACCTATCTACTTACCCGTTACCAAATATGGGAGATTTTATTTCACTCAATAATTTAAAAATCTTCTCATAGTTCCAACATCAATTTAAAATTACCTCCCTCTCTCTTTCGTCTTAGGAGGTTTTTAATTTTAACATTGTGGACCTCGGGTATAAATAAATGTTCAACATTATGGGCTTTATGAAACTTACGTTACTGGATCAAGAACACTTATTTTGGGTATTGGTATTTTTCTTTTTGTCAAACATATTGTTGGGTATTTTTTTTACACTTTAATGGTAAAAAAAAAAAAAGATTCCCACCATTTTATTAACCGAACACATCTTCAACTTTTCTTGACGAAGCCGTTTCGATCTCGATGATAGTCAACCAAACATATTTAACGTTGTTACCAAGTGTTTAAAAATCCATTTAAGTGAAATAATCTTTTATAGAAGGGAGTCAAATCCTCAATTTCAACCAAAATCCCCAAATTCGAACTCAATCCTAAACTGATTATGGAATGTATATTATATGAGCAACCCTTTATAATCTATTTGATAAATTAACCGTTATCCGTAGTAAAGAAAACATGTTATGAGGTTAAACCGTTGTCCAGACTCCAGAATAACTAACATTTAGTAATGGTATCATAAATTTAATTTGTTATTTTCTTAAATACCATTTTATGTTACCTTGGAGGCTTGGAATGTAAATGCAGTGCCGGCTTAACTAGGTGGGCGGGCAATGCAACCGCCCCGGGTACATAAATTAAAGGGACATATACGTATAAGAAAAAAGACACAAAAAAAAAATTGTAAGTTAAAGAGGCACAAAAAAAAATTTGTAAGTTAAAAAGGCACAAAAAAAAATTTATAAGTTAGAAAAGGGCAGAAAAAGAAACAAAGAGAACCAAAAAAATAATTAGTAAGTTTTTCTATAGCTTAAGGGGCATTTTTTTTAGTTTGTCCAGTGACATGTAATATGTTTAAGCCGGCACTGTGTAAATGCTCTTCAATTTAGAAACAAAACATGTTAATGTTTTTTATTAAAAACAAAAAAAACATGTTGATCTTTATAAAAAAACATGTTAAACTAAGTTTTTTTTTTTTTTTAATTTTTTTTTTTTACGTAAACAAGTTATATTTATGTTTGTCCACAAAAAAAAAAAGAGTTAGATTTTGATTTCCGACGTGACACATATCATATCCAAACATATTTCTAAATTTGTTTGACAAAATCGATTTGGCTATTAAAATTTTAAAACAAAACATACGGCTCCATGCCTCGTACCAATTTTGACCCTTTTGTCGGTAGGCAACAACCTACACATCCATAATTTTATAGTATATATTTATCATACCTAATTTCAAACTCGGAAATTGTATACAACAGTAAGGGTTATTTTAAATTTTAGACCCTACAGAGAATGTATATTTCAAACTAGGAAAATGTAATTTACTACATCTATGTAGACTTGTTAAATTTTAGTGCCATAGGTAGTCACGCTCAAATCTCTGTGTTAGATTTGATTCTGTACAAGAGATTTTTAAGAAACGATTATAAAAACCCTCCAATATGGCCGTATCATCAACCAATTATATTCTAATCAATTAATAATAATTAACGTATGCTCATAACCCCTAACTTATTTGCTACTAATAAATAAATAAAATAAAATAACTAGTAGTAGTGTCCAAATATCTACCTGCAAAATATGAAGCAATCATGACAGAATATCTTGAAACTCACCACTCACATTTCGAAACCCGATGTTTTTTTTTTTTTTGGCTCTGACAACAACCAGTTGAATGTTGATGGACAACATGTTAACCTAATCAATAACTATGTTGATAGAAAAGTTCTTTAAAACTATATACCAATTGATATATTTCTATCAAATATGTCGAACCCTAAATCATACTATAACAAGAGTGGATATGTCGCTCACTTTTTACAGTGATGATGTTTTAAACAGTTTTGAATCCAGTCATGCTGATTCTTCGACACAAAAAGTATTATCATATCATCATAACCAAATAAACGGATAATGAAAATATTACAGAGTAACAAATAATTAACCAACCCATCCACCATTAAATTACAAATTAAAACACAAAAGAAGAAAATATTTTTGTTTTCGAAAGAAGAGAATTCTAAGGTCTTTTGTCTCAACCAAGAAAATTGGGAAACGAAAAAAAGATGGAAACCCTAGAAATTATAAGAAAAACCAAACATCCCCATATTAGTGAAAGTGGTATACAAACAAGTGATGAGATAAACTTTAATATAGAGTAATATTATTTATTTATTAATGATCTTTCTAGACCAAAGGAGCGTTGAGTAAACCATTATTATTCCAAGATGAAGCCAACCCATTCCAGCTTTCCCTTCCGGGATCAATCTCCGGTACAACTCCGGCAGAGTCACCGGTCATCTGCCATGGAAATCCCCATAAGACCTTGCTAGGACTCTCTGAGATATTGTTGTTATTGCCCACGCTCTCTTGCTTTCTCTCGTTTCCTTCCAAAGAAATCCCCAATGTAGAAGCCATCTTGATATCACTTTGATGATTGTTACCATTTCCGGACATAAACCCATAACACAAACTATGGTTGAAATTACCATTTTGTCCTCCAAAGATCCCTGCATCATTGGCTGAGTTTCCATAAATAGAAAGATCGCCTCCAAAACCAAAAGAAGGCGTAGTAGCCTGAGATGATGAATGATGCTTTTGAAGAGTAGCGAAAGCGAGGTTGAGATCAATGGAGTCGTAACCAAAAGATGATTGTGGCATTCCCGTGATCAAAGGATTATTATGAAGAGGATCATTATGGAAATTAATAGACTTATTGTTGTTGTTCTTGGAGAAAGATGATGATCGTTTGTTTCGACGGCAACCACCACCGACGGGGACGTTACGGAGTGTACCGCCTTTAGTCCAATATCTCCGACAAGATTTGCAGAAGTAACGAGGTTGAGAGAGACTATAGTTGTTGTAGTAACAAAACTTTGTGTTTGGAGATTCACATCTTGGGCAGCTTTGAGCTTCACCTCCTAATTCTCCTCTTGATCCTTTCTTCTTCATCTCTTCTTCCATTTTCTTATTGTTATTGTTGTTTCCTTTTGTTGAGCTTACCAATATGGTTTCCAAAGTCTCGTTTGAGATTTCCTGCACAATCAAACAAATTTCATTAAATTGTGCTGACGAGTAAAATCATGACGGTTACTTTATATAACGGATTAGCCGTACGTGGCGTCGATTCTTTTACCGACAACAATTCTTTGTAAAATCATCTTGTCTACAAGAAGACGTTTTTATTTAAAAAAAAAAAGGGGTTTGAGATAAGAGTAAGCTAATCAAGTTAACACATCATTAAATTGCTAACAGGTATAGTTCTTGATTCATTATGTTTTGTTTGTGATGAGCATAAGTTTTAAAAAATTCTCAAAGGGTTTTAAGTGTTTTTTTACTTCGGTAGATGAAATTAAGAACTTTTTTTTTTTTTTTTTTTTTGAACAAAATGAAATTAAGAACTAAGAGCTCAAAATTGTAAACAAAAAAAAAAGTGTTTAAAGTTTTTACAAATTAAAGAACAATGAATTACCTGTTGAGGATCCATCCATGCAACAAAGGATAGAAGCAAGTCAGCAACGATTACGTAGTTATATAGTAATACTAAGCAATTATGGTTGATATTTTTGCTCGAACTCCAAAAGAACAAGGAAACTAGAGAGAGGGAGAGAAAGAAAGAGAGTTTGGAGAAAAGTGGTGAGCAAGAGATGAATAGAGAAGAAGAGCACGGTTCTTAATATATAAAGCAAAATAGATAAAGTCTGTCCTTTTAAAATATATGGGTTTTTTTCATAATTCAAATTATTTCTTAATTGTAGCTACTTGTTGTTGTATTTTTTAATAATTATTTTGATATTCACATGTCAGTCGGGAAATGTTTTACAAAAGTCTTCAACTTATATGTTAATTAACTTAAACTTTTGCTCGATAAACCTTTCTTTTTGTTGTGCAAAGTGCAAACTTAGAATTTTAACTTTATTTGTTACATATATTTAAACTAGAACCGTAAGGAGTCTTCTTCTTATTTTATTTTCCTTTTTTTCTAAGACATTTATTTCGATAAATTATCTGTTTAACCAAAAAAGATCTAGAATACGTAAAAATAAAAAGAAATGAAGTAGACAATAGTGATGCTACAAATATCTAAAAAAGAATATTAATCGAAATGAATTGAATCCCCAAGACTAAATGACAAGAGAAAATATCTTATGGATCAATGAGAACCAAAAGAGACATTGAAGAATATCAGTTTAAACCGAAGAAACATACATCAAAACTAATACGCTATCCTACTTAGGAAAAATTTCAATTGACAAGATAGCTAATTGATCATTCTTAATTTTGTGATAGAAAAAAAGTGCGTGTGTTATTGAATATGTAAAAACAAAGTTAGAAGTACCAAAAAAATTCTATAATCCATATTTAGGGCATCTCCAACCCCACTCTATTTTAGAGTCAAATCTCTATTATAGAACAACATTTGCTCCAACCTTATTCTATATTTTACTCTAAAATAGAGAAAATAATAGGATTGCTCTATAAATAGAGCAACTCTATTCTCACCTCTATTCTCACCTCTATTTTTTTACACTAACTCTATTTTAGAGTTAAAAATAGAGTAATACATTTGAGTAAAACAATACTCTATTTTTGAGTTACTCTAAAAGAAAAAATAGAGATATACATTGGAGATTGTCTTAATAATTTTTATACACTTCTCAAAGTCTATATCTGCTCACGAAAAGTTAATATAACACAATTAGAAATGAATGGTGTTGATTAATAACATAAGTTGGCTTTATTTTGGTCGTACACATATACGTATATTATGTACACACAAGTCAAGACGACCGAATCTGGCGTGGGTTCAACTATATACATGTGGACCCTGCCACACCAATAGCCATCATCACCATCAACCAACCCCAACCCCATTCTCGTTTCAAATTCCACACCATTACGCGTCCGTGTATGTGTAAGAATATACATTTATTCTCTATACGCGTATGAAAGTATACATACTATATAAATACATTTTCTCGTCTACATATGTGTACAACCAAGAAAAGTAGAAAACTACTCCAACCATTGCTAGTAAGACGCTTAACATACAAATTGTGCTACTAAGAAAAAGAAGTGGTAACCTAGTTGTGATATAAAGAGATTGGTTCTTTTTGGTTCTCGATTCAAACCTTTTTTTGTATGGAGTGGTTTTTATTTTATTTTAGTAATAGGATGAGTAAGAAGATCATAGACGGAAGATGCGGAATTTAGACAGTTTAATTTATATATGTATTTTTTTTTTTGGTAGGAGTTTATATTTGTATATATGATTGCAATGTTTTTATACTAAAATAATATATTGAATAAAAAATGAGGAATCGGATGCGGCGTGGCTGTACAATTATACGGTCCTCGTGGGGCCGATTAGTTAGAGAACACACAGAATTGAGGATGTTGATTGATTCATTCCTATTTTTCATCTTATTATATGGCTTATTTATGCTGTTATAGTTTAGTGCATTACAAGGCCATCTTTATAGGCATAACTATGGGGGTGTTCTTACCCCAAAAAAATAGAAAAATAATGAATAATAGCTTAGAACACTTTTTTTAGTTTTTGATGTAGAACTGATCTTGGCTCAGTTCTAAGCTGACGTGGCAAGCTGTGAATGAATACAATTTTTTGCAAACAATTTTTCACAAATTAAAGAGGATCTGATTAAGAATATATGGAATAAATGTGGATATTAAACTATATATTAATTAAATAAAATGTTTTTGTGCTTTAATTAAATAATATTTTTTTTATCTTTAATGTTTTTGTTGTTTCATAAAAATTTACTATTGTATTTTGAATTTTAGTAAAAGTTTTATAAGTTTGCAATTTAAATGTTATTTTATAAGTTTTTATAATTGTAATATGTTTAAGAATATTATATTATTAAATCTTATGATCTTAAACATGTTCTCCCAATAACTAACTTTTTAACAAAAGATCTTAACTACTGATCCTACATTATTTTCATAATATTTTTACAAGAACACCTAAAATAGTTCCCCTATAAAGATGCCCTTAGTGACGGTAGTGGTTTCGTTATTTTAATATTTTGTTTTCTTAGAAAGTACTCCACCCTAAAATACTCGAACTTCATATGTTTTTCATTTACTGAGGTCTCATTTGATTTAGCATGTTTCAATTCCCTAATCTTTGTTCTATGAATGATTGGATGAGAATTGTGCTTATGATTTCGAAACACCAGCTGAACAGTCGGATCAACCTTTGTTTAACACCTGCATGTAGTGGTAAACAAAATGGTAATTGGATAACTAGATAAGTGAAGTTTAGGTTTGTAATAATTTAAAGATGTTTCTCTTTTTAGAGATAGACAACTAGTAGATCTAACACTGGATTAGTGGGTTGCATGTGCTCTACGATGAGCATAATTCTATCAATCCACAGTGGTGACATGAGATAGGTATTGCCGTATTAGCCACATCTTTTAATTTTTTTTTTCCCTCCCGTTTATTATATATGTACGAATTATCATACATAAAAAAAACATGAAGTGTCAATTTATAGAAAACCTTTAATGCTGACATAAGAAAAGTACAAACCCTATTATTTTGTTTACAAAAAAAGAAATGAATTTTTTTTGGAAATTCTCATTAGAGAAAAAATGACATAGAGAATTAACAAGAAATGCCAAAGCCAACGAACAGAAATTCCTACATGTCAGATTATTTAAATATAATATCTCCAATATATAAAGACAACTCTTATTATCATATCAGTTAGTAACAAGAGTAGAGAATATTTGCATATTCTGACATCAATTTGGATAGATACAATTCGACAAGCATCATGTTGGGAGTTCAGTGACTTCAGCAACGATGAAGCCGCAACTAACTAAATTGTAACCATGTGAAGGTGAACAAATCGATAAGAGAAGAATGTTTTCTTGTTTATTCACAAAGACAATTACAAGTTTATATGGAGATGAGAGAATATCTAGTTTCCTAAATAAATACAATTACGATCAATTTACATTGAAGTGATTGATATGGGATAATATCTTATTAGTATGAAATCATATCCCATTACCCCCTCTCAAGCTGGAGCATGCAAGTTTAGAATGCCCAGCTTGGACCTGAAATCCTCATATGCATATGTGCCAAGTGGTTTGGTGAATATATCAGCGAGCTGGTCTGTTGTAGAGACATGGTGTGTGGACATCGTACCTTTAAGAATTTCATTGCAAACCGCATGGCAATCGTTCTCGATGTGCTTTGTGCGTTCGTGGAAAACTGGATTGTTGCTAATGTATATGGCCGCCTTACTGTCACAATGAATGCGCATTGGCTGAGGATGTTTGATGCCCAAAGCTTGGAGAACGTTTTTGATCCAGAGGAGTTCGTCGCGGAGATGAGACATTGCACGATACTCTGCCTCTGTTGAAGACTTACTAACCGTATCTTGTTTCTTCGTTTTCCATGTGATTGGCAATTGACCGAGTTGTACAAAATAGCCAGTGACCGAACGTCGTGTAATGGGACAACGTGAGTAGTCAGAATCACACCAACCATTTACTTGGAAATCTTTCGTAGAGCTGAGAAGGATACCTTGGCCAGCTGTACCCTTTAAATAACGTACAACACGAAGAGCAGCTTCCCAATGATCTGTACGAGGTGCCTTCATAAATTGTGCAAGAGTGTGAACCGCATAAGATAAATCTGGACGAGTCGTGGCTAAATAAATGATCCGACCAATCAACCGTCGATAAGGTGATGCATCACGAAGCAGAGCAGATTTGGAAAGAGCCAGCTGTTGATTTTGGTCCAAGGGAAACATAGCAGGCTTTGCAGCTAATAGTCCGGTCTCTGCAATGATGTCGAGTGCATACTTCCTTTGGCTGAGATAAAAACCTGACCTGTTGCGAGAAACTTCTATACCCAAGAAGTATTTCAAAAGACCCAAATCCTTCATCTTGAAACAGGAAGAAAGATAAGCTTTGAACAAACTTAAAGCACGAACATTGTTACCAGTGAGAATCATGTCGTCTACATAAATGAGAAGACGAATTTGGACTCCATTACGATCAAAAGTAAAGAGAGAGTAATCCGAGTGTGTTTGTTTGAAGCCATAATCACGAAGAGCCTGCGATAACTTGGCAAACCAACATCTAGATGCCTGCTTGAGATCATAAATCGACTTGCGTAAGCGACAAACTCTCTTGTCATCCGTTGATGTAAAACCAGGAGGCGGTTTCATGTAGACTTCTTCAGTAAGGTCGCCATGAAGGAAGGCGTTCTGCACATCCATCTGATACACCGGCCATGAGTTCCCTGCAGCCACTTTTAAAAAAAGACGAACCGTTCCCATCTTAGCTACAGGTGCAAACGTATCACCATAATCCTCTCCCTCAACTTGCTTGTTGCCTAGTACTACTAGACGAGCTTTGTAACGCTCAATGGTCCCGTCATAATTATATTTGATCTTGTATACCCACTTACTGCCAATTGCACGCTTACCAGGCGGTAAATCTTCAAGAGTCCAGGTTGCATTTTCTTCAAGCGATTGAACCTCGGAACCCATAGCAGTCCTCCATCGTTTGTCTTCCATAGCCGATTTAAAACTCCGCGGCTCGACATTGGTGGTGATTACAGCGAGATATGCCCGATGCGTTTCAGCAAAACGAGTGGAAGACACATAATTGGAAATCGGATAAAGAGTGGTACCGGTCTTCGTGAGCAACTTGCTTTAGACATTGTTGATAACATATTCTTTCAGCTTGACGGATGGGAGCTTTGCTCGCTGGCCACGACCAAGAACCGCAGGTGGGGGGTCAGATTCGACTGATGAGGAATCAGATAAGTCTGAATTCTGGGCAGGCGGAGTCGGAACGAAAGACGTTGTCAGGGCGGAAGACGATGAGGAGGGAGAATCAGTCGGTACGGGAGTAGATGCGGTGGATGTAGTCGACGGAGAAGAAACAGAGGGTGATGTGGGAGTCGAGGAGAAGTCGGGAGCAATAACTGGGCTAGGTGGGCTTGGTGGTACAGATGGGCCTTGAGGAGTTGAGTTTGTGGACTGAATATCTGGATTAGTTGGACCTAAGCCCATCGAATTCCACAAATTGTCATCGTCGTTGTTTGGTGAGGGAGATGACGATTGAAGAAAGGGGAACTGATCTTCATAAAACACAACATCACCAGATACAAAAAGTCTTCTGTCTCCAAATCGTATAATCGCCAACCCTTTTTGCCATAAGGATAACCAATAAAAACACACTTCCGACAGCGAAAAGCAAATTTGTCGCCTCCATGAGCCTGGTTGTGGGCGTAACAGAGGCTACCAAAGACTCTAAGATGATCATAAGATGGTGCCTTCTGACATAATTGTTCATATGGTGTTAAACCATGAAGAACAGACAAAGGAGTGCGGTTAATCAAGTAACAAGCCGTAAGAATGCATTCACCCCAGAAAGCAATGGGTAAGTGACCTTGAAACCGCAATGCTCGTGCGACATTCAGGATATGCTGGTGCTTGCGTTCAGCTCTCCCATTCTGTTGGGGAGTGCCGACACATGAAGTCTCGTGATGAATGCCCTCTTGACGGAAATAGCTGGTTAAGCTGATGAACTCACTGCCATTGTCACTGCGAAAGCTTTTAACCGTAGTGTTAAACTGTGTTTTTACCATGGAACAAAAATTTTTGAAACAAATCGGTGCTTCTGTTTTGTCGTGAAGAAGATGAACCCATACACTTCTTGAAAAATCGTCAACTATAGTTAAAAAGTAGCATGCCCCACAATGTGAAGCTGTTCGATAAGGTCCCCATAAATCAGAATGAATTAATTCAAAAGCTCTTGTTGTTTTATTGATACTCGTTGGAAAAGGAGACCGAGTTTGCTTAGCGTGGAGACAAATATCACACGCCTTATTCATAATAGCAGAAGAAACAGAGACAGACACATTCTTAAGAGAACCAACAACTTGTGCAGACGGATGGCCGAGACGGTGATGCCATAACTCATACAAAGCATCGTCACGAGTTCGCACCGCACCAGCAAACTCCGCACTACGAAAGGTGAAGGTTCCTGACTCTCGTTTACCAGCCCCAATCACCATCCTCGAAACGCGGTCCTGGATCACAAGAAACTGATCAGCTAGTTGTACCACACAACGGTTTTCATCCATTAACTGTCCTACGGCAATCAAATCGGTGGTTAACTCTTCAACAAAATACACTGATTTCAGAAGGAGATGAGGACCCAAAGTTACGGTGCCTTGTTGTCGTGAAATCCATTCACGACCATCGGCTAAAATAACAAGAACCGGAGGCATATCACGAACACTAGAGAGATGCTCGAATGTGCCAGTCAAGTGGTGAGAAGCACCAAAATCTAAAATCCAGGATGAAACAGAGGACTTACCCGAGAGTTTCTCATTGCTGGTGTTAGGTCCACCGTTTAAGAGGTTCTTCAACATACGCCATTGACTATCATTGAGTCCACTAACACCATCACGATCGGCATCTGTTATGGTGTAGTTTGCAGTTGCTGATGATGACACAGGAGGCACATGAACAGCATTGGCGTAACTGACCGAACGACCGCGACCAGTGGTTGCAACTCCTTTACCACGAGCAGGGGTAGTGCGACTGCGTGGGCGATCGCCCCACCATTCAGGGTAACCAATGACAGCGAAACAACTGTCAGAAGCGTGACCAAGGCGGTTGCAATGCTTACAAAGAGTGGTGCTGTCAGAAGTTTGGGTGTGATCGGGTCGAGGATGAGTCACACGAGGCTTGACCTGAACAGCATGAGCCGCAACAGCAGACGAGTTGTCATTGAGATGTAGCGTAGTCTTGAGGTCTTCTTCTTGACGAACCACATTGTAGACCTTCTCCAAGGGGTACGTGAGACCAATGTTGAACGGACGGTATGGTAATTGTCGTCAATACCAAAGAGGAACTCATGAACACGATCACCTTCACGGTCTTGTTCTTGGAGAGAACCTAAATCACACACACATTTGCCGCATTTGCAAACACGCAATGGGCGATGTTGAGCCATGTTGTCCCAAATCTGGTTCAACTTACCAAAGTAAGCTTCGATGGCAAGGCCACGTTGTTTGCAACATGCTAACTCTGCCTTAAGTTGTTGAATACGTGGTCCATTGGTGACAGAAAATCGTTTCTTCAAGGTGTCCCATAGATCCTTGGCAACGTCGCGATGCGTAATGCTAGAGCGGAGAGACGGATCGATGGACATCTTGATCCAGGAGACCAGCAAGGCCTGAATAGTCCACCAATCATCGAGATCTGGAGATCCTTCAGCCGGACGCAAGATGGATCCATCAAGGAAGCCAAACTTCTTGCGAGAACAAAGGGCTGTCTTCATACCGCAAGACCATTCGTCGTAGTTGGAGCCCTTGAGTAGTGGATGAGAAATCACGGCACCGGAGTTATCAGCAGCGGTAAGATCATAGGGAGAGATCGTACGTCGAGTCTCCATCGGGTTCGGGTTCGGGGTCGGTGTTGTCGTTGTTTCGGTCGAGTTGGAGTTTGTCGGAGTAGTCATTTGAAAGAGGGAAAAAAATGTTCAAAGCTCTGATACCATGAACAAATCGATAAGAGAAAAATGTTTTCTTGTTTATTCACAAAGACGATTACAAGTTTATATGGAGATGAGAGAATATCTAATTTCCTAAATAGATACAATTAGGATCAATTTACATTGAAGTGATTGATATGGGATAATATCTCATTAGTATGAGATCATATCCCATTAGAAGGGAGATTGTGTCAGTTAAAGAGATGATATACGATTTTTATTTTGTATTGGAAACATCATGACCCTAATCTTTTATATATGGAGCAAGTTCTGAGTTTACTGGATTATGAAAGCTTGATTTGTATATCTTCTCTTTCAAAATTCTTATATTGTGGATATATGTACACGTCACAATTTCTTGAACTCATCATTTCTTTTTCAGGTTTACCCTAATTTAAAACAAGTATTATATTCTACTATTTTAGAAAGAAAAGTTTCAAAAATTTGTTAAGAAAAAAAACTATATAAACTAACCTCTTTTCAATGAAAAGGCTCAACGAGTTTAATTATGGGTATTTCTATCAATTTCAATAATTTGATATAAAAACCTATATATTTATAAAATATTTATTTAGTTTGTATTCTGCATGGTACATTCATTTGTATGTTTCAAACGTTTATGAAACACAAATTATTATATATTTCACCATTTAAATATTTTTTGCACCATTTTGTTCTCCGCTAAACATACTTGTTATATATATATATATATCTTTGTGCAAACATGTTTAATATATATATGTTACGTATTAAGCACATTTGTTCCTTATCCACCTAAACCGTCTCATCCACACACTATATATTAGCTATCCAATATGTGTATATTCTATTAGACGGTCTTTGATACTCATGATTCATCGTAAATAGCTAAACGTATTAAACTAATATGATGTGTCTAGAAGAGATAACAATGTGAAATTTTCGTTCCACATCAAATTCACGAGTTTGTATTTTGAATTGCGCCAATTTTTATCAATACCATAGTTTTTAGTTTAAATGGCATGCAATTGTAAAAGTTAGTCCTGGGTAGATTAACCGAACCGAACCGAACCGAAATTTCGGTTCTGGTTTGGGTTCGATTAGAGGGAAATAACCGAATGGATAGTGTCTGAAGTATCCATGGATATCGGTTATTAACCGAACCGAACCGATATCCATTCAGTTATCCGAATATACCCGAATAAAATTAAATTCATATTAAAATTGTTATTTTCGGAATTTGAACCAGAGATCTCTCAGCATTAAAGGAATGTTGCAACCACTACACCACCGAGATATGTTAACAACTCAATACATTTTTAAATTAATAACGGAATAACGTTTAAACTAAAAAACTGAAACCAGAATTGAACCAATATCATATAAGTTTAGACTAAAATATTAAAATATTTCAAATAACTAAAACATCCAGAAAATTTTAGATATATTTGACAAAATTTCATCATATTTTTATTCAAATTTAACAAGTTTAGAGAAAGTTATATTTTTGTGGATACCCAGAACCGAACCGAAAATAACCGATACCGAACCGAACCCGAACCGAAATAGTAAATTAACCAAATGGATCCTAAACTCCTATATCCGAAATACCCGGAACCGAATGGATATATCCAAAACCGAACCGAATACCCAAACACCCACGACTAGTAAAAGTTAGTTAATCGTCGTCTTTAAGCACATTTGAATCCCTTTTGGAATATCAAAATTTACTACTAAATGTGAGAATCGTCTTTCTCATATCCATTGATAAATATACTAGAATCACCATACCAACGAAAAAGCAAGCATAATGGGAATTTGTAACCGTGATTTGCTTTCTATTCAATTAGATTGATCTGAGGTACAAAGGCATCTATCTTGAATCTTCTGTTCTTTTTTACTTTTGTCGGCTGTTTATACATATATGTAAATTCGTTATTAAAGATGTAAATGTTTAATTAATTTTATGGGAAGATAGTTATGAAATATTAGGGTGAGAAAGTGAGGCAACTGATCACATTTGGAATGCATTTGTAAGATTATGAGAAGTCAGGGGAATGGGCCAACCTATGTTTCTTTTTGACTGGTCAAACCATTTGATTGCAATTAAAATTTGCTCTTTTAGTCAAAGAAAACAGTATAATTATAATGTTTAGAATAAACAACTTGAGTGATATTTGGGGAATTTTGGAAAAAGAATGGGCCACTCAGTGTTCTCTGAAGTGGGGAAGTAGCTTATGCGAAGAAAAGAATCTCGTAGTATTATGATATGATGTGTGTTTGTGTGTATCTACGTGCAAAATAATGCGAAGGAATCTCTATGCGTGGATAAGGAAAAAAAACCAATTCCATCATTATGTTTTTTTGTTTTTCTTCTTTTGTTTTTGCTTGATTGCTTAATTTTGATGATTGATTTAGACCTTTTGGTTGGTATGTGGATGGGTATTTAATCACTCATAACACATGATCTAAACATTTTGTTACCATTTTTATTAGGTCAAGTAGGACTAATTAATCATACCGTAGTTAGAGTAGGACTAGCAAGTAGCATTTTATTTGCTTTCTTGATCATTATATATTTTATTAGAAACACTATTTGGTTAATACATAATAAAAAAATGAAACTCTAACAATGTAAGTTATAAAAACATAACATTAAATATCAAAGTAATTCGTTTGTATCCATTTATATAATTTAACAAATTCAAGGTAGTCAAGTAAAATTGAACGATTTATATTGAGTTTCAAAACATTAGGGTTGAGTATTTCTATTGTGACTTTAGTAATGATTGATCACTATATACGTTTTAAATAATAAGAATAAATGGATTGTTACATGTGTTATACATTTTGGTATAAAACCTTATGAATAGATTATAAAAAAAAATTATAGATGTGATTGGGTAAAATTATAATCACCAGTTGATCTAGAATTTCTTATCGTTTTAACTATTTCATTCTAATTTATCATTTTATTTCTTTCGTTAGAGATTACGATCATACGGTTTGCAGTTACCAATTGGACTATCTCGAAACTTCTTAGATATATGGAGGGCTTGGATGGTGACCAAAAACTATATGTAACTCGGACAGATAAAATTAGAGTTTAGAGATGCGAGGGTGAAGAATGTAAATGTAAGGAGCAATTGACATAACGTAAGAAATGACAAGAGGTAAAATGGTGGGGTTCACAAGGGAAGGAGATGCATGCAAAATCCAAAGGGGTCCAGAGATAGGACAATGGAATGGAACAGCCTTAAGAGTTTATTAGGAGGAGGCCCTTTGATTGATCAGTCGGTGCGGTGTGGGTCCTTTTTGTTCGCGACAAAGATCGATCCAAACTTCTTCCATATGCTACACGATCTTACACGTGGTTTCATCTCATTACCTTCTACCGACACACGAATATTTTTCGACTTACGAGGAAAGTAACCAAAACCAACTTGGCCTTATACATATACACTCATCCAAATCTTTCTCTCGTTTTTTTTTCCAGATTATTTTGAGTAATAATTGATACTTCGCATTTTTTGTATAAATGTTAGTATTCATGCCGTCAATCTGAGCATTTTGTAAAGTACATGAACCTTGACATTTGTATTATTCACAAACTACTAGTTAAACTAGTATTTGGTATTAACAGTTTACTCGAATTCATCACGCCAAGACTAAGCTGAAACACGTTGATATCGTATAAATGATAAATGTAGACTACAAACGGTCAAATATATACTCCCTATGTTTTACAAAGAGTGTCATTTTGATACATTTCACACAAATTAAAAAAACTTGAATTATACATATTTGCTCCTATTTATTAAGTGATTAATGATCAAAATTCAATGAAAATAGCTTTTGATTTAGGGATAAAAAAGAAAATTTAACATTAAAACACTCATTAGAAATGTAAAATAACATTTTTTATGAAACAAAAAATTTTCTCTAGAATACGCTTTTTATAAAACAGAGGGAATACAATTTGTCAATTTGATGACGTTTTTGTTTTGTATTTCAAACAGTTGACCGTTTGTACAAAAATTTACCCCTAAAATTTACCTAATTTTATAAGGGAAGTTTCCATCGAGATTATTACAAAGGGTATCATTTGTTTTTATAAAGTTTATCATTTGTTCCTATTAGCGCCTAATACCGACGATATAAAAAACATATAAAATCTAGACGAATGATACGTCCATCAAAGTAATATCATGCACGATATGGACGGAAAATGAGATTACATATCAGATATTACTTATATTAAATGATAGTTTCCCCATAATATTGAAATAATTGTTTTTTTACTCTTTTTGGTTTTAATGTTAAGAATATTTTACATACATGAGAAAAAAAAAAATTCTACGCGACTACGCATGAACATAGAGACGAGACATCGGTTTTGGTGACCCATGCATTTATCTCGTCTATCTAGTTGATGGATCATTGCATCATTAAGTTTCCTTACGTGAGAATAGAGCAAAATAGATGTCGATAAGTAAATAAATGATATTAAGATTTTAGAATTTTAATACCACATTGTCTGGAATAAACAACGCCAGAGTGAGATTAAAAAAAGAAGAGATATCAAGGCAAGAAACGGTGTTGGGCCAAGTCTTAAAAAGAACAAACTATAATGCCGTTCTCCAAGTGAATAACGTCACATATATCATCCAATTTTTTTTTATTTGCGCACAGTTTTTGCCACTGTTGTATTTTCTTTCTCGTTAATTTGAAAGTTTCGGGTTTATGTACATATATTTTCCAAATTAGTTATTAATTAATAAATCATATTTTCTGACGAGAATAGAATTCTTCGTCTTTCTAATTAACTACGTTTTTGACATTAACGTCATTTGCTATAAATAAAAGAAAGACGTCATTTGCAAATTTAGAAACACAAAAGGAAAACTATTGTTTAGTAAGTTTTACATCCGATCATCTTTTGCGAAACAATCAAAATAATAAGAATATACATTTTTTCTGGTTCTTTAATAAATAGCTGGACGTTTTTTTCCAGTTTCTTACCAAAAATAAAAAATATACACTTTTGTTTTCTTAATTGAAAATAGGAAAAATATTCTAGAAAGCGTGAGAAATTAACCCATATGAATTCGGTTTAGGGATAGGTTCATAATATTGAGCAGCAAATTCGATGACTAAAAGTCCATTAGTAAAGACAAGGAAATACCATGTTATAGACCTACCCGTACTAATATTCTTACGAACAGGGGATGGTCTACTCCCAATCTTTGTCATAGACATCCTCTACGTAGATTGTATCTTCCCTTCCTCTTATTTACGTTTTTTACTCGTAGGATAGAAAAACAATGCTTGGATTCTCCATTCCCCTGATCACACCAATCAATTCTACAAGCTTAATTGCAGATACATGTTCTTATAAGATTTTTGTTTTTCACTTCACAATATATGCAAGAGATTTTATGACAACATAAAAAAAATGTGAAACTTTGCAGATAGCTGAATTCAATCAATTGCCACAAAGATCCGATATTTCTATTCAAATGCATCCACAAAAATTACAGTTTCGAACTAAACCAAATGTATGAGAAGCCAGCCTTATTGCAAATGAAAAAAGTTTCTGAACAAGAGGGTATAACAAGACCAACCTTGGTAATCAATGGCGTCTTACCAAAGAAATTTTGATTACTAGAGAGTGATTAGCCTTTGTTGACTGATTTGCAATGAAGTCAACATCTGCACATAAGTATCTTACAAGCATGGTCAAGTCTTTAGACTGTATAATAGGATTAAAGCACCTGATGGTCTATTATATCCTGAGAACGAGATATAGAAGCTAGGCATGCATGACTAAACTATAGTTAAGCATGTGAAGTACATACCAGTTTCAAGTAAAATTGAGGTAATCAAGTTACTCTTTGTTTCTGTTCAAATTGCAGTCCTTGTATTGCTTGACACAAATATTGCTTTATCCTCCAAGATTTGCCTAAACTTCATGCATTAAAGCACATAGAAAAATATATCAGTTTACAAAGAATGAAATAAAGAGAGAGATAAAGGATATTGATAGCCATTTTTGTTAAAGCTGATAACATGAACACTGATACCAGAAACTCTTGTACCTGAAACAGGGACAAAGCTTAACAATAAAATTGAACTTCATAACACTCTAATTTCTAGAATAGAAAAAGCAAATTACATGCATTCAAAATTTCCATATTTATTTGAACAGTCCAAAATTTTCCATATTACAATTTTTATGGAATATGAATATGTGGTGCAGGTTATTATATTTTCTCAGACTCCAACAATCTAAAGATACTAAAGTTGCCTCCATAAACAACACAATTACGAAGCATAAAAATCTGCACCCATTTCATCCATTCCACCCAATCATGAATATTTTGTAAGATTAAGTAGCTATTGTTAAGTTTACTTTTAATATCATATATCTTGCATATGAATCACAATAGATGATATCTTGGAGGCTATCATGCTGTGAATCAGGAAAAGTGACCATACTACAAGAAAGTTTGTTAATCTGAAGGCAAAAAATAAAATAATAATTGGGGCTTCATCTGAACTTTCGTTTCTCACTAAAACCACATACAGAGTAGGCATGTTTTCAGCTGACATTTTCAATCTCAATACACAATTGAAAAGCATATGCCGGTTAGTTAATCATCGGAAACCTGGAAAATAACATCTTTCAGTTTTGTTTCAATTACTTTGGTAACATGTAAAGAAATCACATCATGCCTTTTTAATTTCTTTCGAAGTTGTTAAAATATATAGTGCTAGCCAAGCATCAGAACTAACATGTCTTGTGGAAGAGTCGTATCGGTGCTTCAATACAGAAACAATGATGCTAAGGAACTTCAGAGTCTCTGAAGAACAACAGCAATACGATACTCACAAGATTCCACCTATAGACAACATAGAAATGGAATTAGTCTGTGTACAGGTATTCCTAGCAACAAGTACCATGAATGACCAAGGAAATAAGCAACAGGAAGAGAGATGCTAAGACCATATGGTAGCTAAAAATGATGTCAATTTATGTTGTAGGATAAGTTACATCAATACATTCTTTACAATTAAAAAAGGTCCTTGAACATCATAGAGAGATTACCGTCCTATCTTTTGTGGTTGTACGTAGCAAGACCAAAAGTTCACACTCAAAACATGTACAATAACACCAAATATAATGAAAACTACATGACATGTGCCATAAGAATAAATATGCATCAACCCCCAACAAACCCTACCTCTAAAATCTCCAAGTTCACTAGTTAAGGTCTAATAAATCATGGGCGTGGTGAACATCTTCGACCAGCTTCTTTGACTCCTGACCACTTTGTTTTACCTAAACAAATAAGTTTTGTACCTGAACACATACTGCTTAATATTCAAAACCAAATGATGATAAGTAATTATGTAAAGGAAAATGCCCAACACATGCTTACTTAAAGATACACCAGAGAAGGATCAAATATACTATAAATTTACCTAAATTGTGAGATTACAATATCTATTTCTCACTAACTTATGGTCATCTGAACAAACAAAACTGTAACCATCGCTCATACAACTAACAAACCAATTCTGCAACCATCACTCACGTAACTAACCGAACTTGGTCAAGACTGCTATAAAAACCTTCAAAATATGCGATGACGATAACCACACTACTTCATTCTACAAATTTTTTTTTTTAATTCTGATTCTTTAATGCCTACTCTGCCCGAACGCATCGATGGATGGATCGCCACCTATGGGGGCTTCGTTGCTAACCTCTGATAAGAAAATAACTCCTTTTATTATATGAACAATCGATACAAGTGATTAACAAGAGCCTCTAGACGCAGCTAGATCATAACTCTTGTTCCATTCATATTACACATGCTGTCAATCTGTTTTCTCACAAACAACATAACTCTCTCCAATACTATTTCTCAGTTTATATACAATTATTATTCACACGTGTTAACATCTTACTCCGCACGACTTCCCTTCTTCCTCACATACATCTGATGTAGCTTATCAATACCCCCTCTTCAAAATGTAGTTTGTCCTTAAGCGCAAAGGCTGAAAATTGTGTCTGTAAATCTTGGACAATCTCCCAAGTGTCTTCATGATCCGGAAGGCCTTTTCAATGTACCAATGCTTCCAACACGCCCTTCTCATTGTAATGAGTCTCCAATACGTCCACAGGTTCAACTACCAATTTGTTATTCTCGTTAAATAGTTCTGGCAAGGGAATCACTTGATGATGATCACCCAAAACTTTTTATAGTTGAGACACATAAAAAATTGGATGAATCTTTGTCCCTTCAGGTAGTTGCAATTGATATGCTGATTTACCAAGGTTCTACATTACTTCATAAAGGCCATACTATTAGGTTGCCAACTTATGGCATGCTCTCTTAAAAACTGATTGTTGCCTATAAGGACGTAACTTCAAGAACACACAATCACCCACATTGTGTTCAATATCCCTGTGACGTTTGCATTGTTCTTCACTAGCTGTTGAACATGAATCAAATGGTTTTTAATCTGAGACAGCATTAAATCCCTTTCCTTTAACATCACTTCCAACTCTGATACCTTATTCGACTGTTCCTCAAATCGCAAGATTGCAGGAGGGTCACAACCATATAGTACTTTGAGTGGAGTACACTTCAATGTCGTATGGTAAGAAGAATTATACAAGAATTCCGCCCATGATAAATATTGATGCCACGTCTTGGGATGAGTAGAAGCGAAACATCTTAAATAGGTCTCCAGACATCTATTCAATACTTCTGTCTGACCATATGTCTGAGGGTGAAATGTTGTACCATACTTGAGTTTAGTGCCAAATAATTTGAAGCAGTCTTTCCAAAATACACTTAAAAATGTGTTTCTTCTATCCAACACTATAGATGCTGGAAACCCATGTAATCTCACCACTTCCTTGATGAATAACTTTTCCACATTAAAGGCCAAGAACAAATGTTTAAGACTCAAGAAGTGACTGTACTTACTCAATCTGCCAACTATCACCAAAATAACATTCTTGCCTTGAGATCGGGGTGAACCTTCCACAAAATTCATGGAAATATCCTCCTAAATTTGTTTGGACAAAGGCAAAGGTTGTAACAAGCTAGCGGGTGATAATGTAAAGTACTTATGTCGCTGGCAAACATTACACTCAGATACAAACTTCTGGATGTCTTTCATCAAACTTTCCCAATGAATGACTGTTGAATCCTCTTAACAGTTTTTAGCACCCCGAATGTCCTCCTAGCATACCAACATGATATTCCATTAAGCTCATCTAAGAGTTGGTCAATCATAGGTATTGGAAATTTGTCAGGAACTGTGACTCGGTAAGTGCCCTGTAATCGACACAGAATCTCCAACTGTTGTCCTTTATTTAACCAAAAGTACTGGACTGGAAAAAGGACTCTGAATTGGTCTTATAATACCTGAGTCTAACATTTCTTTCACCATCTTTTCCATTACTTCCTTCTATGCGTGGGAATAAAGATAGGGTCTAACACTCACAGCTGAAGTCCCTGGAGTTAGATTGATAGAATGTTCTCTTCCTCTAATGGGTGGTAAGGAAGTAGAGATCTCAAAAACGCAGTCAAACTGTGATAACACTGTCTTAATCTCGATGTCTAACGGATGTATCTCAGACTGGACTGGACTAGCTACTGATTACACAACTCCAAATCTATCCCTTTTGTGTTGACTTTAAACCCACTCGACAATGATTTCAAAGATATCTTTGAAGTATCCAAGTCAGATTCACCTCTTAGATAAATTGTTTGACCTTTATAGAGGAAGGACATCTCGTTATTTTCCCACTTTACCTTACAATCACCCAAGGTTCTTAGCCAGTATACTCCCAGAATGACATCAATCTGACCCAATTTAAGAACAATGAAATTGGTTGTAAATTCCAAATTTTGAGCTGAAAAAGTCACCTTCTCACATACTCCTAACCCATTCATGATACTAGGATTTTTGTATATCCTAGCAGGTTCAATTAACCTTATGCAGTTGTAATACTTAAGGTGTCAATCCAGTTGGGAAACTTTACTAACAATTGAGATGCAATCAAGGAATCACAAGTCAAGCCAATTCAAAGAGTGGTTTTATATCTAACAATCCTATAATGATCAGAATGCAAAACGTAAATGAGTCACAAAACCATAATAGAAAATGTATGACAAGAAGCGAACTTGAGTAAAAACGAAAACGAGTATAAGCATGAACTAAATAGCAGGAAACGAAACAGTCTCAAGAATGCAATAAAAATCAGAAAGAAAGAAGTCCTAAGGATGAGAGTAATCGATGTCGGTGGAGTATCCTTGTCTATGGAGTGTTTAACATGTCAGAAGGAAACCATCCCTAAACAATGAACATCACTTCTTAGCTAATCCAATCTCTTGACAGAAGCTAATCAAACTCAACCACTTCCAAACCTAGCTCTCGCTAGAGAAACATGATCAAGCATGGCATGAAAAACAAGTTTATTCACGTCAACAAACAACTTAGACAACTAATCTCTTAGGCTAGGAACGTAAGTCTCTGGCACTAGTTGGTTAGACATTTCATCAAACATCTTTTGGGTGCGGAAATGTCTAAGACCTAGTTCCAATTGATCAGAGAGAAACAATTATTTCTAACTCTAGTCCAGAAGGGAATCATACAAATCAAAGCTCAAACACTCTACATCCTAAGATCCTCCACCTAATCTATCCCATCCTCAAGAACTACCACACTACTCAGATCCGAAAATCATCATCAATGATACAAACTCAGAAAACATTGAATCAAGCATTGTAAGATAGATAAAAATGAGATGAACAACTTGAAAAAGAAATCAAACGCAAAATACTAAATAAACTCCAAGATGTCGGATTACAAAGTCTGAGAACGTATTTGGTGGCTAGGTAAAACCTTAAGGAATAGAACAATATGAGATAAAAGATGTCTCAAACCAAGACTTAACAAAATGTATTTATAGTAAAAACATGTAAATCCCAAAAACTTAAAACGACAAGGTGAAGAGTCGGTTTGGGAATCTCCTGAAGCGTGTAAGACAGAACGTCTTCCTGACATGTGCGAACGAGTCGGTGTTGGCTCGATCTAGATGGCTCGAGTGAGGTCGAGTGATGCGTGGTGAGGCTGGCTCGAGCGAGGTCGACTGGGTGGAGTGAAGGGGTGTTGGCTCGAACCAGAGTGGTGTTGGCTCAAACCAGAGTGGTGTTGGCTCGATCCAGAGTGGTTTTGGTTCGAGTTGGGTGTATACGCATCCACTAAAACGATGATAACTCTTGAACCACACCTCCGATTGGCTTGAAATAAACGGCATTGGAAAATGACTCAATTCCATACAACTTTGATGAAGACGTCGAAAGCTAAATCCCACTCGATTGGAACAGCTCGAACAGTGTGTTGGAGAGTGGCTCAAATAGCGGGTCGGAGAGTGGATCGAACGGCGGGTCGGAGAGTGGCTCGAACGGCGGGTCGGAGAGTGGCTCGAACGGCGGGTTGGAGAGTGATGCGTTTCCGACGTCCCCTAGATACCTGAAGTACTCTGAAATGCACAATGTATGCGAGGATGAAGCAAGAACTACCTAGACTTGCAAAGTGTATAGAAAATACTAGAAAATGATGCAAAACAATGAGTCATCCTAACTAAATGCATGATAAATATATGCTAAGGAGAGACAAAATATAGATATATCAACTCACCATGATGCATGTTCCCAATTTAACATTTAAATTATGATCTTCTCTACATATGAGCCTCAGTTTCTTCACTACAGCTGGTTAGATAAAATTGTGGGATGCACCACTGTCCAACATGATCACTATGCCATCTCTGCCAATTGATCCCCTTACTTTGGTGGTTGTTGGGCCATAAATCCTTCCGAAGGACGAAAATAATAAGGCCATGCATTCCCTTACAGGTTCCTCGATTATATATGCTTCATTGTTTTCATCCAAGACTTTCACCTCATAGCCATTGAGTATTGTCATTATTCTCAATTCTTTGTTAGGACACTTATGTTCTCTTGGCCATGGACCATCACACTTAAAACAAATCTCTTTTCTTCTTTTTCATCCAGTTCGGCATTTGTATTGTGCCGTCTTGGTCTTGACTCCACTCTACCAACTGGTTTTTCATTACCTCATATAGCTTCAGTGAAAAAGAGTCTTTGTCTTCCAACTATTAGGATTGTAATGGGAATTCCCTTTGTATTCAGAACTGTAATTTTTCTTATTCTCCTTATTGGCTATCATCAATTCTTTCGTAACAACACTTCACATAATGCTTGATTCCATGACTCTCGCCTCAGCCACTATCTCTGGCAAGTTACGCAGCTTCTGCATGTGGACAAGTTCTTGCATTTCTTGTGCTACCATTTAAAATTATCCCTTCAAGCTTATGTTCATCCAACCCAGATACTTTTGATGAAAGGTCCTCAAATCTCTGTATATAATCGGCTAGAGTTCTTGTTTGTTTGGTGCAAAATAGGCTCTGACTTGGACCACACATCTTCATATTGCCAAATCTCAGCATCAAGCTAGACTTAAACTGTAACCAACTCTCAAACTGTCTCGTGTTAACCACCCAATTATATCAGCTCAACGCCTCTCCGCTTAAACTCACAGACACCAAAACTAGATTTTCCGCATCATTGTATCCACCAATACGAAAGAATCGCTCCACAAGAGAAACCCAAGCGTAGACCCTAGCACTATCAAAGACTGCCATTTCTACATTCTTGATTAAGTTCTCTCTAAGACCAGGCCTAGTGATGCTATGGCAAGGTTACGAGACTGAAGGACGTACCTGATTGCGGCAATCTTGTGATTGAGATGGCACATATTGGCTTGATCCACCCACTTCACAGACTGTTTCAATTCTGGGTAAGGAATTGAGAACCAGATCCAACTTCCTTCCGAAAATCCTCCAATTTTTGCTCGCGAACGTTCATGTCCTTCACCAAACACTCAATCTTGGAACTCATCTGCGAACCCACAAAGATTCAATTATTGTCTCCATCTTAGCTTCCGAGTTGCACATCTCACTTAATTGATCGTAGACATCGGCTAGCGAAGCTATGTTGCTGATAATTCACGAACCGGTCCTATCTCCATAACCATCTTCACGGTAAACTCCCTCGAAAGTTGTGGAAAATCCCAATCGCTCGAACTCTAGTTTCACTGATTGACTCAATCCGAGATCACGACGCACCAATTGATATGAAAAGAACCCCTTTTATTATATGAACGATCGATACAAATTAGTAACAAGAGCCTCCAGATGCAGCTAATTCATAAATTTTGTTCTCTCAGATGACACATGCTGTCAATATGTTTCCTCACAAACAACATAACTCTCTCCAATACTATTTCTCAGTTTATATACAAGTATAATTCACATGTGTTAACATCTTACTCTACACGTATTGCCTTCTTCCTTCTCACATACACTTGATGTAGCTTATCAACCTCAGCGTTTCTTCTTTGGTTCTTCTTGTCGTGTTAACTGGATCAGCCGGAGTTAAGTTCCTCATGGATCTTAAAATACATTCGGTGGAAAACAACAATCCCTTAATCATTGGCTTCAACCTACTGTACCACATCGAAATTTATCGATTGATAGTCAGGTATCGTAATAATCAGCAGCCAAATCCGCCGCCACAGCCATAGCCACAGCTGCAGACGTCGTCGCAGATTCCAAACATCGTTGTCTTCCTAAAATCCGGTGAGTGCTTTGGGGTTCTTCACCGCTGTGGACGATCTTATCAAGTCCATAAAGAGGTTTTACGTTCCAGCAATATGTGTGTGCAGTTACTTTCATATTCTGATTCTGTTAGCTGTTTTACGCATAACAGAGGACTATAGCATTTCTGATGGCTTTTTGGCGGCTGCTTATGGGCTTATCTTTTCACTGACGGAGTCGCTACTCGTGTGTATCCTTCTTTCCGTTAACAATGAACGATAACAATACATAAACAAAATTATTTCAACAATTAATAAGGAACCATTACTAATTTCAGTAATTTAGTTATTAAAATTAAAGGTTAATAGTTCTGATAATAATTTAGTCATTAGATTTAATGGGTATGTAATAATAATAGAAAGACTAATTTGTATAAATTGCATAGATTGATAAATATTTTATTTTTCTTGAGATGGCAAAGTTGGTTTATGAATAAGTTTTAACTGTGAAATGTGTAGTTTTTACTAATTATAAATAGTAAATCCATATGGAATTGGAGAGGTGATTTCTAAATCCATATGGAATTGTAAATTCTAAAAATCAAAACAAATGGATTTTGAAATAACATGTTTTATCCTTGGATTTGAATCATTCTATTTTATACTTTTAAGTCCATTTAAAACATAGTGTGGATTTTGAAATCCAAAAACAAATCATTAAATGAATAACTTTAGATTTTAACAAGTATTTGTAAATCATAAAACCAATAACACATAATTTTGATAAGTATTTTAAAATCAATAATTGATAATTTTTATTTGGATATCTAAATCTATTAAAATCATTCCCCTCTAAATGTATTGGTTTATTAGGTTTTGAAAAATGTACTAAATCTCAACATATCTTTTTTTTTTTGTTTTTTTTGCCTACGAGTCCATAATGCTGTTGAGTCCACACTATGTATTAATTACACTATTTTTTTGCATACGGCACCATCAGTGCATCAAAGATATTAATTAATTACAGTATTAACCTCCTATGCATATTTTAACTAGTATAATTGCTTGACGAAGTTTTGACCCATATTCAATTTTTTAGGATAATTTGGATGGTACGAAAAGGTTGAATTAATATTTATGACAATTGCCCTTAATATTTTGTGTTCGTAGAAAGATATCTCAGATTACTCACACACCTAAATTGTAATGATGCCACTAAACCACATCGCTCACTTTTTATTTTACCTTGTAGATTCTTATTTTCATAAGACCGTATTGTTGTATTTTGAAAAAAAACAGACCGAATTGTTGTAAATAATTTTATCTCATTTTTTTTCCAACTTTAATAATAAATCGTCCAGACCAGAATTCATAAAGATTGAAAATGGGTTTCAACGGTTTTTTTGTTTTATGTTGCCAATATGTTACAAGTTTTCTATTCAAGGATTAGATTGTAAAATATCAGAGTTTGAGGAGATATGAGTCATATGGCACACTTCAATTGCCATTTGATATAACGGTTCATAAATAGAAGTCTTATTTGTTTGAAGAATTTAAAGAGATTCTCTCCAACAGAAAGAAACAAAGTTCGCGCTTAGATTGACAAGGAAAAAGGGTGTATACAAATTAAACATTTGATAGTTTGTATTAAATAACCATAACACATTCTAAGTTGTTCAATTATGAAAACAGTTTTTAATATAATTTATATATTATTTAACTAGTAAGTTGTAAAATACTTTAAAATATTCGGTTATTGGAAATATTTTAAGCATTGGATTTTAATATCTTTAAAGGATCTTAAGTTAAAGTTACAAATATATGAATCTCATGGTCTTAAAGTGGAATTCGAAGAGATTGTACAATAAATCAAAAAAAAAAAAATTATATTCACAAAAAAATCATTAAAACAATTCTAAAACTCATTAAAGCTCAAATAATTTAAAATATAAGATTGAATATATTTATGGTCATTATAGTTTTGTTTCTTTCTTTCTTTACTTTAATGTTCTAACTGGAACTGTCTAAATTCTGATGATGTGATATTTTTTTTATCCGAATTGTAATAATTTATGTGAGTTCATTCGTGTTTTTACTTTTATTATGCGTAATTCATGAAGTTTCTTGTCTCCAAACAACATCACTCGAGAAACAACTTCAAGGTTAGAAACAGTTTGAAGAAATTTGGACACTCAAAGGCAGAACAATCTCTCTTTAGTATCAATGATCTATTTTCCAAATCCAAAAAAAAAAACTCTTATTTAGAATATGAACAAGACTTGGTCAACACTCAACACTAGGAGGATCACACGACCGATACATAATTTATGTTTCACTTGGGTTTTGTTTCACCAATACATTGTGAGTCGTGACATCACAAATGGAACCGGACTTGCATGGTTGGCGCTTCTCATGCTATGTTGGCTTAAGTTGCCAATGACGCTAAGAAACTTAACCACAAAGCCCTCTGTGTGAAACTGTTAAACTTAGCATTGGCCTCTATACAAGGATGGACTGAGAAAAGGTATTGACTTTTCTTGATTAGCCAAGAACAAATATAATTACAAAATGTTTGAATTTAAATGTGCCATTGTTCTTATTAGGTTATTGAACTCCAAAGAAGAAATGTGGGATTGATAGAAAATCTTTTGACATTGGTGTTATCATCGTCAATAATCTTGGGTGGGAGAAGTGACGATTTCTCAAGGGAAAGGAGATGAGAAATTGGTGGATTATTGAAGAGACTGCGTCAATTATTACTTGTATTGCTTATTCTTACCTTGGTGTTTTATTGAAGATATAAGCTTCTTCTTTTTTTTAAGCTTGAGAACAATTTTGGAGGCAGCTAATGTAAGTTTATCTGACTAAGCAAATAGCAACCATTCACTTTTATTTTCTTGTAGCATATAATAATTATTAATGAGTTGAACCGTGGACTGACAAGTTCTTTCCATTGATCCGGTGATCCGGAAGATTTTTCTGTTCACCATCCGAGTAGGTTTGAAAAAAACACTGTCTCATAGAGACATATGGTTTCTATATTTATATAGACTTAGTACAATTTAGTTTCTACTGTGTTGAAACTGAATCGTCCCCAAAAGTCGAGAGGTTTGATTAGCTTTATTTAGAGACTTGGAGTGATAATATAAAGAAAAACTACAAGAACTTTATAGAGACTAAATCGAGATACTCACCATCCATCCATGAATCCATGTAATCAAGAATCAGTTTTCTCAGTGATTGCCTTTGTTACAAATTAATCAAAGGGTGATACAGCTCAAGAACTTATATGATATGTGGAGTGTACCCTTCACCGGCTCTGCCTCTATTGCATTTGCATAACACATTAATGGGATGCCAAGTAGAGAGTAAAGATTAGAATTTTTTTGTGAGGAACATAAAAAATGGTTAACAAAGTATTAATAGATAGATTAACAACTTTTGCTATGTATATTTTCTAGTTTTCTCGCTTTCGTTTTTTTTAAAGCAAATGTCGAAATCTTCTAGTGCTTTACTTTACTCCCACAAAAGAAGTACTCTATTGTCAACTTCACAAATAGTTTAGATTAATTTAAACCCACTATAATTATAATTAACAAAAACCGGACATTTAAGAATAGTAGTTTCTTTCATCCACAAGCATATATATGTCAAATGTGACATTTAAGAATAGTAGTTTCTTTCATCCACAAGCATATATATGTCAAATGTGACATTTAAGAATAGTAGTTTCTTTCATCCACAAGCATATATATGTCAAATGTAAGAAAATTAGTTTCTTTCATATGTTAAAGTAAATGTCTCTCTCTAAAATGGGCATTACTTTTTATTGTAGTAACTAATGATATTGCTGATATTACATAAAAAATGTTTTTATAAAAAAAATATCTATAAATGTCAAAATTTATAGGATAGTGTTTGGGTGAATTTGCTGAGTAGCCAAAAAAAAAAGTAATAAATAATATAGCCATCTATTTAAAAAAATTAGATATTTAGGATCAAGAGCAGGGTAAATTACTATTTTGGGTCTTATAATTTGAGGGTAGTGGTGGATAGGGTGAACAGCGGTGGTGGTGGACGGTGATCCGGCAGTACTCCGGCGGTACTTCGGCGATACTCCAGCGGTACTACGGCAATATTCTAGCAATGTTTCGGCGATTGTCTGGCGATGTTCTGGTGGTTGCCCGGCGGTGGTTCGGCGGTACTCCAGCGGTTTTCCGGCAGTGGTCAGGTGGCTGGAGGTGGAGTGATGGTGGTAGAAGGTTGTTGCTAGGAAATAGAAGGAGTGTGGTTGGTGGTTATAGGAGTGGGTATACCAGAAAATATAATAAAATTAATATGGTATATATTATATATTATATAGAGAATATATTAGGTTTATGGTTAGAGTAGTTAGTTATTTAATTTTAGTTTTTTTTAGTTACTCTTGCCAATTTCCCCTTTTTTTTTGTGCAAAATATTTTTTTTGCCTATGAATCCATAATATTGTTGAGTGAGCCCACTGACTATGTTTTAAAAACTACGTCACCATCACTGCATCAATGATCTTAATTAATGACAGCCCTAGCCATATATATCTAACTAGTATAATTGCTTTAAGAAGTTTTCACCCATATTCAATTTTTTGGGATAATCTGGGTGGTAGGAAAATGTCGAATTAATCTACAGTAAAACCTCTATAAATTAATAAGATCGGGACCATGAAATTTTATTAATTTATAGAGGTTTTAATTTATCGATAAATTAATAATTATGAATTTATCGATAAATTAATATATTATTAATTTATGAAGAGATTTTCTCATTTCATTATGAAAATTTTCTATTACAAAATAAGATACTTTTGTTATCATTCACATTTTTAAAGAATTTTCTTAATTTATAATCTTGGTTATCGTAATAGGATGAATGTCAACTTTTTAATAGATTATCTAGGTAAATATGAGAAATGTTAGAAGTTTGGAGTTTAGAAAAAATTGTTACTACTATCTTTCATGGTACCTTTAAAACCAATTACTAAATAAGCAATTATCGCATTTATGTCTCTTCACAATTTATGGATGCGATTTGAAAATACAACAATATAAAAATTAGAGATGAGCTCCAACAAGAATGTAAATTCAAGAATAGACAAACAACAATAGAGTCATATTTCACTAGATTTTCTTAGATATATATATATATATATATCAGTTTATATGATTATTAATTTATGATATTGATGGGACCATATTTTTACTTAGGTTTCCAAAAAAAATTATTATCTTATTATTTTATCGAAATGTATCATTTTTTATACCGTCCCAACTCGGAATCGGAAGAATTTATTAATTTATAGAGAGTATTAATTTAAAGAGTATTAATTTATAGAGGTTCTATTGTATTGTGTTCGTACGTAAACAGATACCAGATTACTAGCTCACACACTTAAACTGTAGTGATGCCACCAAACCTGCACATCACTCACTTTTTATTTTACCTTATAGATTCTTAATTTCACAAGACCGAATTGTTGTACTTTAACAACAACAACAACACAAAAAAGACCGAATTGTTGTGCATATTTTACCTCAGTTTTGTCCAAACTTCAATAATAAATCCTCCAAACTGAAAATTAGATTATTTTTATTTTTTTTTGTCAACAAATTAAATTATTTTTAGGATATTCAATTTCATTAGTCATAAAGTTCAAATTTAAAGTTTGGCTAGATTATTTTCTAGGATATTCAGTTTCATTAGTTATAAAGTTCAAATTTAAACATTGATGTACTAGTTACACTAGTGAGTTGATTGTACCATAAAGTTCAAAACTAAACGTAATTGTGACAATTAAACTAACTAAAAAAAAAAAAAATACTTAATTTTAAAAGTAAAACAAAAGAGTTTTACATAAAAGTATAGTTACACTAACATATAAATTAATTTTTAACTACCATCATTTTAGAACCACTCATACAAACTGTGCAATGTAGAATTTGTAATAATTTAAAGAGACGACATAATATATTGACTTGAAGAATTAGCGTAGATAGGAAATTTAAATCAACGCCGATGGAGATCTAAAGTTGTTGATTCTTCAATGTTTTGTATTCACAACAACAACAATATATTTGTATCCATGTAAATTATCGCAGAGTGACATCACACATGGAACCGGACTTGGTTGGCGCTTCTCATGCTATGTTGGCTTAAGTTATATAAATGACGCTAAGAAGCAACCTATTATGTTATATAACTGAGTTTGAAATTTTGGTAACTAATTAACTGCATTAGCGTTTTAATGGTAATTGTTTCTAAAACATGATTTATATGTGAAAAATGTTACAAAAATACTAATATAAGATATTATTTTTTATCTTACGTATATATATACTACGAGAAAACATAATGATTTACTACTGGTAGAAAACTTCTGTGTATAACCAGTCCATGATTTGCCAGTTCATAAAATTTATTTAATAAAAGTTATATAATAATTATCAATGATCCAGTGATCTGGAAAACTTTTCTGTTCACCATCCGGGTAGCTTTGAAAAAAACACTCTCCCATAGAGACATATGGTTTCTATATCCTGATATCCATATAGCTAGTCTTAGTACAATTTAGTTTCTACTGTGTTCTAACTGAATCATCCCCACAAGTCGAGAGGATTGATTAGCTTTATTTAGAGACTTGGAGTGATAATATAAAAACTGCCCAATGCTTAATTAATTGCTTCTCTGAATTATATATTTTCTAGACGAAAAATATATTTCTTATAAACGACATTTATTTGTTATTTCAAGCATTATGTGGTAGAGACTCCTCATACACAACAAAATAAAATTGTTTGGACCTTTTAACACGTAAAACTATGTAGTGAGATGACAAGAAAGATACAGGTTTTATTGTAAGATTCAAATCATATATATAATAGCAGAGTCTTCTCTCATTAGAGAGCTCCACTTCAGCATAATTTTTTATAAATTTTGTGGACTTTGTCTCTAATTTGAAATTATGTGGGCTTTATCCAGTTTTATAAGTCTACTCTTTTTTATTTAATTTTCCAGAACATAAGTATTTTGATGACAAAATATTAAAAACGTAGAAATATCACTATCAAAACATTTTTAATCGACATGATTCTAAGATAAACCATCAACTTAATATTTTACATCAAAACCAGTAAAAAAATTTCGAAATATACAGGAAAAGAAAACAAAATGGTATTTCTATGTATATTTTAGATTCATAGAAAACAAAATTTAAACAAAATGGAGGTTGGACCAACACAGTTTAATCTTTTAGATTCATAGAAATCAACTTAATAACTAGATAAACCAAACAAAAAGAAACGAAACTCTTTACAACAACACATAGAATAATACACTATTAACGAGCATCAAAATAAAAATAACAACAATCTAATCTACTAAACAACCTATTTAGCTTCCACCAGCAAGCGAAACCAAAATAGACTCAATGAACAGTCTTCCCATGACTTACCAGAAGCATCACCAATCAAACAATCAACCACTCTCCTAAATTGAAAGAAAAATGCATGCATGGATGATGAACAATCGAATTCAAAGGAAAAGGACAAAAATAGTCACGAAGAATGACTGGATGAAGAAGATAATTAAGTACGGACACTCTCATTTCAGAACAAAGCTACCAGAAAATTAACACAAAATACGGTAAAATCCTATAATAAAACAAGAACTGCCCAACAAGGTAATAAATAATCTTTGGATAATCGCCAAGTAAAAATGGCCCATTTTGGCCACATATATATTGAGGCCTTAATAATACAATATAGATATATATGAAAGAGAATAACAGCTTACACCATACACAAACACATAGGAAAGGAAAAATAAATAAAATGTGTATAAAAATAAAAGAGAAAAATGTCATTAAAAGCATGAAGTTATATAGTAAAAACGTTTTTAAAAAGGCTCAACTTTGCTTATGGTGAATTAAATTGTCAACTTTTATTATTTTTTCAGTTAAATCACAAATGTTTATTGACTTTACCAAATTAGACACATAGTTAAGTCAATTAACAGATGAATTTTACAATGTAAGTCAACGCTGATAACTTCTGTTAAACAGTGAAACGACGTCGTTTGTAAGTTAAAAATAAAATAACAGAGCCGCTGCGTATATTGACAATTTTACATAACAAAAAATATATATATTGTCGAAGAATTTGAACCTTAGCTTTTTCTCAAATTCAGATTTAAGCCGCCAATGGATTCCGTGGGAATCGTCATCTGAACTCCACTGCCATCCATGGGAATGTCTCAGCGAGGAGATGGTGATCTCCGCCACGAAATCTAGAATGTGAGATAGAATTAAAATTTGATAAATCGTAATGGAGAAATAGAAAAAAAAATCATATTGGAATTGGTCAATGGAAACGCTTAAATGAGGAAGAAAGAAAATTTTACTGATAAGTACGCGGTTCTATCGATCGTGAGAAGGAGAAAGTCCAATTAAGAGATTACCAAAAAATATATAAATATGTGTTTGGTTAAGTATTGATTAACTCATCCAACATGTGGCAGGTTCGAATCACCATATCATGTTTTTCTTTTAATATTACAAATCGACGTCATTTTACTGTTTAACGGATCTTACCGACGTTGACTTAATCCTATAAAATATATCCGTCAGTTGACTTAACTATGTGTTTTATTTGGCAAAATTAACAAAAGTTTGCGATTTAACGTTAAAAAGTAATAAAAATTGACAATTTAATTAATATTTTTACTAACTTCATGCTTTTATTGATATTTTCTCAAAAATAAAATAGAATGGTCAATAGAATAACAAAGAATCCCGCGCAACGCGCGAGTTTCATCTCTAGTTGATAAAGATGGTTGAGATGTTCACCACGCCACGAATTAGAACCGGACTATTGAGCTTGGAGATTTAAAGGTCAGGGTTTAACTTTCCACTTTTGTATCTGCTGACATAAAAATATTTTGACGTTCAATCAAAAAATCAGTATTCTCAGTAATTGCCTTGTTACAAACTCCTGCAGACTGGAATGAGAAATTCCCGTAGAATTACGAGTTTCCCGTAGAATTACATTACCTAAAACCTTGTAGAAACACTAAACTTTAGTGTTTTTAGGAGTAAGTTAATGTTGGATGACTCAGAGCGTAGAAACTGGTTCATGGAGGTATGTAAAAATAACAAATATGCTAGCTCTATTAAGTCATAACACTAAGTCCCTTTGTTTTTTATTTTCTTGCAGCATATTTCTCTCTTGATTCAAAGTTAGGAGGAATGCTGAATAGGTGGTGTTCTGTTCGTAGATCGAATCTCATGGGCTTCACTCATTCACAAACTTTGTTTTCTCTGTTTCTTATGTTGTAACGTGGGCTTATTTATGTCTCTGTTTTTGCAAACTTTTGTGAAATATTTTCCATTTGTTGACAAATATGTAACATTTAAAGTTTTAAACAACCAAAAAAAGAATTTGTATTTATTGTATTCTTTTCTGTGGAGCATGCACGGACAGAATTATCAACATTGTTGTGAAGCATTTTGGTGCTTGTATGGTGTTGTAAGAAAAGTAGACAACTCTCTCTTCTCTCTTTCCAAAACGTTTTTTGTTTTTATCAAAGAACAAGAGAGACAGAGAGAGTAACTCCATGCTTCTGTTAAAACAGAGTATAGAAACAGAGCATAAGAGTGTGTGAGAGGTTCCATGGAACTGAATTTAGCCATTCATAGACTACATATATTTAATATGCAGAAAGAAAAACTACAGGAACTTTATAGAGACTAAATCGAGATACTCACCATCCATCCATGATTGCCTTCTCAGTGATTGCCTTTGTTACAAATTAATCAAAGGGTGATACAGCTCAAGAACTTATATGATATGTGGAGTGTAAGCACATCATTCGACTGTTCAAGTATCCCCCAAATCTCTAATCCAGAAAAGCCGAGGCGCTTCTCCAACCTAATTACCTCACACCAAATACTCTTCTTGTCTTTTTGGCAGAAAGGTATTTGCCCCTGCCATGGCTGCACTGGAATGAGAAGCTCCCGTAGAATTACGAGTTTCCCACAATAGTTAGCTAATCTAGGACAGTAAATACCACACTAAATAGAAATTTTTTTCCAAAACCTTAACCACGAACCAGTCACTACGCTCTGAGTCATACCACATTAACCCACTCCCAAAAACACTAAAGTTTACATTTTCTATAATGCACCAAGGTCCTTTGCTCAAACTCGCCTTTGGAGAATCCTTCCATCTTCCTTGTTTTGAATCATATTCACACGTTTTAAGCTTACTATTAACGTAAAGTTGTCCTCTACGAAGCTGAACTTTAGCGTCATCACAAGGGCTAAGCAGTGGCTTCCAAGTCTGAGAGTTTAAATCGTAAACCTCAGCCAAGTTCATGGAGGAGGATTTTGAGTCCTTTGTTCCTCCAATAACAAAAATCTTGCCGTCTATAAAAGCAGACTTGGCGCGTTTCCTTGCCACCAACATGTTAGGAGCATCCCGCCACGTGTGAGTCCGACAATCAAACACATGAACGGCCGAGGATGGCCGCTTGTCGTCGTTAATGGTTCCGCCCATTTGGTAGATTTCGAAACCTACGGCTACAGCGGACGGCTTGGATGGAGCAGAGGGAGAAGGTGCTATGGGTGATAAGCTCAACCCATCATCCTTAATACGGCCGTTGGTGACTATGGTTTGATTAACAAGGAACCAGCGATCATAAGGGGGTAAGCGTTGGCATAAGTAGAGGTAAGGCTCTGTGTTTCCAATCCAGGAGCGAGACTGATAGAGCTCTGGGGAAGATATGAGAGAGCGGAGGGTCTTGGAGACTAAAGAGAAGGAGCGGTAGTGATATCTCGAGATGCGAGCTAAACAGCTCAAAAGGATTTCATTTGGAAGTGATGACAACGACGACGGAGGAATAAGATTCTTCCTCTTCTTCTCCATCCCATCCTTCTGCCGTGGCTGCTCTACTACTTTGGCGTCCATAGAAGGGACTAGGTTTCTTTTACTTTGACCGTAAAATTTTGAATACATACTTTAATTTTAGTAGTAAATTTGAAATCTATACTAAATTTTTAAAATTTTTGAATTGTATCTTATATATGGCACAAAATGACTATTTTATTCTTAATTAAAATTTTATTTAAAATATTTAAAATAAATAAAATATAACTAAATTAATTCATTTGACCAAACTATTTCTAAAAATACTGTGTAAAGTAGATATTCTAAATTTTGCTAAATGTTTTTAAGAAAATGATGAATTAATTTAATATATATAATATTAATCAATAACAAAAAATTAAAATTCAGATAAAATAAATATAATATCCCCTTAAGTAATAATTAAAGTATCTGATATTATTTAGTCATTTACTTTCAAAAAAATTTATATATAAATAAAATAATTAGAATTATTTTTTTGGATTTATGTTAAGTAAAATTTCAGATAATAATAGTTATAAATATATATATATATATATATAATTCACTAATAATTTTTTATTTTTTCAATCAATAAAATGTTTTGAAAAATAAATATATATTTCGATATATTAAATATTTTACTGAAAATTTGAATATAAGTTACATAATTTTAATTTATTCTAAAAATTATTAAGTGTAATAAAATAATTAAATATTATGAGCTTTTAGAAAATAAATCAACATTTTAAAAAATCGATTATGTAATTAAAAGAATAAGTTCATTTCAAAATATTTAGCTTTCAAATAACTATAATATTAAGTGTAATTTTCAAATTTTTTAAAGAAGAGTTTATTATGTCATTTAGATGACACACACTTGTAGTTGTAGACGAACAGCTCAAGAACAAATTAAAAGTTCATATTAAAAAGATGAAAAAGATATCACACGCTCGCTAGCTAATCATAACCGGATATTAGAAAGAGGTCATGAAAATCAAGATTTCTAGTAGAAATCGAGAACAAACCCACAAAAATTATGTATAGAGCAAAACCAAAATCTTTCATCAGGTTTTATTTCCTGATCTCCCTCACAACAGAGACCGTGTTCATCATCTAAATGTTCATGAAATCAACAAAAAAAAAGTGCACCAAATGGGTACTAGATTGAGAAATAAAATATTTGCAGATTTTATTAAAAATGGAAGATAACAATGGAAAAAGTTATTTCTATTTTCTTTTCTTTTTTTGGTTTTTGAGAGATTTGAGTAAGTTTTGAACATATTTTGGTTGATTTGTTAGATTTTTTATTTAATTACTTGTGCTGAAGTTTCCCAACTGACGACGAATATCCGTCTTCGTTCTACTTCTCAATAAGATGATCAATGTGATTTGCCTATTGCACATGGGCACTTTTTTTTTTTTGTAAACAGTCTCGTAAGTATTGTTTAATATTATAGAGTAAACATTCATCACATATTAATAAAATAGAGAAGCAGATTAAGTTTGATTAATTACTAAACCGGGATTATGTTTGATTAGCAAATGAACTTAGGAAGAGTCGCTAATAAACACACACGATCAGAGACTGGAATCACATAGTTTTATACTAAAAGTCAACACACAATCATAAACGGTTGCGGTTGAGGGAAGGGTCACACGATCAGACACGCCGGTGGTGGTTGAGAGCAACCCTGAAACAGGCAACGGACTCCCTGGCAACACTTGAGTCATTTAAATGACACACACACTTGTAGTTGTAGACGAACAGTTCAATAACAAATTAAAAGTCCATATCAAAAAGATGAGAAAGATATCACACGCTCGCTAGCTAATCATAACCGGATATTATAAAGGAGATCATGAAAATCAAGAATTATAGTAAAAATCGAGAACAAACACCGAAAATTACGTACAAATCGAGCAAGACGAAGAATGAAATCTTTGATCAGGTTTTATTTTCAGTAAAATCATAATGAGACAGAATCTAGATCCTACTCCCTAAGCTAGAGATAAATTACAGTTCATGTTTCACACACAGAGACACTTGTAGACTAACAAACAGTCCAAGAACAAAAGCCATATCAAAAAGATCCACACGCTCGCTAGCTAATCATAACCGATATTAAGAAGAGATCATGAAAATCAAGGCTCTCTTCGTTCTCTGAGTTTATATAAAAGTCTCTGTTCTTTTTTCCACATATAATCTCAAGAACCAAGACTCCGAAACTGAAGACATCTGACTTTGTTGAATAAGTTCCGTTCTTGGCGTATTCCGGAGACATGTAACCGCTGTGTCAAGCCAGAAACATGAAACACAATTGTGAGTTTTTGTAAAGTTGATTTATTAATTTCCAAAGGTAACGAACTAACGATGATGTTGATAGTTCGGTTGCTTACTAACTTCCGATGATCTTTGTGGTGTTAGCTTTTGTCTTATTCTTATCAATGATTTTGCCTATCCTGAAATCCGATATCTTTGGAACCATATCTTTATCAAGTAACACGTTACTCGGTTTTAAGTCTCTGTGGACAATCAGATACCGCGAATCTTGGTGAAGATATAAAAGCCCCCAAGCGATTCCATTAATAATTTGGACCCTCTTCTCCCAGTTTAGTTTACAACTTTGGGTTTCGTCTAAGAAAAAATTATTGAATCAAACTCAAGACTTTAACGAATAACTCTCGTATTATTGCTTTAGAAACTTCTCAAAACTAAAGCCTCCTTAATCTCTCTAATCTCACAAGTGTTGTTACAACTCAACAACTCCTTATATATAGAGAGATTCATAATATTTTCTTTAATTAAAATAACAATTAGATAACTCCTAATTTGTCCTAATCCTAATCTCTTTGGGAACCATATCTTGGTGAGATTAGGATGTCTTCAAGCTCAAGTTAATTCAAGCTTATCCTCACCATTCACCCCCATAAGCTTGAAGTCCTTCTTTGACACATCTTGTACACCAATATAGTCTCTCATCTCCTTGAATTTGATCCTTGCAAGTGGTTTAGTCAATATATCAGCCTTCTGTTCAACACCAGGGACATGCTCAACCTCCACCTGCTCATTCTCAACACACTCACGAATAAAATGATATTTCCTGTGAATGTGCTTACTCCGTCCATGGAAAAATGGATTTTTGGTGAGTGCTATAGCAGACCTGTTATATATCCGAACAGTTACCCTCTCAGGCTCAACTCCTATAACTTCAGAAAGCAAATCCTTCAACCAGATGGCCTGCTTAGCTGCCTCAGTTGCAGCCATAAACTCAGCCTCACAAAAAGACAGAGCCACGGTTTCCTGCTTCTGTGAGCACCAGGTGATCGGACAGTCATTGAGATACAAAATGTGGCCACTGGTGCTCCTTCCGTCGTCCTCATCCACATTGTGGCTACTGTTGCAATACCTAATCAAACCAGAGCTACTTCCTCTTTTAAATGTGAGACCAAATCTTGTAGTTCCCTGCAAATATCTCAAAACATGCTTTAATGCCACACCATGACTCTTCTTGGGATCATGCATATAACGGCTAAGAATTCCAACTGCAAATGAAAGATCTGGTCTGGTGTGAATCAGATATCTGAGACAGCCAATGCATCTTCTATACTCGCTCTCACCAATGGACTGTTCGTCCACAGCCTTAGAGAGTTTTATTCCTGAATCCATTGGAATCTGTACTGCATTACAATCACTCATACCACACTCTTCAAGAATCCTTGCTGCGTATCTTTCTTGTTTCAAAGTAATTCCTGTGTTTTCTTGTAAGACTTCGATACCGAGATAATACGTCAATCTTCCAAGATCACTCATATCAAACTTAGAAGACATTCTCTGTTTGAACTCGTGAATCAACTTCAAACTGCTACCAGACGAGGAGATCATCTACATAAACCACAACAACTAGCAAATCATTCTTCTCTTGTCTTCGATATAACGCAGGTTCTTTAGTTGTCTACTGTTCTCTTGTAAGAAAAGTAGACAACTTTCTATTCTGTCTTTCCAAAACGTTTTGTGTTTTTATCAAAGAACAAGAACAAAACAAACACAAGAGAGAGATAGAGAGAGTAACTCCTTGTTTCTGTTAAAAACAGAGTATAGAAACAGAGCATAAGAGAGTGTGAAAGAAAAACTACAGGAACTTTATAGAGACTAAATCGAGATACTCACCATCCATCCATGAATCCATGTAATCAAGAATCAGTTTTCTCAGGTTATTGCCTTTGTTACAAATTAATCAAAGGGTGATACAGCTCAAGAACTTATATGATATGTGGAGTGTAAGCACATCATTCGACTGTTCAAGTAAACCCCAAATCTCTAATCCAGAAAAGCCGAGGCGCTTCTCCAACCTAATCACGTCACACCAAATACTCTTCCTCTTCCTTGCAGAGGCTGGAATGAGAAACTCCCGTAGAATTACGAGTTTCCCACAATAGTTAGCTAACCTAGGACAGTAAATACCACACTTGATATGAAAATTTTCTAAACCCTTAACCACGAACCAGTCACTACGCTCTGAGTCATACCACATTAACTCACTCCCAAAAACACTAAAGTTTACATTTTCTATAATGCACCAAGGTCCTTTGCTCAAACTCGCCTTTGGAGAATCCTTCCATCTTCCTTGTTTTGAATCATATTCATACGTTTTAAGCTTACTATTAACGTAAAGTTGTCCTCTACGAAGCTGAACTTTAGCGTCATCACAAGGGCTAAGCAGTGGCTTCCAAGTCTGAGTCTTTAAATCGTAAACCTCAGCCCAGTTCATCGAGGAGGATTTTGAGTCCTTTGTTCCTCCAATAACAAAAATCTTGCCGTCTATAAAAGCAGACTTGGCGCGTTTCCTTGCTACCAACATGTTAGGAGCATCCCGCCACGTGTGAGTCCGACAATCAAACACATGAACGGCCGAGGATGGCCGCTTGTCGTCGTTGATGGTTCCGCCAATTTGGTAGATTTCGAAACCTACGGCTACAGTGGACGGCTTGGATGGAGCAGAGGGAGAAGGTGCTATGGGTGATAAGCTCAACCCATCATCCTTAATACGGCCGTTGGTAACTATGGTTTGATTAACAAGGAACCAGCGCTCATAAGGAGGTAAGCGTTGGCATATGTAGAGGTAAGGCTCTGTGTTTCCAATCCAGGAGCGAGACTGATAGAGCTCTGGAGAAGATATGAGAGAGCGGAGGGTCTAGGAGACTAAAGAGAAGGAGCGGTAGTGATATCTCGAGATGCGAGCTAAACAGTTCAAAAGGATTTCACTTGGAAGTGATGAAATCGACGACGAAGGAATAAGATTATTCCTCTTCTTCTCCATCCTATCCTTCTGCCGTGGCTGCTCTACTACTACTTTGGCGTCCATAGAAGCGACCTAGGTTTCTTTTACTTTGACCTTATTATATAGGATTGTCTAATATATTAATTATTCCTTAAGTTTTTATCATTATAATAGATAAACAGCTATTAATTAGTTTTATATGCAAAAAGAAAATTTATTATGGAAATCTCAACTAATTTAAAAGATGTATAATATGAAAGACAAGAAGATTTTTAGTAAGTTCAAAAAAATATTCTTTCATATTATACATCTTTTAAATCTTCTTGTCTTCTAGGTAGTTTTTTTTTTTGTTAAAAGATCGAGAACTATAATTTTTGCAAATCTTTTCTAAAATGGAAGATAACAATGGAAAAACTATATACATGGTGTTGTAAAACAAGTTGATTAATCCATCAACACATGTCATCACACATATCATTACCATGTTAATAAGTAGTATGACTCATAACTCTTTCATTCCACTATAAATATGAATTGTACAGCATGAGAAAGTGATGATAAGAAGACAAAAGCTTTTACTCTCCCCCCACTCTCTCTTAGTCTCTCCTCTCTCTCCCTCTCTTTAATGTTTCTTGTTTTACTTTATAGAAAACTATATACACATATAGGTGTATTATAGTTATAGTTCATATTACGTTATCAGCACGATCGTCTCTCTGCTCCAACCGATCCAACCGTTTCTATACAGATCACTCTTTTGAGATAATTATGTCAAATCTCGCCAGACTCGAAATCCTTGCCCTTGATGTATCTGGAAAAAATTATATGACATGGGCATCGGATGCACGAATGCATCTGAGATCGGATGGGCTTTTAAGCACCATCGATCCGTCGAAAACGACGTCAGATGAGGATAAGGCCAAGGCCATGGTGTTTTTACGCCACCACCTCCACGATAATCTGAAAAACGAGTACATCACGAAAGAAGATCCTGTAGATCTTTGGCAATCACTCAAAGATAGGTTTGATCACCAGAAATATGTGATCTTACCAAAGGCTAGACATGAGTGGTTAAATCTCCGGTTCTTGGATTACAAAAGTGTTGGTGAATTTAATTCCGCTATGTTCGGAATCACCTCCAGGATGGCTTTGTGTGGCGAAGAAGTGAGCGATTATGATATGATCGAAAAAACGCTCTCAACTTTTCATCCTGGTAATGTAATCCTGCAAGAACAATACCGGACCAAAGGATACACTCGATTTTCTGAGTTAATGCACGTTCTTCTTGTTGCTGAACAAAATAATCAACTCGTGATGCTGAATCATCAAACTCGCCCAACTGGATCAGCTCCACTTCCAGAAGTGAATGTTGCTTCATCCAGTTATAATTGGCAAGGACGAGGACGCGGACGCGGTCGAGGCCGTGGCCGTGGTCATGGGCGTGGAGGAGGTCGTGGCCGAGGTAGAGGAAGAGGTCACTATTCTAATAGCTTCAACGCTGGCAAAGCCAACAACGATCTTCATGTAAATGATGCCAGCCGCATTATAAAGAAAAAAGATGAGAGTATTTGTTACAGATGCGGCATGAAAGGTCATTGGTACCAAACTTGTCGTATACCATAGCATTTGGCCGATCTATATCAAGCGTCTCAAAAGGAAAAAGAAAGAGACGTTGAGACCAATCTCATCTCAAATGAAGCTGGACCTTCCTACCATGGTCTCAATGATGAAACTCATCTGGATATCGCAGATTTTCTCGTCAATCAAGAGAGTGGAAAATCATGCGATTAAAATCTTTATGTAAAATATGCTTGTAAAACTTTTGGTGTTTAAAGTCCTTTTTGTAATATATTTTAAATCTCCTAAGACTTTGTTATATATTAATGCATATTTTATGAATGATTTATCTCCAGAAAATGTGAACTTTTGAGATTGAAGACGAAGAAATGTGTCTAGCAGATAGTGCTACTACGCACTCAATATTTAGAGATAAAAAATATTTCTCCTCTCTCAAAATGAATGACTCCGCTAAAGGCGTGAGCACTATATCTGGAAATGCAAAAATTATAATGGGCTTCGGCGAAGCCAATTTTTCAATGCCAAGGGGAACAAAATTTGAAATAAAAGATGCATTATTCCCCTTAGTCTCAATGAAACTTGATAAGTTTCAGAGAATATCCGAAGAAATGGATATCATATAAAGACTATGAATAAGAATGGCATTGAATATCTTTGCATCAAATCCGAGGAAAAACATATATTGGAAGAGTTACCAATGTTATCCTCTGGATTATATTGCACAAAAATAAATGTATTCGCATCGTATGTTACAGTAAACTCAAAGTTTACTAATACGTTTAAGATTTGGCATGAGAGACTTGGACATCCTGGTTCAATCATGATGCGAAAAATTGTGCAAAATTCTAATGGCCACCCGTTAAAAAACCAGAAAATTTATTGTTCTGGTGAGTTTTCATGTGATGCATGTTCTCAAGGAAAACTCATAATTAGGCCATCGCCAACCAAAGTCGGGAATGAATTGCCAATATTCTTAGAGAGAATACATGGTGATATATGTGGACCTATTCACCCTTCATGCGGGCCATTTCGTTATTTTATGGTAATGATTGACGCATCTAGTAAATGGTCATATGTGTGTCTTTTGACAACACGAAATACGGCTTTCGTAAAATTCATTTCCCAAATAATCAGGTTAAAAGCACAATTCCCCGATTATGCCATAAAGAAAGTAAGGCTTGATAACGCTGGTGAATTCACTTCACAAGCTTTTAATGAATATTGTATGTCAATGGGAATTGATGTTGAACATCCGGTCCCTCATGTTCATACACAAAATGGCATGGCTGAATCTTTGATTAAATGGTTACAACTCATTGCTAGACCGTTGATATTGAGAACAAAACTCCCAATTTCTATATGGGGTCATGCTATATTGCATGCTGCAGCGTTGGTCCAAATACGACCAAGTGCATACAATACATATTCCCCTTTACAATTAACGTCTGGTCAAGAACCAAACATTTCTCATCTCCGTGTTTTTGGATGTGCGGTTTATGTTCCTATAGCCCCACCGCAAAGAACAAAAATGGGGCCACAAAGGAGATTGGAAATATACGTCGGTTATGCATCACCGAGTATCATAAATTATCTTGAACCACAAACTGGTGATATGTTTACAGCACGTTTTGCTGATTGCCATTTTAATGAAGATGAATTTCCAGCGTTAGGGGGAGGAATTAAACAGGTACCAAAAGAGATTACATGGAATACACTATCTTTAGTACATCTTGATCCCCCTACGAATCAACGTGAGCTGGAAGTTCAGAAAATTGTACATTTACAAAATTTGGCAAATCAATTACCAGATGCGTTCATAGATACAAAAAGGGTGACAAAATCACATATTCCCGCTGCAAATGCACCATCAAGAGTTGAAATTCCAAAAGAGGAAATCGATGGGAAAAAGGATAATGAGCCTAAAGTTCAATTGAAACGGGGGAGGCCAATAGGTTCTAAAGATAAAAATCCCCGAAAGAAAAAGAAAATAGGAGACGGAAATGAAAAGGTTCAAGAGGAACCAAGTGAAGAGAAAAGTCATCGGGAAGACGATACAGAAAATTATGAGATCTCTATTAACTATGCCCAAGATGGAAAATTATGGGCTAGAGATGAAATCGATGATGATAATGAAATATTTTCTTTTTCTGTATCTAAAGAGATTGATTATGAAAATGATGATCCTGATCCAAGGTCCGTGTCAGAGTGCCAACAAAGACCTGACTGGGAAAAATGGAAAAGTGCAATGCAAACTGAATTGTTCTCCCTTAATAAAAGAAATATCTTCGGACCTATTGTCACTGCATCTAATGATATAAAACCTGCTGGGTGCAAGTGGGTTTTCGTGAGAAAGAGAAATGAGAAAGATGAGATAACACGATATAAAGCCCGACTTGTTGCACAAGATTTTTCTCAAAGGCCGGGAGTTGATTATGAGAAAACATATTCTCCGGTCATGGATGCAATTACATTCAGGTACTTAATGAGTCTAACAGCTTCTAATAATTTAGAAATGTACCTTATGGATGTAGTGACAGCGTATTTATATGGATCATTGGATAATGAAATACACATGAAAATTATAGAAGGATTTAAGGTTCCTGGGACTTTAAAGGAAAAGCCTAATGAGATATATGCGGTAAAATTACAGCGATCACTTTACGAATTAAAACAATCCGGACGCATGTGGTATAATCGCTTAAGCGATTACTTATTGAAGAAAGGGTATGTAAATAATGAAATATGCCCTTGCGTCTTTATAAAGAAATCCTCATCGGGATTTGTGATCATTGCTGTATATGTTGATGATCTCAAAAGGAGATTGATGATGCTAGAACTCATATGAAAGAAGAGTTCGAAATGAAAGATCTTGGAAAGACAAAATTTTGTCTCGGTCTTCAAATAGAACATCTCCAAGATGGAGTATTTGTGCATCAGTCAAATTATACGAAAAAGATTCTAAAGCGCTTTTATATGGATAAAGCGACTCCTTTGAGTACTCCAATGGTCGGTAGGTCCCTGAATGTTGACACAGATCCATTCAGACCTTGTGAAGAGAATGAAAAAATACTTGGTCCCGAAGTACCTTATATGAGTGCTATCGGTGGACTTATGTATCTCGCAAATTGTACCCGACCAGACATTGCATTTGCAACTAATTTACTTGCAAGATACAACTCAGCTCCTACCCGCAGGCACTGGAATGGAATTAAGCACATATTACGTTATCTTCAAGGTACGATTGACTTGGGATTGTTGTATCGTAGAAACTCTGCGTTTGGTCTAGTTGGTTTTGCAGATGCAGGATATTTATCGGATCCACATAAATCTCGATCCCAAACTGGATACGTTTTCACAATTGGAGGAATTGCAATCTCGTGGCGTTCACAAAAACAGACTTTGGTCGCCACCTCTTCGAACCACGCAGAGCTAATAGCGCTTCATGAAGCATGCAGAGAATGTGTATGGCTCAGATCCTTGTCAAATCATATAAAAGATGCAAGTGGAATGGTCGGCAGTAAGGAGCCAACGACGCTATACAAAGACAATGCAGCTTGTGTCGCTCAAATCAAAGAAGGTTATATCAAGAGCGACAGAACAAAACATATTCCTCCAAGATTCTTCTCCTACATTCAAGAACTCGAGAAGAACAAGGAAGTCAATATCCAATATATCCGATCAAGTGACAACGCAGCAGATCTCTTTACAAAATCGCTTCCGACTACCATGTTCAGAAAGCATATTCATAGTATCGGAATGCGTCATCTATGAGATCTTTGAAGAAAAGACCACTCATATCTTTTCCAGGGGGAGATTACGTCACTGTACTCTTTTTCCCTTGTCATAGTTTTTATCCCAATGGGTTTTTCCATGATAAGGTTTTTAACGAGGCAGTACGTAGTTCTCTAGTGATGGATAATCAAGGGGGAGTATTGTAAAACAAGTTGATTAATCCATCAACACATGTCATAACACATGTCATTACCATGTTAATAAGTAGTATGACTCATAACTCTTTCATTCCACTATAAATATGAATTGTACAACATGAGAAAGTGATGATAAGACGACAAAAGCTTTTACTCTTCCCCCACTCTCTCGTAGCCTCTCCTCTCTCTCCCTCTCTTTAATATTTCTTGTTTTACTTTATAGAAAACTATATACACATATAAGTGTATTATAGTTATAGTTCATATTACATGGCTCAATTTTTTAATATTATTGAAATTAAATTTCTAAACTAACTGTATTACCAATATTAATTTTATATTTGATGAAATACTCTTTTAGATGTCTTCCACCACCAATAGTGATGCTCTATCAAACTATGTACTTACTTGCATAAAATACTCAAAGACCGGAGAGGTGGAGACACTACATTCTTTAACTGGGCATTAAAATGTGGTTGTGGTTCGGTTTCATAATGCCTTGGAAGACAAAAACTTTGTTATTCATATATTTTCATGGAGTACTCAGTTTTATACTGTGTTACTATTAGTCTATTATCATCTTCTTTTCTTGCAGCGCAAACATTGTCTCTTCCGCTGCTAATAATTAGTTTTCCTTTGATGATTATGGTATATTAGTTTTCCTTTGATGAACGCATCAGATCTAGAGTTGTAAGTCGTGGTATGTGGAACATGTGTGGGGTTCCAGTAGTGTTATCGGCATGGAGTCCTATCATGGAGATGGAACAAGATGAGATTAATAAAACTATCCCTGTCTGGGTTATAGTTAAAAATGTGCCACCAAAGTACTTCTCCTGGAAGGTTCTGAGTGCTATTACTAGTCCCTTAGGCGTTCCAAAGAAGCTTCATCCGGATACTGAGGCATGTAAAACCTTTGAGGAGGCAAAGGTTTTTGTGGAAGTGGATTTAACGAAGAGTTTACAAAAAAACATGTCTTTCAAATCTGAGAGGGGAGGTGATACGGTTTTGGAGTTTGTATATCCTTGATTGCCAGCTAGATGTACAACATGCTCAAAGTGGGGTCACTTAGACTCAGATTGTTTAAAAAAGGTCACTCAGAAGGTGACTGCAGCTGCAATGGATATTGTTGTCAGACCTGCTGCGGGACTTGGAGAAACAGCATCCCCAAAGGTAGCGACTGGTGACGTTGATGTACAAGTGGGACATGCGGATTCTCTAGTCGGGCCAGCTGGGCAAGAAATGGAGGAGGTGGGTAAGGAGTTGGGATGGTCCACTCCCACAAAAGGACTTCGTAGTCCTAGTAAAGACTCTCGTACTGCAGAGGTATCCATTATGTCTAATTCTTTCTCCTGTCTAAGTGATGAGGGAGAGACATGGGAGGATATTGATTCCGATCCTGCAGACAACACCATCTGCGACACTAATGTTACAGAGGTAGATACGTCTATAGTGTCTCTCAGGGGGCAAGAGAACAACACAGTTGTAGAGTCGGGTAGTAATGATCTGGGTGTTGGAGTTGCACTTCGACCATCCTTACCACGAACTTCCAAGGAGGAACATAAATATGTCTCCACTACTGCTTCACTGAGTACTAGGATACAACCTCCTAGGAATCTGAAAAACTCGTCAAACTCCAAAACAATTTTAATGTCAGTTTTCTTCTGGAATATCTGGGGTTTTAACAAAAATGAAAAGCATAGAGTAGTGAGGGAGTGGTTGTCTCAAGGTAGGTTTGATTTTGGTTGCTTGCTTGAGACGAAAGTGAAGGAACGGAGAGCTGATAGAGTGATTAGATCAGTTTTTGCGGACTGGTCTATTCTCTCAAATTATGATGAACATCGTTTAGGTCGAATTTGGTTGGTTTGGAGGAATAATGTGAGGCTGACTCCGATTTACAGAACCTCGTAGCTGATCACCTGTTCCATCTATATAGAAGGACGGTCTGAGTTTTTTGCCACTTTTATCTACACGTCTAATTTGGTTGCAGAAAGTCAACTCCTTTGGAGTGATCTTCGGCACCATCAAGATTCTTCTCTTTTGGAAAAAACAAGTTTGAAAATGTTCTTTTAAATTTGTTTGAAAATGTTTAAACAAGTTTTGTAACAAGTTTATTTTATTTTTGAATATAATTTAACATTAAATTCAAAAAAAAATATTCAATATATAAAGGGGAGGAGAGAAAATTATTAGAACATGATGGTTGTTTTTTACCCAAAAAAGAAAAGAAAAAAACATGATGTTGGTTTTTAAATTGTGTATGTAAATGATTAAATGTCAATCCATGATGTTTTTTTTACAGCAGCTGATGCTGGGTTAGACGATTATAGTGAAGAAGACAGAGACAGAGAATTAACCATGGAGGTGGGATATGGGTGTTAGCGATTACTATCATGTAGTTGAATCTATCTTTGTTGCTTAGTTAATTGATACATATGGCAGGAAATTCCTGTCAAAGGTAAGAAGGCTACAAAAATTCACGTCAGACAAGAAAAAGAAGGATGGTAAGGACACACATGTTGAAGAGAATCAAGAGATCATGAAAGACATAAACTCTTTGTCAAAAGAAGAGCAAATGGAAGTAGTACTTAGGTAATGTTGATGTTTTCTGTTTCTCATATTTTCATTAGCTCAATATATCTGTATGAGATCTCACCTGATCGATCTTTCGTGCAGTTCTGCTCCGGAGTGATATTATGTTGATATAATCACATCAAAATGTTTTGAAAAAACAAAGTACACTTAGCAAATAAGTTTACAAAGTCAAGCAAACCAGCGTTATACGAACCAAAGTCAAGCAAACCAACATTATAAGAAAAATACTTAGGTTCACCCCTAGGGGGTGAACCTTTGTATTCACCCCCTCCTCTCTCAATCAATCAGGTTGTTCTATTAATATTTTATTTAAAACTAAATCAAAATTAAATTAAAAAGCAAAAAAAATTAAGGAAACAAATTATGTATACTTTTATTTAAGGAAAGTTAAATATTGACTTGATTTAGATTTTACAATTAAACGAGGTTATATATCGGTTTGGGTTTATAAATGAGAATTAGAGTTTAGATTTTACAATTAAAACAAAATAATATCGGTTTGAGTTTACAAATGAGGTGGTTAGGGTTTAGATTTTACAATTAGAACAAAATTATATGTCGGTTTGGATTTACAAATGAGATGGTTAGGGTTTAGATTTTACAATTAGAACGAAATTATATGTTGGTTTGAGTTTAAAAATGAGATGGTTAGGGTTTAGATTTTACAATTAGAACGAAATTATATATCGGTTTGAGTTTACAAATGAGATGGTTAGGGTTTAGATTTTACAATTAAAATGAAATTATATGTTGTTTTGTGTTTACAAATGAGATGGTTAGGGTTTAGATTTTACAATTAGAATGAAATTATATATTGGTTTGGGTTTATAAAAGAACGGTTTAAGTTTTTAATTTTATAATAATGTATACAGATTTTATTTACATATTTGATAAGGAGGTGAATGAATACGTTCACCCCTAGGGATGAATCCAAGTATTGTCCACATTATAATTGTGTTTAAAAGCACGTAACACATAAGTTCAGGAAAAAAAATACACATAAACAAATGAAAGATACGCATAGATGATTTCTTCACTTTTTTCACTCTTAGCCACAAATTATTTTATTTTTTCCCAAAACTGCATCAAAGTCCACAATAGTTTAGGATCTAATTTAGACATAACATGAAGAAACAAATTCCACATGTTTTTAACATATAAGGCAGATCTTTGGGTTTCTTATTAGGTTTCTTTGAGCATCACCATTGGTAATCCTCTAAAAATAGGTTCTCTAAAAGAATTTAAATATAGTAATACTATTTAATTTAAATTTTGTTTGTTTTAAAAAATTCAACCAACCAGTTTTTGACATGTAGTGAGAGAGGGGTCTCAGAGTGTTTCTGAAAGTCTGGGCAGAGACATTGTGTGTCTCTCTCTCCTCAACATTTTATTATTTTTATATTTTTTTATTTTTTTGACACTCACCAAAAAATGACTGATGAAGATGCTCTTAAAACCCACTATTAACATCCTTAGAGACGGCGGTTGAACAAAGTGACATGGTGGTTGTTGAAAGCGGCATGTAAGCAGGCGTTAAACTCGGTCACAATTTGATTCAATTGGTCGTTCGTGGGAGGAAAATTGTTCCATCCCACGATCGGAAAGAGTTGTTGAAGGTTGACCCCAAGATTAGTTGATGTGTGGTAATTGGATAACCAAGCAGAGGGTTCCCACAGAGAGTGCCAAAACAACAACATCACCATCTTGATTTGTCCAAACCGCAACTTTGACCTTATAAGTTGACAAATCAAAGAATACACAAGGAGGAATCAGTACGAATGTCAAGAATGTAATAGTCAGATTATTCATCGATAAGGTTGAATTGAATATACATAGAGTAATAGATATGCTACAAACACATAATGTTTCTTTAAAAAACACATAAGAGCTAGCTAGTTAGTTTTAGCCAACATCATGAAGAAACACTTGGTTTTGAGATCTATAGATCCATGCAAACTATAACCACCTAAGGATCTCAAGACATAACTAGAAGCATATCAAAAGAGGAACCAAAGACACTCTTAGCATTTTTTATGTTCTAGCTACTTTCCGCTTCTTTCCACAAACAATATTCCTCTTATTTAATTTTGGGCGACAATACTGACATTTGTCAGGGCAGGTGGTGGATTCGTTAAATTTCACTTTACTTACAAACCTATTAGCCATCACGAGAGGAGATTCTTAAAAGAAAAAAAAAAACTTCTATAGAATAAACTATGAGGTTTAGAGAATTTTTAAAAAACTTATTATAAAAACTGCAGAGACAGAACGAGCTAGGTCATATATATTGGCAAGTAACAATGATATATAGAGGAAGAGAAGAAATAAGTCGCTGGTGTTTAATAATAGTTTCGTGCATTTTTTGTTCTTTATGTATACTTAACAATAATGGTCATTTCTTATATATGTTAAAAACAATTTGAGGCCAGAAGTAGTTTATATGTAATAATTAATGTATAATTAACACACACAGAAAGAATGCTCTGTAATCTCTATCACTCTCATGACCATAGCAAATAATAATCACAAGACTGATTCTATACAGCCTACGTATCTCTTTCAGGCGAAATATATAATTTTCCAAGCATCAACAAAACTGATTTGCTCAACGCTTAAACATATCTAGATAATAAGCAGCTTAAACAAAACAAAAAAATTCATGTGATCACGTGTAATGTGTATAATCTTGTATGCATGCATATTATATAATTTTTACATGACCACGAAGGCACGAATTGAGAATTGTGATTGCTTGCATATTATTATACGAAGAGAACGTATGTTTTTTTTTTGTCATCTGAAATTCTAGTAAAAAACCAAAGAGGAACCCAAGTTGAACCATACAAGTTGATTTATGTGAGTAAATAAGAAGAGGATGAGATGTATAAAAATGCCGTCCCTTTTATTCCTCTTAATGCCACTCTAACCTTTTGACTTTTTGGGCGACACTAACACTACGTACTAATTATTAGTCTTGCTAATTAACACCTCTATTGCGTAACACATTAATGGAATGCCAAGTAGAGAGTAAAGTTTTGAAAATTTTCGCGAGGAACATGAAAGTATTAATAGATAGATTAACTACTTTTGCTATATATATTTTATAGTCTCGTTGCTTTCGTTTGTTTTAAGCAAATGTCGAAATCTTCTAGTGCTTAACTTTACTCCCACAAAAGAAATACTCTATTGTCAACTTCACAAATCGTTTAAATTAATTTATACCCACTATTATTATAATTAACAAGAATCATGACATGATCTCAAAACTTATGGAACCTTCTAGCTAAAAGAAATGTGACATAGTTTCTTTCATACACAAGCATATATATATATATATATATGTCAAATGTAAGAAAATTGGTTATCTCGTCAATAATATTGGGTGGAAGATGTGACGATTTCTCAAGAGAAAGGAGATGAGAAATTGGTGGATTATTGAAGAGATTACGTCGATTATTAATTGCATTGCTTATTCTTTATTGAAGATATTAGACCATCTTTATTGGTAAGAGACCATTTTGAACTCTTACCATTATTTTAACTATACATTTTGAAAAATTTGGAGATAAAAAGATTATTAAGAGTTCTTAATTTCCCCCCCCCCCCCCCCCCTCTAATGGTGGAATCTCAAATGGGTTCTTAACACAAAATTTGAAAGAAAATTTAGAGTTGCATAAACTTCAAACTTCCATTAATGAATAAATGAAAGATTACAAAAACTCAATTTCTCTTAATAAAAACCATGAACTCTCTAATTACAAAAGAAGATGCAAAACAAAATGAAAGTTTATATCAGGATCTTCATCATATCTTCAGATCCTTCTCTCACCATTAAGTTTCATTATAGCAACCTAACAGAAGCATAAAACAAATAATCGAGCCTCTAGAACATCCTCCTCTTCATTGTCCAGATTCTATGATTACACTTTGCCTTTTACCTGCGCCACAACACAAAAGAGAAGCGTAAGTATTACCATATATACTTAGTGAGGCAATCCTTCCATCTACTAGGCTATAATCACAAGCAATAAGATCTTCTCATGCCACAATCAACTAACAATAAGACAAACCAGTCAATACATAAAGCAAGCAAATCATCAGCCGCTGTTGAAGGTGGGTGTCGACTGACACCTTCCTGGTGTCGTTCGACACTGACACATGGTGAAAGTTGTGTCGATCGATGCAGTCTCCTGATGTCAACCGACACACTCCTTGTGTCGATTGACACCTGCTCGACATCCGAAATCCCTAATTTGCATCCACCGACACCTCCACATGTGATGATTGATGCTCATTAGGTTTCTCGTACCGTTCTCGCATTGGTGTTAACCGACACACTCCTTGTGTCGATCAAAACTCATGCTGAGCATCGCTTCTGTTCGATCAGAAACTCTAAATCTCACCTCCAAACTCCTTTCATGCATCCCAAACATTCTCATGAGAGAATCCGAGCCTCATGAGCCACGAAAAACACATTGAACTCAAAGGAAAACATTGACAAAACACACGAAGTTACAGAAATAGAGATCTTAGCTTAGATAAGCCATGGTCATGCACTCACCTTAGCCAAAAAAAGATATCTCACCAACAATGACGAAAAACACACCACACCACAAGATTCCCTCACGTTCTCAGTCTTAGAACTCCAACCTCCAAGCCAAAACTCACAAGAACAGGGACAAAAACTTTAGGAAAAACCTTCAGGAAACTCTCAGTAACTTTTGGGAATCACTTTCTCTCATTTCCCACACAAAGGAGGTGACAATAGGTTTTCTAAACCTAAAATCGTCGATCTCATACCTTAAATATTATCCCCATACAGAGCCAACTCAAACTGAGAATCCTAAAATTGAACCGAACACCCAACCGCGTACGGTGTCGATCGACACTACCAACTGTGTCGATTGACACCCCTACCAAAATTCCAACTCTTGGTTAACGGGTGTTACAGGGGGATTTCTCGTTGGCTTTATCTAGGGATCTTGGGGTACGATTTTTAATATCTGTGGATCGTATTTGATCTCATTGATCATGTTTTCCTGATTTGTAATATTCTTGGGTATCAACTGTACTATAAAGAGGCTAGGGGAGTAATTTGGATGATACATTTTTACTATAAACAAAAGCAATATTATAAAGCAGCTTCTATTTTTTTTTACTGCTTTCAGGAGGTTTACACGATCGGTTGCTTGAGCACCTGCTCGGGTTGGGGATTGGAAACGTCCACTCAGCGGTTGGGAACGTGAAGCGTCTCCTCCTCCCAGGGAATCACGAGTATCCATGCCGTCACCTCTGATTCTAGCAGCGGTAGAGTTTGATCTGGTCCCCTTATTTTGGTAAGTCTTCATCTTGGGAGCCATTGGTAAGTTCTTGAAAAGAAAGGAAAGCCAAATTCGAGATCAATAGGGTTAGTTCCCGAAGATTGAAGTTAAAGAGTTTTGAGGACTTATCGATTTTGTATTGGGGAAAAGGGGTTTGGTCCTCTTAAATAGAAGGGGCTGCCGCTAGGGTTTCACCGAGAGTAGGCTAGGGTTTTGTGGAATTCAGACTCCACTCGCCACCCGAGTGGGAACAGGCGCGTCGGGTACGGATTCGGGTATAGCTTCGGGTTCCCCAAAATTTCCTTTTTCCTCTTTCTCTTTATATATATATATATATATATATATATATATATATATATATATATATATATATGTAAACTTATAGAAACAATACATTATTGTAAAAATCCAAATTAAACAGGACAAAATAAATAAAAAGAAATTAAAAGAAAATAAGGGATACCTTTGTGACTTCCTCCCAAGTGAGCTTGTTTTAAGTCACTAAGCTTGACTCTTCATGCTCTTCAAGCATGGTTTTTGGGAGGGAGAGGTTTTCGAATCCTCTCCACTGAAACATACTGATTCAACCAATTTTTCTGGTCTTGTCCTGGTTCCAAAGCAAATGTAGTATTAGCTTCTTGGCGATGCTTGATTCCTCTCAGTTTTGTTAGGGTGGAGAAAACCTGACCATCAATGGTTGGTCTTTTAATTCCTTTCTTGATGCCAAATTTCATTTTGATGTGCTCTCCATGCTCAATGCTGATCTGTCCCTTTTTTACATCAATCACTGCTCTTACTATTGCCAAGAATGGTCTTCCTAGGATCAGTGGATCTTCTGGTTCCTTATCCATATCAATGATCATGAAATCTGTAGGAACTTCCACTCTTCCAATCATGAGAGGCAAGTTTTCCAGGATACCAATAGGGTGTCTGATTGTTCTATCAGCTAGAACCAAATACAGGCTACTTGGTTTAAAACTGCTGAAACCCATCTTGTTGGCAACTGAAAGTGGCATGATGCTGACCGAAGCTCCCAAATCGCACAAGTAGTTGTTGAAAATCCGAAGGCCTATTGAACATGGCAAAGTAAAAGACTCGGGATCCTCCAATTTCTCATCAATTCGCAGTTCAGGATCTAAACACACTTCACTCCTCAGAATTGCATTCCCAATCTCTTTAACAGCTTCCTTTACCTCAATCTCCAACTGAGCTGTCTCCTTGATGATTTCCTCTCGAAGTGCGTGTGGTGGCAAGAGTTTAGGAGGTGGGGCCTTTTGTTTGGACATACGCTCTGTAAGCGCCTCTAATTGGATGTCAAGAGCTGCTATGAATCTTTCCTCTAATTCCTCTTCCTCAGCTGCAGGCAGTTGAGGTTGATATGTCATCTGAACATCTACCCGATGGATTATCTGATTACCATCATCAGGTATGTCATCGGGTTCAGCCTCGAGTGGTGTATTGGTTTGCGATTCTCGAACCGGTGCTCGGTCATCAGCTCGATCAGCCTCTTCGGGTGAAGGATCGGGTTCATACTCGGATAAGTAGTACTAGTGCTCATACATACCATAGTGATCCATATCCTCCCCATCTTGAGGTAGTCATCAACATCTTCAAGAAAGATGGCCTGGGCAGTAGCATAGTCTTTTGGGTTCTGAACAGCTTTACCTGGAAGCTGGTTGAGTTTTGGAGGTGGTTGTGTGCCGTGTTGGGCTTTTAGGTATCGCAACTTATTGTTGAGGGAATCATACTTGGCATTCAAATCATTGTACCCAAAATCAATCTTGTTGCTCATCTCCGCAAATCGTTTTGCATTGTCCATTGCAGTCGATGCTTGACTTTGTATCCTCTGCTGAATCAGTCCGCGTAGGTCAGCTTCTTGAGATTGGTTTTGTGGTCCTTGTTGTGGTTGGAATCCAGGTGGTGCAATTGGTTGGTGGTAATTTCCATGATACAGCTGCTTAGGAGCATAGCCTTGATTGTATTTGACAAAAGGCTTCTGCTGGCCTTGGTTGCCTTGGACTGCGGACGGGTAGATTTGGTCTTGAGGATTTGCAACATTCGGGTTACGGTATGAGAGATTTGAGTTTGGTTTGTAGTTGTTGTACCCTTTGTAGTTCACATCCTCTAGCTGAGGATTCTCCCCATCTTGTTGCTGAAACTGGTCTTCCTCGGAGATGGAATGGACATGTTGCTGCTGGTTGAGGAGTTTGTCCAATTAGTCGTTGAGTGCTTTCATGTCGCGCTTGTACTTGGCATCATCGTCTCCAGAAGTTTGTATTGTGCGATCATACTCCTCATTGTAGTGTCCATCAGATTGAGCTAAGTTCTCCACTAGATCCCAACCTTCATCAACATCCTTGTTGAGAAAGTTACCATTACTAGCGGTGTCCAGCAACATCCTTATCTTAGGGACTACACCGCGGTAAAGTGTACTTAGCAATGAAGCATTGCTGAATCCATGATGAGGGCATCTGCTTGTGTATCCCTTAAAACGTTACCAAGCTTCACTGAACGTCTCATTGCTTTTCTGAACAAAGCTGGAGATGTCATTTTGCAGCCTTGCAGTTCTTGAGTTGGAGAAGAATTTGGCAAGGAACGCCTTTTTGCATGCTTCCCAAGTGGTGGACTCCTTGGGAGTGATTTCTCCCTGATGTGTGCTTTGTCACCCAAAGAAAATGGGAAAAGCTGGAGCTTGAATCCATCTTCACTAACTCCATTGATCTTGGTTAGGCTACAGAGCTTATCAAACTCATCTAGATGATTCAATGGGTCCTCCATTGGCAGTCCATGAAACTTGTTACTCTGTAACATCTGGATGAGACTATTCTTGATCTCAAAGTTGTTGTTTTGAACAGCAGGTGGCACAATGCCATGTCTTTGAGTGTGAGTAGATGGAGCATTTCCTGCTCCTATGTTGGTCATCTCTTGAGGAGCTGGTGGACCATTCTGATTATTCATGACCTCCTCAATTGTTGTTGGTTGCGGTTGTGATACTTTTTGTTGATGGAGTAACCTTGGTCTGTCGATGTTGTCGATGAAAGGACTCAAGTGTTGGCTACCCTTTGATCGGGTTTGCATGAACAATTAGTTAACCGAGTGAGTACACGAAGGTCTGCTCGATCTAGGTGATCGAGTGATGGGTCAGGTGGGTACTCGGGTTGTTCCTAAAATGAAAACAAACAAACACAAAAGTAAAAAAGTCAGTTCCGAACCAAAGTATAGAAAAGAACTTGATCTAGCAAATGCTGAAATCTTAAACGTAGCAACCAAAATTCAACCAAATGACAATAGAGCCAAATTGATAACAGGATTTTCACCCAGGGTATCAATTCCCTATTTGTTGTAGTACAAAGAATTATCAATCCGAATGGTTGTTATGCTAGCAGATAAGATATTACCAGAAACAAGCAAGTCAAGCCAAACAATAATTGGGGGTTTATCTAACAATCCTAAAGTAAGGAAAGGTAAATAAAAGAGCAAGAACCACACGACCTAATCACTCGATGCAAACATTCGAGTACCGGATCGAGTGGGTGATCGGATGAAAGAAATAATCAAGAACACAAAGATGAACAGCTCGAAGGTATACACGAAGCAGGTGATCGAGTACTAGTTCGGGTAAGGAGTCGAGTTACAGATAAAAGTTAAACAATCAAGATGAAAAAGCTCCTAAGGATGGAGTAATTGACTCATAAGTGTTCCTGACCAATGTGGGATGTCCTACATGCCTCAAGCAAATATTCCCTAGACAATAAATCTGTTAAATCTTGCTAAAATACTCTCGTGATAGAAACAATCAACCTTGGTCTCTCCCCTACCCAACTATCGTTGGAGAAGCATGACCAAGCAGGCATTACAAACCGATTCATTATTGTCAATAAACTCCTTACACATCTAATCTCTTAGGCTAAGTGAGTAAATCTCTAGCATTGATTGATTCAAGCATTTCAATAACATCTCTCGATGGCAAAACACCCTAGATCTAGTCTCAACCTCTTGGTCTGAAAATAGCATTAAGAACACAAATCTAGAAAGAAATTTATATAAAGTAAACATTCAAGCTAAGACATCCTAACCGATCAAGAACACCTATTTGTCTATCCCATCCCTAGAAACTTTATTTCACTACTCGGATCTCATGGTAGACAGCAAAAAAACCCAAATCAATGAAAATTGCATTGTATTGAAAATAAGATAAAAGAAGTAGAGTACAGAATCGAAAGCTAGAAAGAATAGCAAAAGAAACAAAAACGAATCCTAACAAAGTGGAAAAAATGCTTGAGTCGCTCAATCTCTCTCTCAGAAGCTCTCACTCTCTGTTCTGTGTGTCTGCGGCGTGCTAGGGCGAGAGGAAGAAGAAGCGCATTTATATATGGAAACCCTTTTAACCTAGCTGCTCAGTCCTGCCCGAGGGTCTGCTCGATGCAGTGCACAAGGATAAGGTCGGGTAGTTCCTCGAATAGGTCTTCGGGTTGTTCTTCCTGCTCTTAGATCCTCTTTGATCGGGTAGAGGTTCAGACTGTTCTTCTTGCACAATAGCTCCTTTGGGTACATGATCGGGTTTGACCTTATTTTCCCCCATTTTAGGCTCTAAAGCACCTGTTTTCATCCAAAATGCACAAATGCAAGAATGCAGCACCCTAAATGGCCTAAATGCAAATTCCTACAGTCCAGGACCTAAAAATGCTAAGGTTAGGGTATATAGAATGCAGAATATGGACAAAAAAAGGTGTCTAAAATATGTAAATAGAGAGTTATCAGTCTCAAGCCGCTTTGTTTTGAAACAGATATTGAGTTCTTCAATGGGGAGGTGACAATTGTTAAGCTTCATTATGAGTGGTTATATGGTTGGTGCAAACGCTTCTTTAGATTATGTCATGATAAGACGGTATGTCCACTGTCTATGGGTGTGTCTAATGGTGGAGCTCGAGTTAATTCCGAGGATGATTTCGTGAAGGGTTAGATTATGAGTTATAAGGGGGGTTTTCTAGCAGACTCGAGAAAGGGAGCTGGTTATATTGGGTCCAACAAGGGTGGTCAAAAAGAGTTAAATTATGGAGGTTCCAAATCCAAGGTAAAGCACCTTTCAAGCACCTTGTCTCAGAATAAGGGGGTGCCTAGTTTGGGGCATCAACACGATTATCGGGGAAGAAAAAGTGTTGCTTGGGGTCAGGCAAGGCAGCATTCTAATATTGTTCTAGCTTTGGTTCATGAGGAGGTAAAGGCGCCAGTGGTGGACCATAGGAATCAGAAGATTGTCAAGAAAGCTTTATTTCAGGATGCGAGTGTTGAGGGGGTTTCTATGGCGTCTCCTCTAGGTGAAGTTGATTCTGCTAACAAGGGACATATTATGGATAGCTCTCAGGGGTCAGTTGGGGGGGGGGGGGGGAATCAGTTGGAGTCCGGTACAAATTACTTTTACTCGATTGGATGATGAGAAGCTATCTACAACCCAGGCTGTAATGCAGGATGAAGAACATAGGCTGTTTTTGAGGAGCAGGTTGTTGATCCTGTTGTAGTGGTACAGACAATACGGATTTGACTGGGGTTCTGTTGATGGATAATGTTTCACAGCGTGGTGGTGTAGATCTTTTGGCTGCTATAAGGGGTGTTATAGACCCAATGGGAATAGAAAAGGTAGTGGGAGGTGTAGCTGGAGAGGAAGTTGATATGGAGATTGCTAGTTCCTCTTTAGGGATCGGTTGTGTGGAGGCAGATCAGTCTCAGAAGGCTCTTGAAGCTTCAGAGGAGGAAATGGGCTGTGAGGATGGCGATTCTATAGATGTAAGCACGGAGGGCTCCAATAAGGTTGCTATTGGTGAGAAAGGTTGAAATGGGAGATGCCCATTGCTTTAAGGGATCTATGCAGAGAAACATAATGCTCAAATGCTTTTGTCTCCATGGAAACGACCTACTCCTCATGGTCCGGTTAGTGGTAAGAGCGGAATTGTTTCGAAGACCCAGGAAGCGGTGAAGGGAGGTATTGGTGGGACAAAGCAACCAAAAATAAAGCCTGTTAAATGAATATTCTAAGGTGGAACTGTCAAGGTCTTGGTAATAAGGCTTATATTGGTCACCTTAGAGATCTCTGGACTAAACATAGCCCAAAGTTTTTATTTTTTATGGAAACAAAGAAACTTTTTACTTTTTTGGAAAACTTTGTAGGCCATTTTGACTATAATAATTTAAAACAGTAAAATATGTTGGTTGTAGTGGTGGCTTGGCTCTCTTTTATAATAAAAATGTTTCAAGTTTCAATTTTAATGGAGTCTAATCTTTTAATTGAAGCGGTTTATAAGGGGTGTGTTATCCATTTAATATTTGTATATGGTGATCCTGTTCCTAAAAATTGGGATTTAGTTTGGGAACGCTTGTTAAGGATTGGCTCTTCTCGGTCAACTCTTTGGTTTGGGATTGGTAGGTATTTGATTGAGGATCTAAAATGGCAATTGCCGGTGGCTCTAGCAGATGATGCAACACCTCCGAATGTTATCTCAGATTTAAATGCCCACTTGTGGAAGGCCTACCAGGATGAAGAAATATATTGGTACTAGAAAAGTCGTAATCGTTTGATGCGGGTGGGGGACAAGATTTCCAAATATTACCATGCCCAAACTAAGCAGAGACGGGCCCGCAATCAGATTACATGTCTTTATAACAAGCATGATATTTGGTTTACGAAAGATGCTGATATTTGTGATACGATGGTTTCGTATTTCGAAGAGTTGGTTTCTTCGATTAATTCGGGTAATTTTGAGGAATCTTTATGGGAGGTCAAAACGGTCATTACAGACGTGGTGAATGAACGGTTAATGGTCTCTGCCACGGAGGCTGAGGTGAAGAGGGCTTTATTTATTATGCATCCGGATAAAGCTCCTGGCCCGGATGGGATGACAACTTTGTTTTTTCAGAAGACATAGAGGGTGGTTAAGGATGATCGTGTGTCTTTGGTCAATCAGTTTTTCGTATAAGGTGTTTTTGAAAAGGGATTAAATCAAACGTATATCTGCCTAATTCCTAAGGTGGTTAAGCTGATCTGGATGGCGGAGTGGCAGCCTATTAATTTGTGCAATGTAGGATATAAGGTTCTTTCAAAAGTTTGATGTCAACGGCATAATAAGGTCTTACATGGCCTCATTTCGGAGACTCAATCAGCATTTTTTCTTGAATGGTTGATTTTGGATAATATACTGATCGCTCAGGAGATGTTTCATGGGTAACGGACTAATCAGTCATGTAAAGGGAAATTAACGGCGATTAAGACATACATGAACAAGGCGTATGATAGGGTTGACTGGGGTTTTGTTAAGGCGTTGTTACGGAAGATGGGGTTTGTGGAGTTGTGGATTTCATGGATTATGTTTTGTGTTTCTTTGGTTGAGTATAAGGTTCTTCTCAATGGACAACCATGGATTGATCGTCCCGGAGAGGGGTTTACGGTAGGAGGATCCACTTTCTCCTTATTTGTTTATTCTATGTATGAAGGTTTTGATTGCTAATATTAGGAAGGCACAGGTTGATCAGCGGATAACCGGGATTAAGGTGACGAATAAGTGTCTGCCAATTACACATTTGCTGTTTGCGGATGATAGCTTAATTTTTTGTAAGGTAGAGAAGGATCAATGTGGAGCCATTTTGGATATTTTAAAGTAGTATGAGGCTGTTTTGGGGAAGAAAATAAATTTCACAAAATTTTATATTCAGTTTGGTCATAAAGTTGATGAGATGGCAAAGACAAAGATGCAAGAGGTACTTGGGATAACCAATCTATGTGGTATGGGATCATATTTAGGTCTCCCTGAGAGTTTGGGTGGGTCGAATTGAAGGTTTTCACTTTTGTTAGGGAAAGACTTCAGAGTCGGACAACTGGGTGGTTGGCAAAATTGCTCTAGAAAGGGAGAAAGGAAGTGATGATTAAGTCAGTTGCGGTTGTTGTCTCGACGTTTGTGATTTCTTGTTTTCGACTATCAAAAGCAATAACATCCAAACTTACTAGGCTACTAGCAAACATTTGGTGAAGTTCTCGAATTCGACTCCTATAGAACCGATACGGTCTTATTCTCTCTCCTATGGGTGGAAAAGTATTGTTTCCGCTAGATCTCTGGTAAACAAAGGGCTTATTAAACGGGTTGGGTCTAGGGAATCCATTTCTATATAGATGAATCCCTGGATTCCGGCACAAAACTCGAGACCACCTTTAAGTAAAGGTCCTTTTAAGGACCCCTCTCTCCACTTGACTCATTTAAATGATCGTAAAACGAATACTTTGGCATATGGATCCGCTCAATAAACATTTTGATCCGGTAGTTGTCCGAAGGCAGATTCTTTAGGGTGGCACTTTACAAAAACTGAAAAGTATACGGTAAAGTATGGATATGATACGGAACACATGGTTGGCCCAAGAACTTTCCAGGCTCTTGGGTCTGGTCCCGCAATTACTTCTCTTCTTGCTAGTGTTTGGAGTGTTTATCGTCCACCAAAACTTAAGCACTTTATGTGGTAAGTTTTGTCAGGCTGCATTTCGGTTTTGGTTAATTTGCGGCAGCGGGGAATTGATTGTGATTCAGGGTTTAAATAGTCTCATTTTTGTTTACCTTCTTTGTAACACTAACTGTGTCTCTATCAAATTCTTTCCGGCATCTTCCAGGTGAAGGATTTCAGTACGGGGTTTCACTTCTTCAAGGCAAAACTAGAGATAGAGATGAACTCTATGAGTTGCCATTCTCGCCGCATCAAGTGACTGCTTTGTTTACGTCTACGAGTCCAACAGCTTATGTTTCGAAGTGGCAGTCTCGGCTAGGCCATCCTTCTCCTTCAATCTTAAACTCTATGCTTTATGCTTTTTCATTTCCAGTTTCGGGTTCAACCCGTAAACAGTTGATCATGTTCTGACTGTCATCTTAATAAAAGTCATAAAATCTCATTTTCACAAAACACCATACTCTCAACTCGTTCTCCTGAATATCTTTACTCTGATGTGTGGAAATCTCCTGTCCTTTCTATATTGACAATTACAAATATTATCTTCTAATAATTGATCACTTCACTCACGGATGAAGCACATTGCGGTTGACTATCATTTCACAACTAATCAGATACAATCGGGTATGTTGTGTGTTTCTCACGTCTCCTCCAAAAGATCAGTTGGTTGATGCTCTCACTAAGCCTCTTTCACGCCCACAGTTTCAAAATGCAAGGTCCAAGATTGGTGTAACTCAAGTTTCTCCATCTTGAGGAGGTATAAAAAGGATGAAATTGTATCTTATATAATATGAGAAGGTTTTTCTCAACTTTTGCTAAGGAGATGACACTTGGCTTACTATATTTCTCACACCTGTATTTTTTTGGTTTGGACCTAATTAACTAAATTCATTTGTAGTTTGGACCTGATTAATTAACTACAGGCCCATAAAACCAAAAAAAAACAAACCATCAATATTTCCTTCCTCCCTTCTTCAATCAGAAACATATGCAGCCTCCAAAAATCTAGAACTACCATATATCAGTATGTGGTTGATTTCATCTCGGAACTATACCAACATCAAATTAAATTTATGGGTTTCGAATTCGTGGGTTTAATTTATGTGTTTGAATCTTGATTTTCACGGGTACAAGCAGAATCAAATTTAAGTAAGATGGTGGGATGATATTATTTAAGGGTCTGACTGGTTCAAACGCAGTGTTTGCAGTTGCGGTTGCGGGAGATTGCAGAAGCGGGTGGTTGCGGTTTCAAGCGTTATTTAGCTTTTTGAATGACTGTTTAGCGTTTTAAAATTGGTGCGTTTGCAGAAGTTTTACGACTGGTTGACCAGCGGCTGCAATAGCGGTTAAAATGTAATAAATGTAATGTATAATTATATAAATGTTTAAAAACACCCAAAAAATTATTAAACTTGATTTATAATTAAAGTTCATTAAAAAATACTAAAATAATTATTCAAAAAACAAATAAATTTCATATTGAAATACTTATTACTTTATGCATTTGGATTTTTACCAAAAATTTAATCAAGTAATTTGTTAATGACAAAACATATGTTTTAGATTGTAGATCTTCTTTCTTAAATCTCACACACTCAATACGTTTTGTGGGGCAGTAGTTGCATCGGTAGGATTGATCAAACGAGAGTTAAGAAGGGTCGCTGGTGATTTTTTTTATACTTTTCACAAATAATCTTATTTTCTTAAATTTCTGATGAAATGTTATATTGTTTAGATTTTTTTGAACTTACATGCGATGTGCCATTAAATTTACATCAAGTTTTACATCAAGCCTTTGTAAAAGACAGACTGTTGATCGAGAATGTGTTGCTTGCAACGGAGCTGGTTAAGGACTATCATAAAGACTCAATTTCTGCAAGATGTGCTATCAAGATTGATATATCCAAAGCATTTGACTCAGTCCAATGGCCTTTCCTTCTGACCACCCTCTCAGCATTGGGTTTCCCTTCTAGATTTATACACTGGATACGACTTTGCATCACTACTGCTTCTTTCTCCGTTCAGGTCAATGGGGAATTAGCGGGCTACTTGCAGAGTTCTAGGGGTTTATGGCAGGGCTGCTCGCTCTCGCCTTACCTCTTTGTTATTTGTATGGAGGTCCTTTCAAAGATGTTGGACAAGGCTGCTGGTGCTGGACAATTCGGTTACCATCCTCGATGTAAGGACTTGGGGTTAACACATTTAAGTTTTGCTGATGATCTTATGGTCTTATCAGACGGCAAAGTACGTTCTATTGCTGGTATTGTGGAGGTGTTTGATCAGTTCTCCAAAAATTCAGGTTTGCATATTAGTATGGAAAAATCAACTATGTATTTTGCGGGCCTTTCAGACTCAACTAGTCAAGCTATGGCTGCTCAGTTTAGTTTTGCAGTTGGTCAATTACCTGTAAGATATTTGGGGTTGCCCTTGGTCACTAGATGTTTAACATTGGCGGATTGCTCTCCATTGCTGGAGCAGATCAAGAAACGTATCAGCTCTTGGACTGCATGGTACCTCTCATTTGTTGGACGTTTCAATCTTATCAGTTCAATTATTTGGGGCATATGCACTTTCTGGTTAGGTGCATTTCGTCTCCCTCGAGAGTGTATACGGGAAATTGACAAGCTCTGCTCAGCTTTTCTTTGGTCCGGTGTAGAGATGAGTCCACACAAAGCAAAAATATCTTGAGATGTAGTCTGTAAGCCAAAAGTGGAGGGGGGTCTAGGTCTCTGGAGTCTGAAAACTGCAAATGATGTTTGTTGCCTGAAGTTGATCTGGCGTATAGTTTCTCAAGGGTACTCTGTTTGGGTCAAATGGCTTCACAAATATCTGCTTAAAGGGACATCCTTTTGGTCCTGCAAGGAGACTGTTCTAGGATCATGGATATGGCAGAAAATACTAAAGTATAGAGAATTGGCGGCTTCTTTTTGTAAGGTGGAAGTTGGGAATGGTAACCTCTGTTCATTCTGGTATGATAATTGGTCACACTTAGACGGCTGATTAATATTACAGGTGACAGAGGTATTATCGATCTCGGCATACGTAGGCATGCGACCCTTGCTGAAGCTTGGTCTTCCCGTCAGAGGCATCGACACCGGCAACCTTATTTGAACTTGATAGAAGATGCTCTACATTCCCAGTATCAGTCCCGCACAGAACAGTCGGATCTTGTCTTGTGGTGAGGGAAGCTTGATGTTTATAGACCGCAATTCTCTACTACAGACACTTGGAATCACATTCGTCCTTCTTCTAGCCATGTACCGTGGCACAAAAGCGTCTGGTTCACACATGCGATCCCTAAATATGCATTCTGCTTATGGTTGGCGATTCAAGACCGATTATCCACGGGTGATAAGATGATAAGGTGGAACAGGGGAAATTCAGGGACATGTGTTCTGTGTACGTGCAGTTTGGAGACTAGGGATCACTTGTTTTTCTCTTGCAGCTATTCTTCTGGAGTGTGGGTAGCTATTGCTCAACGCGTATTCAAGGATCAATATTCAACAGACTGGCAAACAATTCTTCACCTCACTTCAGGAAATCAGCAAAATAGACTTCAAGGCTACCTCATCCGATATACTTTTCAGATTGTTGTTCATTCTCTGTGGTGGGAACGCAACAGAAGACGACATGGAGAATCCTCTACAACTCCAGGCCAGCTAGTTAAGCGCATAGAACAACAGATTCGAAATCAACTCTTGGCTCTTCAGCAGATGGGTGACCGGTGGTACGACGAGGCTTTGCTACTATGGTTGAGCACTAGGCGGTGATTAGTGACTCTATTTTCTTTTTTTGTATCAAAACCTTTAGCTTCTGTAATCAAATCTACGATGCACTAGTTGTACCAACGTTATTTTTTCTTTGAATCTAATTTAACATTATATTCAAAAAAAAAAAAAAAATCTTATTTTCTTCTAATTGTTTATTTTTTAATATTCTCAATCTTATCCGTACTTCATTTTCTACCATCCTTAATGAATAAAATAGTTAGGTAAAAGATATATTAAAAAATATTTCATTATCATTGATTTGTTTCATGTTCAAAAAAAAAAATTTTCAACCGCAATCGCCCGCAACAGCAAACGCTTGCGGGAACCAGCTTTTGAAATTCAGTGGTTTGAAGGGGTTGGAAGTGATTTGGAGCGATTGAGAGCGATTTGTGTGATTGGTACCAATCGCTAGCAACCGCTACCACCCGCATTGCGGGAGATAGCGAAAGAACCAGTCAACACCTAAGTCTATTACTTTAACTTTTAAAATATTTATATAAAATTAAAATTTTGAACTTACTTCTGAAAAAATTACGTAAGATTGTGAGATGGTTTTGACCTAATTCTATAATTATTTTGTTTGATTCACACTTATTATTTCAAACGTTATGATATTTTTGAATTACATAAAATTTATAAGTTTTCATATTAGACATTTCAGGATAAATTATGAACACAATCATTTATGTTTTGATTTGGAATTATACCATGATTTTATGCACTGCCTTATATCTATCCATTATTTTCCTCAGTTTTCATTTTTGTTTATATTACTTCTCATTTTTAACTTATTATTTTGAAACACTTGCGAATTTATGATCATTAATATTTGATCTCAATTCATTCTCTCTCTTAAAGGCTCAAACATTCTATAAAGTTTGGTTTTCTAAAAACAACCTATCACCATACAAACACATCTTCTTTCAGACTATTGTGAAAAGAAAAAAATTTGGTCACACATTATTGTGAAAACTAAAACACTAAATTTCTATTATATCCTCGATTCAATCTCCAACAAACAACAAAACACTGGTAACAATAGTATCGTTGTTTGGATCATCCGTTTTTGGGAAGTTCCTAACTTTAGAAGAAATATTATCTTACTAAGTCTTGAATTTTTTTTTCCAAAAATGCAAATTATCTTTACTATTGTTCATCTTTTGATGATTTATGCAATCATTTTTAAACATATATAAAAGAAAATAAATAATTGCATGTGTATTTGATTTCAAAAGAATTTTAATATATAATGATAAAATTAAAATAGATAATGATTGGATTAAGTTTTAAAAAATGACACATACGACAGATTCTTAGAGTAAGAGTTGTCGAAAGAAACCGTACTATATTATATCATCTAATAATAAAGTAAGGTTTTCTTTTGGCAAGCTCCAAAAGGTTGTCATTTGATGCTCTCTTCTTTCACAAACGTCATTTTGTTTCTTTAAATTTTTAGTGTAACAAATTTATTCAATTGAATTTACATAATTAAAATTTCTCTTAACAAATAATTTGATAATTAAATAGTTTAAGGATATAAGATTATAATATATATATATATATATATATATATATATATGGGTTGTATAGGATAATGTCAAGTAATAAATGGTTGTATTATTTCCACACCTTAATATAAATAATTCACATGATCTCGATATTACATTATTTATTTCTTTTTCAATCTATTTAAAATAAACTAAAGTATATTTTAATAAAAAAAATTTCTAAATAACTAAATGAGAATTGAATATATTTAAACAACAGACAATTTAGTTATAAATTCACAATAAAGTATTTTATAAACCTGACACATTTTTATTCACTTTTCTATTCACATCTTATCTAACCCATATTTTGTATCAACTCTCATTTTTGTAAATTTCATAGTATTTATAGTAATGCAGTCAATAATTAATAATAACATTTAGAAATATTACATATATAAGAAAATATATTAATATGTAATGATTGCATATCTATAACTTTCACATAGTTTATTTGACTCCTATAACAATGAAATACTCCTTCCGTTTTGATTTAGTTGTCGTTTTAAATAGTTTTCAATGAAAATGTATGGTGATTCCAGTTTTATCCCTGCTGTTTTAACGTTTTGACTAATGAAAATTGATATAAAGATTAGTGTATTTATTATCCAATTAAATAATAACTACTAGTAAGTTATATGTAAGGGGTTTTAATGTAATAAGCTAACTCTAGGGCATTCCTTATCATCTGTATATATATGTGTAATCACTTGATTAATAAGATTTACTCATTTCCCATACGTATCATGTGTTAGATTGTGGGCTTCCAACTCAAAACCAATTGGCGATGAGTGGAGAGGCCCATATCTTATATATACCACTTAAGATACTACTCAACTTCCAATGTGAGATATTGTATCCCTAATATCAGGAGGATTGATAATGGATTCATATCTCTCGTTGGAGCCAAGATATATAAAATTTTCATGATCCCACACTATCGTAAATTTCATTGATGTTGTGGGCATTTCCAAATATGCATGGTTCAACCAGAACTTGTGATCCTTTTAGTCTGTCTCTCAAGTGTAAGTTTCTCACAGAGAATAGATCAAACCTAGAACAAAATACTACAAGATGCACAATCTTGATCATTAGCATGAAGACAAAAAATTATCCAAGTTTTGAGCTTTACAACAACGCTGACCTCTCGCAAATTGGTGTCTATAGATGTTTCTAGGCTGACCATGTGATCACCATGAATGACCTAGGCAATATGCAACACCGCAACAGGAAGGTGATGCTATGACCATACACTGTAGCCAACAATTGTAACAAGCTAAGGGCATGACATCCTCAAGTTCTAGTGATAAGCAACTCTCCGCACCAGCGGGAATAAATACATTCTTTACTTCTGGTATAAGTCTTATCTTTGTGGTTGAACATATTAGGGATAAAATATCCCACATTGGAAGTTGAGTAGGATCTTAAATAGTATATATAAGATATGGGCCTCTCCACTCATTACCAATTGGCTTTGAGTTGGAAGCCCACAGTCTAACATGGTATCAGAGCCCGGTCTGTACATACTCAATCCAATCCACAATCGGCCCAGCCCAATAGTTGGCCCGCTGATTCATGCTCGAACATACCGAGATTGATGCCTACAGAAGCCATCATCTCGAGGGGGCGTATTAGGGATAAAATATCCCACATTGGAAGTTGAGTAGGATCTTAAATAGTATATATAAGATATGGGCCTCTCCATTCATTGTCAATTGGTTTTGAGTTGGAAGTTCATAGTCTAACAGAACATAGGATGCAAGACCAAATTTATATCATTGCTTTACAATTTTGTATGATATGACCTCCAAAATTTGTTTAGAAGATACACAACATTTGAATGCGATAAAAAAAACATACAACCCCAAATTCAACACACATCATGATATCACCGCAAAAAACCACAAAACTTGAGAAGAAGCAAGAACTAGACTTTTTCTTCTTCTTATTAAGATTAAAAATTTTAAAAATATTAAAAAAAAAATCAAGGTAACTATTAATAAATTGCAATTTTCACAAATTCATACTTATTAAGTTCTTACATTAGTCATTCATTTTGTTTCCCAACACATAATTTAATTTCAAAGTTCATTTTGTGTCATTTTTTTCAGGTAACTAAAACTGTTATAGGGATTGACTTCGAGTACTCTGAGATAGAGAATGAGTTAAATATAAGTGACAGAGCCTTTGAGAGAATGTCTAGTCTCCAATTCGTAAGAGTCTCCCCCAGATCATACATACCACAAAGTCCGAACTATCTACCTCGAAAAGTTAGATTACTGCATTGGGAATTTTTTCCGATGTCATGTTTTCCTTCTGGTTTTAATCCGGAGTTTCTCGTCGAACTAATCATGCCTTGCAGCGAGCTCGAGAAATTATGGGACGGAATTAAAGTAAGTAACTTTTTTATTTATTTTAATAAAGTTTTGTAAATAAAAATACCTGATGACTTTAGTTTTAGTGTTTGGACTTTCCGTAACACAACAAAGAGTTATAGTGAATTTTTACAAAGAAATCTTGCGCTTAAAGGAAGTTTATTGGTACATTGATTTTAATGGATTTAGAAATCTTATTATAGAAATCTTATTATAATTAGATCACTGACCTATTTTTCTTTTGGAAATCAAGTGTTATTCATTCATTGATTTCTAAATTGTATTTGAGTCATATGTTATTTATTTAGTGGTTCATTAATTTGTAAAATCATGTGTTATTCGTTTAACAGTTCATTAATTCATAAATTTAGTCAAAATCTTGAATGATGGATTTAAAATATAATGTGAATTTCTATTGGATCATCAACAGTGGAAATCAATAACTAAATAAATCACTAAATGAATAACACATGATTTAATTAGAATTTAGAAATTAATGAATGAACTAGGAGATATCCCGTGCTTTAAGCACGGTTCAATATTTAAAAAAATTATAATATAATAATAAAAATTATTGCTATATTTCTTTAAGAAAATATTTTGTTTGAGATAATATTTATTTTTAATTACTATATAAATCTATATATCATAATTTGAAATCTTAATAAAATCTTCGAAATCTAGTTATGAAAAATCATTTTATTGTCTACTTGGATATAAATCTTAGTTTTTAAAATTCTGATTGGTTTATATTTTTTTAAAAAAAATATTTAGTAATTTTCGTCCATAATTTTATTAGAAATATATATTTTTAATTAATAATTATCTGTATTTTTTAAAAATCTTAGCTGTTAATTTTTTTTTTTCAAATACAAATTTGTTTTGATTTGAATAGATTTTTTTCAAATACAAATTTTCTAATGGCAATTGAATGTAATTTTTACACATTTTAAGGTTAGTTTTATATTTGTACTTCTTAATTAATATAGTAGGATAATACATTCGGAAAATTTGTAAAATCAAGGATTCAAATTTATTTTGTATATAGAGTTTGCGTTTCCTATTATTTTCTAACAAAAGACAAGAGTGATAGTAGTTTTTCTTTGACAAGTGTACTATGAAAATTTATGTCTTTCTTGTGTTGTATTCTTTGTACAGACAATTAGAAATATCAAGTGGGTGAATTTGAATGCTTCCAAAAATCTAAAGGAGCTTCCTAACCTTTCAACTGCCACTAATCTCCGAGAACTGGACCATATTGGCTGCTCAAGCCTAGTGGAGCTCCCCTCTTCTATTGGTAATGCCATTACTCTATGGAGATTGGATCTAAAATTCTGCTCAAATCTTGTGGAGCTCCCACCATCGATTGGGAATGCTATTAATCTCAAGAAATTGGGTCTCACTAATTGCTTGATTCTTATGAAGCTCCCATCTTCTATTGGGAATGCTATTAGTTGATATATCATGGTTTTTATGGTTTTTAACCATGATATAAGGAGTCTTTTGATTTGTTTTCTAGGATGTTTTTGAGTCTTTACAGGTTTTCTAGGATTTTAGCATGGATGGAGCAAAGTGGAGCAGTTTGGATCATTATGGAGCAATAATCTGGAGGAAATGAAGTTGGATTCGAATCATAGAGTGATGGTGTCGACCGACACCACCTTGGTGTCGGTCGACACCCCTGTCTGCCGACTCAAGACCCAAGTTTTGGAAGATTTACAAAAGTTTCCCAAAGTTTTCTATAATTGCAACACAAGTCCCTAACGTGTTTTGGACATATAAATAGTATTTTTAGGTTTTGAAAACCCTGAAGTTATTTTTCTAGCAAGTTTTATTTTTCTGCAACCCTGTGAGATTTTGAGAGAGAGAGATCTGCTTTGTAGAGAAGAATTCTTGAACTCCCTCTTTACTCTTTTAATTTCAATTGCATGTTATTCAGAATTATGTTTTGTTTTTCATTGAACATGTCTGAGTAGTTTGTTTGTTAGGTTCAGGGTTTTTTACAGGGTTTTTATGAATTATTAGATCTGTTTATTTAGGATTCATTATCTTTCTAGATCTTCATCTTAGGCTGTTCTTCATATTAATCCTTGATTGACCATCTAGAATTAATAACTTAGGAAAATAAATTGATATGAGAATACAATTGATTTTCCTGATAAAACCTTTTGATGAGCAAAATTATTTCTTGCAAAGAGATTTGATTTAATAATTTTGTGAACAATCTAAACCTTTTTTTAAAGCTGATTTATTACCTAGAATTTTGCAAAGAGATATGGATTTTCTGGTTTTAAATTTAGATAATATTTGCAGTGAGAACTGATTTATTTTACAGAAGTGTTTAGAGTTCTAGATCTGTTCTTAATTGTTTGAATCCTAATTTATTTTATTGATTTAATATTTCATAATTACCTGAGAAATTCCCTAGGCCTAACCTTTTGATCCATTGAATTTTCACACGCTTTTATTTAATATTTTGCATTGTTATTTCTTTATTTAAATTAATCTGTTTAGCGTAATAACAAAACTCTATAATCCATTGTGTTTGATCTTGAGTCTTTGTGGATTCGACCCCTAAGTACTACATCGATCTCTTGTTTGAGAGAGTAGCTCTAGGGATTAATTAAGCATATCAAATTTTGGCGCCGTTGCTGGGGACTCTTTGATCTACCATTAGATTTGTGGTTTTAATTTCGTCTAAATTTTTCTTTTTATTTTCTACCTACACGTTTTGGTTTTTTTTCACTTTGGTGTTTCAGGGGCATGCCTCCTAGACCTCACACAAGGAGCAACAAGACTGGTCCTACTGTGAATCTTTCAAACCAAGAGTTGGGAAAACTTGAGCATGAGAATAGAAAAGCAGCCAAATCTTTGAAGATGGTTAACAAATCATTCTGATGCGTGATGAGGATGGTGCTTTGAGGGATCAAGAGGCCACTTGCACAATGAGGAGGGCCAAAAGCTTGATGCAGAAGGCAATGTGATTGCTGAACCTGTTGTCAACGAGTAGGCTGTCATCAACCAGCAAGCTGTTGTCATTGATGAGCCGAATCTTGGTGTCGATAGACACCAACAAGAGGGTATCGATCGACACCCACCTGCAGCAGACATACGTGGAGCTGCCAACCACGTCCAGAACCCAGTTCGAAGACAGGATCAAAACGGGGATCTGATTAGGACCATTGCTGACTACAACCAGGCTGATCTTGTGTATGAGAACCGGTCTGCTATTGTTCCTCCTCCATTCCAGAGGAATGATTTTGGGTTGAATCCTGCTTACTTTCAACTAGTTGGGCAGAGAAAGGAGCCCAATGAGAAGCCTTTGGACCACATTGAGCATTTTGAGGATCTAGTGACTAGTATCAAGGCTAATGGGGTGACTGAGGATTACATCTTTTGCAAACTCTTCCCTTACTCACTTGCAGGAGAGGCATCTCAGTGGTTGAAACAGTTGCCAGCTGGATCATTGACAAATTGGCGTGATGTCAAGGTGGCCTTCCTCAACTACTTCTATGATGATGCAATGTCAGATGAGTTGAGAATCAAGCTGTCCACTTTCAAGCAAAGAACAGATGAAGCTTTCAAAGCAGCTTGGGTGAGATTCAGAGCTTACCAAAGGGACTGTCCACACCATGGTTTCTCAAGGGTTCAATTGCTAAGTATCTTCTTCAGAGGGTGTGACTGGGAATATCAGTTTGCTTTAGATGCTGCAAATCATGGGAATTTCAAGACAAGATTTCCAGAGGATGCTGAAGGTTTGATTGAGAACTTAGCTGCTAGTAATAGTACTAAGAGATCAGATGCTGAAAGAAAGAGATTACATGGAGGATTTGATTCAAACCAGTTAGCTTATGTTAATGCTAAGCTGGATTCAGTGCATAATCTCCTTGTGGGTAAGAAATATGTTCATTTTGCTGCTGAAGTTGAGACATTTGAGCCAGAGCAGGAGAATACAGAGGAGAATGTCAACTATGTGTATGGAGCTGGGAATCAAGGTCAGAGATTCGGTAATCAGCAAGGCAACAGGCCTTACAGTGGGAACTCTTCAGGCTACACTTCCAAGCCAGAGTATCAGCAGCAACAACAGAATACCGGTTATACTAGAACCTACGGGAACTCATCCTATCAGTCTCCTCCTCCTAAGAATTCTTCTGAGAGTATAATGGAAGCTATGCTAGAGCAATTGTTGCAGGGTCAGGAGCAGTTGACAATGACATTCAATGGAAAGATAGACAATGTCTACACTGAGCTGAATGAGAAGATAGTTGCATTAAACATTCATGTCAAGAAGCTAGAGAATCAAGTTATTCAGACTGTTGGGTCTGTCAAACGACAAGAGGGTTTTCTTCCTGGAAGAACTGAGTCAAACCCCAAACATGCTTGTAATGCCATATCTATGAGAGATGAAGATGCTGTTGAAATTGCTTCTGCAGAACAGGAGGAGAAATCGACCAAACTCTCGAACCCAGATGATGGTGTCGATCGACACCACCTGGGTGTCGGTCGACACTCATCTCAGACGAAACCTGAAACTGCAAAATCTCAGGTTCTAGCAGTTGAGAGGGGGTGTACCAACCTAAGATTCCTTTTCCTAAGCCAATAAAATCCAAACAGGAGATGGAGGAACCTAGATGCAAAGCAATGATGGATAAGGTGATGATTGAGATGCCTTTGATTGATGCAGTAAAGCTTTCACCACCACTCAAGCGCTATGTTAAGAATGATATCAAATAGTTTAAGCCCTGAGGAAGGAGCTATGCTAACTAAGAATGTTAGTGCAATTCTGTTGAACCATCCTGTTCAAAGGAGGAAAGAGAGGAAGCAGGAAGTGGTTGTCTCTGAGAAAGTGAGTGCAGCAATTCAGTGTAGGACTGCTAAGAAGTTACCAGATCCTGGAAGCTTTGTACTTGATTGCTCAATCTCAGTAGGAAGGTTTGCTCACTTACTTTGTGATCTTGGCTCTAGTATCAACTTGATGCCACATTCTGATGCTGTGAGACTTGGGATGACAGAATTCAAGCCAACTCAGATTTCTCTTATCTTGGCTGATCGATCCCGAAGAATACCTGAAGGCGTTTTAGAGGATATTCTAATTAAAGTTGGAAACTTCATGATTCCCACTGACTTTGTGGTGCTGAAGTATGATACAGAGCCTAAAGACCCTCTCATCTTAGAAATATCTTTCTTGGCTACAGCTGGTGCAGTCATAGATGTGCAGAAGGGACACATAACACTGCATGTAGATGGTTTGAGTATGAACTTTGAGATGGATAAGCTGAGGAGGGCTCCTACTATTGATGGACAAACTTTTTCTATTGAGAAAGTTGCTGCTATTCGAGCACCAGGCTCAGTGTCGATCGACACAGAGGAGGAATCGATCGACACAACTCCAAGACCGAGACAAAACTTGTCCAAAGTTGATGCTCCAAGTAAGAAACCCGTTCCCAAACAGAAGAGTCACCAATCCACACTCCAGAGTCCTCAGGTAAGGCCAAGGTATGCATCTTCTTTACCTAAACCTCCTCTTATCATCAACAAGACCTTCAAAGATACAAAATCTGTTTCGCATTTAACCAAGCCACGAGATTATCGTAGAGCGTTTGTTTCTTCTGTTGATGATTTTGCAGGACATAAGAGAAGCAAACCCATCCCTAAATCCCGCCCTGGTCCTGTTCCTCACATCCTTGGCAGACCTCATGCACCTAAAGCTTATACACCACCTTGGATGAAGAGGACATTCTCTCATAAGCATTCAATGCCACGTTCTGATCCACCGGATGCCTGAGCTCCAGCCAAGTCAAGCTAATGACTGAAAACAAGCGCTTAGTGGGAGGCAACCCACTGGTAGGTTTTTCTTTTTTATTTTATTTTTATTTATACTTTTTTTTTTTTTTGCCAATCTTAGGCTTGATAACACTGGGGACAGTGTTGTTTAAGTCTGGGGGAGGTTGTCTACTAACTATATTTTTGTTTTTGAGTTTCAGTTGTGTCAGTTAAAACCATAAAGCTTGAGTCAAATTTTTCAAATTTTTCTTTTTGTCTTTGGGAATTATGATCTTGATTAATGATTTCTCTTATTTGGATAACACTTTAATGATAATTTGTTTATTCTTGATCTCAGAACATAAGCTTAGAAAGACTATGAGCCTTATCAACAATCCCGAAAGCCCTTATTCAATGGATATCTGATTGATCTGACGTTGTCTCAACTTTTATCAGGATTTTAACCGGACTTAATCTCTTACTTTGGAGTTGGAAATCAGTGGACTAGACTTCTTCTTCAGGCCATACAAGACAGTGCAATTTTTCAAAGTATGTCTCCCCTCTCTCTTCCCTTTAGTACTTAGAAAAAAAAATAAAAGAGAGAGAATAAAAGATGAGATTATTTTGATCAGTTTAGAGGAGTAGGTAAATTACCTGTGACCTCATTATTCTACTTTTGAGTCAAATGATCACACAAAGCTTAGAAGCGAGGGGTAGGTAAGTTACCAACACTACAAGAAAACATTGAATTGTTGACTGCAAGTTGCGACCTAAAACACAGTCGCTAAATTTAGCGACTGAATTGCTATTGTTTTGCTACTCAATGGCTACTAAAAGAAAACAGTCACCTAACAGATGCTAATTCGAGACTAATGCATAATGTCGCAGTGTAGTCGCCAATTAACGACTAGTTTGGAGACCAATTTGACAGTCGCCAAACATTACAACTAAACAGCTACTCTTTAGCGACTACTTTATATAATTTGGGCTTTAAACCAAATTTGGGCCGTAACAAAACGGCTCAAATCCAAATCGTTTATCTTCTTCCCCGAGAAAACCATAATCCCTCAAATCTCTTCTCAATCGTTTCTCTTCTTCTTTCGTTTTATTCCTCAAAACCCTAATCCCTCACATCCCCAACTCAATCGAGAAACGCCATAGTCCCTCCTTGTATCTCTCAATTGCTCTTAATCGTACAACTTCCTCCAGACCCAGATCCAAAACCCTATTCCTCATCATTCCCCTCGTCGCCTTCTCTCTTCCTCCACCCAACCCTCCGTATCCTATGTGAACTCATCGGAGCAGCCATAGACCTCCTTCGTTGCTTCGCTTGAGCATTTCTTGATCCATAAAGCGCCGAAGCTCACTTCATCGGCTAGATACGACACGGTTCGTGGAGAGAGTGATGATGACAATGCGAGGAAGCTCGATGATATGGTGTTTGAGAGAGAAAATTGTTGGTTGAGCGAAGATCCGGGATCTCCTGTTGGATTTCCGATTAAGGTTTACGTTTACGAGATGCCGAAGAAGTTTACTTTTGATCTTCTCTGGTTGTTTCACAATACTTACAAAGAGTCCTCGAATGCTACCTCTGATGGCAGCCCTGTTAATCGTCTTATCGAACAGGTACTATAAGAAAGCTTAATTGAATCACTTGGTTGGTTGTTAGATTGTTAGAAGAAGCTTATTTGTATCTTTAGAATAACTTGGCTACATTTTTCTGTATTACAGCATTTTGTTGACTATACTAGGAAAGTTCTTAGTCATTCTTTGCCTTCTCTATTCTGTTTCTCATGAATGGGTTGCTGAAATTTTGTTTTAGGGAGGTAAAATACGTGCCAAACTCGGTGCAGAACTAAGTGGTATCAAGGATGTTATTATTTCTGAGGGGACTGCTGGAGAGGGAGGAAAATTGGCAGCTCTGAAGCGAGAATCAGGTACTTATCAGTCTATATTCATATGATTCATTATCAGGCTGATATGGTTTTTATTTCATGATCATCATTTGGCTTCTTTGTTATATGCAGAAGACGGTGTTCTCTCTAGCGAAATAGGCCTTCATTTAAGGGACTCCCCTGGTACTTGGATCAGTTAAATGATTCATAGAATTTGACTGAGACGTGATATGTGGGTCTCATGTTATATCATTGTTTGCAGTAATGTTCAGCATCAAGTCCCTTAGGATTCCAGAGCTTGTTATTGAAGTTCCAGAGACAGCAATTGTAGGCTTACTGAAGGTGCGTGATTAATTTGTCTTTTCATGTCCGTCTCTTTAGATGTTTTTGGTTCTGTTGTGTGCAATGATCAATGTTATTTCATAACATTAGTCATGATACTTAATACTTTTGGTTTCAGAGAACGGTGAAAGAGGCTGTTACTGCTTTACTCGGTGGTGGAATACATATTGGGGTGTTAGTCCAAGGGAAGAAGGTTAGAGATGACAGCAGCACTCTATCACAGACTGGTCTTTCGTGTATAGAAAACAACCTTGGCTTCACCTTGGAGCCTGGTCCCGAAACACTTCCTGTACCTCTTTCCTGTAGAGAAAACAACCTTGGCCTAGGTATATTTGGTATGTTTTAGTTATAATTGGCAGCTCAAAATTAAAAACTTTTGTAATGATTGTTTGGATGTTTTTTGGAACTTATGTTGGATGTATGTTGAAACTTATGTCGTTGTTTAATTTCATGTTTGTTATGTTTTAGTTATAGTTTTCTTAATCAGTTTTGGTATTACAAAATCAAATAATTCATTTTTACTAGATTTTTTTTTAAAATATGATAATTAAACAGTCGTAAAACAGTCACCAAAACATAAATAAAACAGTAACCAAAACAGTCGCAAATGAGTAACCAGATCAGTCGCTAAAGCGTTGCAATTCAGTCGCAACTTTTAACGACTGTTTGGCGAGGGAAGAACGACCTCAATTATCAGTCGCCAATTAGTAGCTCCATGTCGACTGTTTAGCGATTGATTTTTTTAGCGACGCACTGTTTAGCGACTACATATGTCAGTCGTCAATCAGTCGTTACTAAGTAGTTAGCGACTGTATAGTGACTGTTTTTGTAGTCGGTAATTCCATGTTTTCTTGTAGTGCAATGACCCCGGTATTCGCTTACATCTTTGATTAAGAAAAGAGAGAAAAGAAAAAAAATTTGGAAGTGAGAAAAGGGAGAGGAAAGGAGATGTAAGAAGAATGTCTTGGCTTGAAGAGAGTCTATATGCCACTGATGAATGCACCTGAGGTAAGAACTCGCCTATATTTGCTTAAATTTATGTAATGAGATGACAATGGAGATTTCAGAGATTCCAGAGGATTGTGGGATTTGAGTAATGAATGTTGATGCTTATCATGGTTAAGTATAAGAAGTAAGTTCTTGAGTCAGGTAAATGAAGAGTGCGAATAAGAATAATCTGCAGTTGAGTGAGTTTCCAGTTTTCAAACCTCTTTCACAAGTCTAAGCTTATGTTTTGCTTGAGGGCAAGCAAAGGCTAAGTCTGGGGGAGTTGATATATCATGGTTTTTGTGGTTTTTAACCATGATATAAGGTGTCGTTTAGAGTCTTTTCATTTGTTTTCTAGGATGTTTTTGTGTCTTTACAGGTTTTCTAGGATTTTAGCATGGATGGAGCAAAGTGGAACATTTTGGATCATTTTGGAGCAATAATCTGGAGGAAATGAAGTTGGATTCGAATCATAGAGTGATGGTGTCGACCGACCCCACCTTGGTGTCAGTCGACACCCCTGTCTGCTGACTCAAGACCCAAGTTTTGGAAGATTTACAAAATTTGCCCAAAGTTTCATATAATTGCAACACAAGTCCCTAACGTGTTTTTGGACATATAAATAGTATTTTTAGGTTTTGAAAACCCTGAAGTTATTTTTCTAGCAAGTTTTATTTTTCTGCAACCCTGTGAGATTTTAAGAGCTTTTGGGAGAGAATCTGCTTTGTAGAGAAGAATTCTTGAACTCCCTCTTTACTCTTTTAATTTCAACTGCATGTTATTCAGAATTATGTTTTGTTATTCATTGAATATGTATGAGTAGTTTGTTTGTTAGGTTCAGGGTTTTTCACAGGGTTTTTATGAATTATTAGATCTGTTTATTTAGGATTCATTATCTTTCTAGATCTTCATCTTAGGTTGTTCTTCATATTAATCCTTGATTGGTCATCTAGAATTAATAATTTAGGAAAATAAATTAATATGAGAATACAATTGATTTTCTTGATAAAACCTTTTGATGAGCAAAATTATTTCTTGCAAAAAGATTTGATTTAATAATTTTGTGAACAATCTAAACCTGTTTTTACCTAGAATTTTGCAAAGAGATTTGGATTTTCTTGTTTTAAATTTAGATAATATTTGCAGTGAGAACTGATTTATTTTACAGAAGTGTTTAGAATTCTAGTTCTGTTCTTAATTGTTTGAATCCTAATTTATTTTATTGATTTAATATTTCATAATTACCTAAGAAATTCCCTAGGCCTAACCTTTTGATCCATCGAATTTTCACAAGCTTTTATTTAATATTTTGCATTGCTATTTCTTTATTTAAATTAATCTGTTTAGTCTAATAACAAAACTCTATAATCCATTGTGTTTGATCTTGAGTCTCTGTGGATTCGACCCCTAAGTACTACATCGATCTCTTGTTTGAGAGAGTAGCTCTAGGGATTAATTTGAGCATATCAAACCTCACGAGATTGGATCTGTGTGGTTGCCCAAATCTTCTAAAGCTCCCCTCTTCTATTGGCAATATCACCAGTCTCAAATATTTAGACCTTACAGGATGCTCAAGTCTTGTTGAACTCCCTTTCTCTATTGGGAATATCATTAATCTTGAGAAATTGTTTCTCAGTAAATGTGTGAGTCTAGTGGAACTCCCCACCTCTATTGGGAAGATCACGACTCTAAAGTATTTGGAGCTGATTGGATGCTCAAATCTTTTGAGGCTACTATCCTCTATTGGAAACCTTCATCGTTTGTTGAGGCTGCGTTTGCAACGTTGCTTAAAGCTAAAGGCACTTCCTATTAACATCAACATGGAATCTCTCGAAGAACTTGATCTTACTGACTGCTCGTCGTTGAAACGCTTTCCTGAGATTTCCACAAACGTCAAACATCTCATGCTCAGTGGAACTGCAATAAAAGAAGTTCCTTCATCAATCATGTCATGGTCTCATCTTGATGACTTGCATATGTCATATAGTGAAAACCTAGGGGAATCTCCGCATGCTTTTGTTCGCATCACGGAGCTGCACGTGAGTGACACAAGGATAAAAGAAGTTGCTCCATGGGTCAAGAAAATATCTCGTCTACATAAACTTGTAATCAAGGGATGCTCAAAGCTTGCTTCGCTTCCACAGCTTCCAGACGCCTTACGGTTCCTAGATGCACAAAACTGTGGGTCCCTGGAGAAACTAGATTGCGCTTTTCTTAGTACCGAGCTTTATAACCTCAACTTTGCTAGCTGCTTCAAACTGAATCAAGAAGCAAGAGACCTTATCATTAAGACATCGACAAGTAGAAATACAGTTTTACCTGGTTTAAACGTGCCTACATACTTCACTTACCGAGCCAGTGGGAGTTCTGTGTCAATGATAATGAATGGAATTGACACGCCTACGTCCTTCAGATTTAAGGCTTGCCTCTTGCCACTTAAGAAGGGTGATGTTGAAGTTGGTGATAGGGAGACGATGGGTTTATCTTAGCGCATCACAGAAAAACAGAATGGGGTCGATGGTACGTGTAGATCCAAAAGCGTGAACCTCCAATCACCAGTTTTGAACGATCATAAGTTCATATTCGAATTTGTGGAAAAGGTAAGTTCCACAGAATTAGTCTTTGAGTTCGAAGTCTACAATAGCAAATTAGAGATAGTAGAATGCGGGGTACGTACTGAAAGGCTGTAAGATAGGAGAACACACACCTTTTGATCATTTAATTTTTTGAAAATGTACTTTTGTTGGATTGCAATAAAAGAAATAGGTTGCCTAATATTATTTCATTACAAAATACTTAAAAGATGGTTAGAACTGATGAGTTTCAACGAATTATTAGGGTTTAGCAATATGATTTACAACCAAATACCCTCTAATGAGAAGATCATCATGATGGTGATATCATTATCTAATTTTCTCACACCGTATCATCTGAGATGCTTATATAGAACAAAATCAACTAGTTTTATTATGATGATTCAATAAATTATAACAGAAAAAAAAACTAAACTACATTAGCTAGAAATTCAAAATTATAAACGTAGAGAATGTATTGGAAGAATAAAGTCGATAAAAGTCCAGAGACAGATTCATATTCTTGAGCAGCAAATTCGATGGCTAAAAGTCCATTAGTAAAGGCAAGGAAAAGAAAGAGTAGACCATGTCCAATGTCCATCGTGCTATAGAGTTGATATGATGAGATTCCTCCGGCGAGCAAAGAAAAGGTCGAAACAAATACATCCATGGTAGGGTAATAGAAAGGGATATAAAACATGACAGGTAATATGATCAATGATATTACAAATCTGAGATATTTTAGTACCGGCGTTACTGTTGGATCCGGATAGTCGTCAAAGAGTAAACACTTGAAAAGCATCACTACGAAGAAGATCATGACGCCAAATCTAACCGGAGAAAACAAAACCTCACTTCCGGATCTCAACAAGCCAACGATCGAGAGAGTTAACAACGTATGCCAAATCCCACGAGTGAATACACGAAAACCCTTGAATCTCGTTTTCTCCAAATGTTCCCACATCATCGTCGTTAAACAAGGGTATCTTTTCTCTTCGGCCACATCAGATTTTTTGTTTTGTTTTGTTGGTTTTTTCGTTGTGGAGGCTTTCTTTTTCTTTCTACCGTAAAACTTCATTGTTGAAACTTATGATTTAGGGATTCTTCTAAAGTTCTAATATATATATACTAGGGAGGTAAGATTTTAACAACAATAGTTTTGTTATTTCATGATATGTTACTTTTCTGATTTAATATGTAATAATTGACATATTTAAACATAGTATTTTATCTTTTGAAAAAGTTTAAAATGTTTTATTGGATTGTTAAGTACTTTTTGTGTTTACATATATACAGAAAGGTTTATCTTACTAAAGATAAATAATACTCTCAATGTGAAATATTAATTGAGTCTTTTAAATAAACAACTAAGTTGTAGTAAACAGATATTGAAATTCAATAAGTAAATTCTAAATTTTTAAAAGCGTAAGCAATTTCCAATAGTTCAATATTATAATGTATTATCTCAATTACAAAATAAAGATGAGAGTAATGCAAAGTTGGATTTCAAGGAGCGGTTAATACAAACATACTAAATTTTATAGACATTCAAAATGAGAAAAAAAAATAAACGGCCAACACCCCATTCTTTACATGTGAGTGCCTGAGCTTTCACCTTGTTGCTTCATCACATGGTTTATATAATAACGTCCAGCAAATTCAGACCTGTAAATTATAAAGTGTTGTAAGAAATTTTACTTTAACATCATAAAAAACTTGTTTTAATATACATAATTACATCTTACATACCCTGGTGATGCTCCAGTCCTTCAAACTCTGGTTTTATGAAGATCTTCGAAGAGGCCAAGGTGTTTTCAAGACACGGTGCACCTATAGACATTTATAATTTTAAGTGAATATATTGGTTACCTTATGATGATTATATCAGAACTAAATTATGTTACATACCTTCATATTCTCCCATCCTCATAAACCGCATTACACATAACACAGGTTCGGATTTGTATATGAGATGGCACCCGCTTGATTGCCATATGGTCATGAATTGAGAAGCGTAGTTGTCTTTGAGACGACACTTCACAGTCTCACACGTACATGTTTATCAAATAAATAAAAATCTTAACAGAGACAACTCTAAAACGTAACTGTCTTAAAGGTAGAGTAAATATCTTTTTACTTGCCATTCAACAACATGAGAACAACTTTATTAATATCAATGACACTCGCAGGCTTTCTTCTATCTTCAACATCCATTATACACACACAAACATCTAGTTTGGGAAAAAGACAGAATTTAGGTTTCCAAAATGTAGCTAATCTATTTTTGGTAAAGTTTAAGTCGTACTTTTCTATGAGAATGACCAATACACAAAGTTTCATAAATCCTAAAAAGAATCTAGTTTTTAGAATACAAAGATACCAATTAACTATATTGACGGATTGTACCAAAATAATATAAAATCAATTAAAGAAATACTTACCGAAAGAGATGGGATGATCTATTCTTCCACGATATATGTCATCCAAATCCTCGAACCGAAAGTAATTCTTAGGACTCAATGATTCGAGCAGCGTCATATTGGTATCATCCGTAAATTTAATCTGATAAGGATGATGAGTATTCCTCTCCTCCATGGTTGGATTGATCACTTTGAAATTTCTAATATTGTACCACTCACCATCGTCGATATATTTTGGGAGTTTAGCGAGTGTATCGGGTAAATAAGGAGCTTCAATTGTGTCACCTTCACAGTTTAACAACAATTGTGTAAGAAGTCTTATATACAATAACTGTTAGAACTTGAAATTTAAGTAAAAATCATTCAACTAACAACCCTAACCTTTACATCCACAAGAAGCAGAACTCGTTTGGTAAAGAACTCTCTGACTCTCCAAGAATGTAAGACTTTGGCGTTGATACACCAATTAGTTCTTATGTGTAGCAGATCAACAATATAATCGAACCTCATGATTTTCTCAAATTAGGTTTTTTCTTAAATCTTCTCTGTTATCGAAAACAAAAAGGAGATTTTTGATTTGTAAAAATACAAAGAGTCACAACTAAACGTTGCGTCTTAATCTTTTTAGTTTCTAACCTTTAGTCTGATTATTAAAAATTCTAATATTATATAAATAAATACAGTTTTAATATAAGGTTTGTCACACTTGCATGTACAAAATACAATTTATGTTAACATATTGAAGATGTTTTCACGTTTTCATTTTAAAAACTTACACTTAGATATTAATATGAAAAAGGTAATATTATTAAGGGAAAAATTTGAAAATCTGATGACAATTGAATGAGCTTCGCAAACTCGATCACACTTCATAATATCTCGCAAACTCCTATCCAACGTTTCAAAACAAAATATGTTCATCATTGGAGACTCATCCCATATAATGAGCTTTGCTTCTCTAATCAACTCGGCAATATAGGATTGACCATCTATCGAACACGTTGTATACTCGTCCACATTGATGGATATACCAAATCTAGAATGAGCTGTCCTACCACCTTTCATAAGTAAAGCAGGTATACCACTTGATGCAACATTAAGAACAATATCATCCCTAGATCGTATATCAGCGCCAAGAATACTCCACAAGAATGTTTTTCTAGTACCACCAAATCCATGAACAAAAAACATACCTCTATTGTTTCAATTCACATCATCAATAATTTCTAGGAAGACACTTTTTTGCTCATCGGTTGACATATGTAACAACCTGTCGCAATCCTCTCTTTGGTCAGCACGTTTATAGTTCCTCTCATCTATGAGAAGCCTATTCTCATTATTATCCATCATAGATTGGTCTGGTTTAGGATTCACAATAGTTGACAGAGAGCTTCCATTAGACCGCATAATCATTTCAATCTCAGCTAAACATAGGTTTGTTATCTGATCCTGACTTAACATTAGACCTACATTATAGAGTATTTTGATTTTAGTTGACATATTTATGATCAGAATAATAATCGTAAACGTCTGTGTACACCAACATATCTTAAAATTTTCTTATATATATTTATAAAAATAACTATATATGTACTTTGGTTGTTCGTACGGTTCCTTTAGAAATACAAAATATCTTTGCACAATATATCTTTTGTAGTGACCCAGAGATCGAGAGACACTGAATCACCTTTCGAAAGCAATAATATGACAAACAACTTCTTTAGAAACGGCCCAAAACACCATGTACTTACCTCCTTTATAGCTAAAATATATTCTTTGTCGTCATCCAATAATCCCAATGCAAAGCAGGCATCTTTAAATTCCTTGTACACATCTTTACCAACTGACGAATATGATCAGTTTGTGATCTAAGCTCATATTTATTTCCGTTATTCAGAACCATGGTGAAACGACCGACCTTTTTTTTTTTTATAAATAAATAATATATATTACATAATAAAATAAACTACAACTAGTGGTCTCATACCCACTAGCCACCTAACCACAAACACAACCATCAGCGGAATAACAATACCAACATCCAATAAATAATAATCCAATAAATATAAATAACCAATATCCATAACATCAACAATATCCAATAATCAAGTAACAGAAATCATAGAACCAGCAACCTAGCAATGTTCTAATGACTCAACTCTAGCAACCTAGCAAAGCCAGACAACATAAAACCGAGTCCCTAGAACATCCTCCTCTTCATTGCCTTGATTCCACGATCACACTTTGCCTTTACCTGCACCACAAACACATATTGCAATGCATGAGTATTTTATAAACACTCAGTAAGGAAATCCTCCCATCTACTGGGCTATACACACAAGCAATAGAGTATCAATAACCAACACACAACAATCAACAACGACAATAACAAACCAGGACTTAGCATCGACCGACACCACACATGCATCGACCGATGCCAAATGGGGAAGCATCGATCGACACAGAAGCTGCATCGACCGATGCAAGTGTAACCTGCATCGACCGATACCCAGTCTGCATCGACCAACGCATGCTCGACGCAACACGAAAACCCTAGAGTTTATGTGTCGTCCTCGCACTTGCATCGACCGATGCAAGGTATCCATCGATCGACGCAACGTCGAGCACCATGATTTCCCCGAAGCTTCTCGCCGGATCTTTGTTCCTACAACCACAAAACTCAATCCCAAGCCACAAGAAAGCTTCCTAACGTCCATAGCAACATCCTAATATGTCTAACAACACACAACAGGAAGATTAATGAGTTCTCTAGCTTAGATAAGCCATGGTCATGCACTTACCTTTGCCACAGGAGAAACTAAACCTTAAACAATCAAGAACACGCTCCCAGGAAGCTCCTACAACGATCTCAGCTACAGATCTCTACAGGAACGCCTCAAATCTCCAAGAAATCACCAAGAACTCTCAAGAACTTTTTCTCTCTTTTTCTTTTCTCTAAAAACGGCCACACCACGAAAATGAGACCAAAAGCCTCGACCCTAAAGGTTTTCTATTCTCTTTTGACCAAAATGCAGCGTTTGACTTAAGTCAAAACGCAGAGAATCGAGCCAGCATCGACCGATGCTCCTACTGCATCGATCGATGCACATCCCAAACCGGGATTCCGGTTCACAGATGTTACACATGGAGTCTTTTATATGATCCCAAGTATTGAATTACCCAACATTGATTACTTTTTCAATGATATCTTAAAATTTAAGACGTAAACTCATATCAAAATAGTGCATAGTACATTAGAAGTTAATTATGGGAGATTTTAAATTATGGAGCAAAGGTAACTTACCGACCAAGTAATCATCACAATAAGATTTTTTCATTCTTATTTTGAAGGATTCAAACGTGAAACACGATCAGTCAAAGAATACAGACCATAATATAACCTGCACTAAGCGAAACCAGTAATTATAAGCAAATTTAGATTTTCAAACGCATTGAATAAAAAAAATTTTAAGAACCTTGGGAAATATTCGAGATTTGATATCAATCATAAACTCTGACCGACGTCTATATATATAACCTAACAGATTGCTATATATTCCTAAATATATAAAATTATTTAATAATATAAAATTTGTGTATTTATAATAATAGATATGTGTAAATATATAACATATATATATATATATATATATATATCTCTTCTATATGTTAATTTACTGATTTAAACAATACTTACTTACATCCTAATCTATCGATTATATAAAATCTAAACAAAAGACTAACCAAAATATATTTATTTCCATCTTTATCACTTTAAGTTTATAATAAATACAAATAACCATCTATTTAAAGTAATTATATATAACATATATATATATATATATATTTTCTGAGATATGTTAATTTTCTTTTTCAACAATAGTTATTTCCATCTTTATCATTTCAAATTTGTAAATTTTATTTGAATCGTAAATTTTCTCCTTTGCCAGTATGATTTTTACAAATAAAGGTATATAACAGTTATTTGAGTTGTCTAATATGTATATTTTCTATTAAATATGTGTAACTGACCAAACTATATTAATTCTGATCTTTTGATTTAATTGGACGTCTGGTGCTTGTTGAAAGCTCCGGATACCTTTCGGCTAACAACGTGCATACTGAACTTTTTTTTGAAATAAAAAACGAAGAGTAAGTTTTCCTATTATAAAACTTTCTTACATATTTATCGTCTTAAATTTACCAAATTTCAAAAATTGAAGATATACACGATTATTTCGTCATTCATTTATGTATAATTTATTAATCTATTATAGAATAAATTAGAACTTTTTCAGAAACCTTTATAAATAAATATTTTCATGAATCCAAGCTTTATTAAAAAATTAAGATTCTATTATACAAAAGTCATAAAATAAATAATTCTATTGTTAATAAATTAAATAACCTTTAATGGTACAATTAAAAAATTAGATTAAACTAAAGAAACAAATATTATAGGAATATTGTAGGGTGAAAAAATTGTCTTCTTTTTGATCTTGGCTTCCACATCATGTCTTTATGATACCAAACGGATGGGTTTGAAATTTCAGCATAAGCGATTTCTTTGGCTTGAGTAGCTTGTGTACTGAATATAATCCAATCTGAGAATTTAGTTGTTGTAGTCGTTGAAGGAATCATAACATCATCCTCAGGACCATCCTCATTGTAGTATTCTTTAGGTTTAACCTGTTCAATATTTTTTTTATAATGAAAAATAATTAAAACATAGAATTATTATCAATTCTCATATAACATCATTGTTTAAATAATCTACATGAATGTAAGCTAAAGATAAAAATTAAATAATTTTGTTTCTATAATCCCAAAAATATACATGGCTATTAACGATCATAGTTATCCTGCAAATATGGCAATCCAAGTGTAATAAACTTATGAAAATAAATTATATATAATAGAAATAATTTGACACGTTAATCATTCTGATTATATAAAATAATACATGATATTAATTAGAAACAAATTTATTGATCGATATTATCTATTACATTAACAGAAAAATAAAAGAATAATAAGATCCATATGCAATATATTTAAAAAGATGGAAGATAAATATAAGAATATATTATAAATATTTGATTGAAGAAATTTTTTGTTTTTAGTGTTATTATAATTTTGAGAACATAATACAAGAATTAAATTTCTAACCTCATCAAAAGCATAATATTATACCTTTTCGAAAGGTGAACCAACAACAACTAAAGCTTTATGATTTATGGACTTGCTTTCCAAGAAACCACTATACGAACCAAAAAATAAAAAGAATAAGTCGATTAATCATAAAAACAGAAAATCGGAATAAAAATAAAAAATGTTGACAAGATGATTAAATAATTAAACGTAAAACCTCAACAAAAAAACAAAATATTATACATATTTTGTAAGGTGAACCAACAACAACCAAATCTTTATGATTTATTAATCTTGCTTTCTATGAAACCACTATACGAACATAAAAATAAAAAGAATCAGTTGATTAATCATAAAAATAGAAATTCGTAATACAAATAAATTTTTTTGTGAACATGATTAAAGAATTAAACATAAAACCTCAACAAAAAAGCACAATATTATACATTTTTGTTAGGTGAACCAACAACAACCAAAGCGTTATGATTTTTGGATCTTGATTTCCAAGAAACCACTATATGAACAGAAAAATAAATGGGATCAATCGATAATCATAAAAAACAGCAAGATCGGAATACAAATATAAATTTAAGAACATGATGAAAGAATTATTGAAATTGATAAAACTATAAATTCAATAGAAGAGAGTTGTTTTTGAGAACATGGTTAAAGAATTAAACGTAAAACCTCTACCAAAAAAGCACAATATTATACCTTTTTGTAAGGTGAACCAACAACAACCAAAGCGTTATGATTATTAGATCTTGCTTTCCAAGAAACCACTATATGAACAGGAAAATAAACAGGATCAGTTGATGAATCATAAAAAACATCAAGATCGGAATACAAATATAAATTTGAGAACATGATTAAAGAATTATTGAAATTGATAAAACTATAAATTCAAGAGAAGAGAGTTTTTTTCTTTTTTTTCTTTGTTGAGTTATGGTGAAAGCAAACGATAGCATTGTATTTATAGTTGTAAATGATATATCTTTTTAGGGTTTCCAGTAAGGAGTTGTATTGTCGTCGGTTTTTTTTTTCCTACAGAAGCCCATTAATCTATAAACAATCTAAGCCCATTAATTATCTCAATTCTGTAGAATTTATAGTATAAAACAGAACTATAGTTATAAAAGGGGTGTTTTCCAGGAAATTTAGGGATTAAATTAACAAATTCTAGTTTTGCAAATAACTTTTTATGCAATTAGATTATTTCTAAATCGATTTTTGATTTATTTTTAATGCGAAAAATAGGTAAATTTACGTTCAGGGGCAAAATATTTCAACTTCAAGGCCAATTTCATTAATGGTATAATGGTAAAATTTTGCTGAGATTGAATGTGAGACGTTTTCACTTCTCGTTTAATATAATTGATAGGGGATAGAATCTAACTATAACAAACGAGGTGAGTTTAATATAGCTCCTGAAACCTAGGTGTGTGGATCTACATGAATATATGTCAAATCTTCAATTTATCTTCTCTATTTTTTCTTTATTTTTTCCCTTATAATTTATATAATTGGTGATATATATATATAGATCCTAATGAATGATTAATGATAATTAAAAATAAAATAAATAATAAAAAATATTAATATTTAATTATTGCATTTTTGTTTTTATATATTTTATGTAAGAGTTCAACATGTGTGTAGCATATGATATTATGTTTATAAGAACAAAGTTGAGAATTTGTTATAAATAATCTTTTTGACATACTCCTTTACAAAAATACCCCTTTTGAACATTTTCATTTCTACCCTCTTTTACACAATTACAATATGTTAAATTAATTTTTAGAATTTTTTTTTAGGTTTGGGTTCTCTATTTTATATTTAGGATATGGTTTTTAGGATTTAGTATTTAAAGTTTAGGGTTTTTAGAATTTAATCATTTTATATATTAAAAAGAGATAGACACCATGAAAGGGTATTTTTGAAAAGTGACATAGAAAAAATGTATTTTTGAAAATCCCCCTAAGAAGTTTAACATGTGTGTATAATATATATATATATGATATATATATATATATGATATTGTTGTTTTAAAATATGATGAAATATTTAACTTTTCTATATATATATGATATTTTTGTTTTAGAATATAATGAAATATTTAACTTTTCTATCACCTAAATTGTTCTTATTTTTTTTTTGGGATATTAGTACTACATATATTATTCTTATATTATGAACATCAAGATGTATAATTTTATTTTCAATTCTACTTGTCATCCTTAAGATATATCGCGTATTTTCTATTTTACTTTTATTTTTTATTCATTTTAAGATAAATAATTAACATGAAATTATTATGTAACAATTTTTCTTGATATATTAAATTCCTCACAAACCTGAAGGTTCGGGACGTGTTTGGCATAGAGAAACTTCGTTTTCCTCACCCACTCACGAGGAAACGAGACTGAATCAGTCACCGCCACTACCACGTTCTAATCCCTTTCGTTGTTAATCACCACGGTCGTCGTTAACGTTGACTTCATTTGCAACTTCATTAGATTTTTACAAGAAAATTTTGACTTTTAGAGATTTTTTTTTTAGAAACTTATTATCAAAGCGGAGACAGAGTGAGGAGGGGATATATATTGGGGTGCAAGTAAAGAAGAAGGAGAAGAAACAATAAGACCTTTTTTATTTATTTTCTTGATATATAATAACAATAGTGGTCATTTCTTATTTATGTTAAAAAATTTGAGGCCAAAAATAGTTTACATGTAATAATTAATGTATAATTAATGTGTCTTTGTGATCTCTGTCTCTCATGAGTATAGCAAATAATAATCACGACGATTCTAGTGTCTATGACGCGTTTCCACCGAACACGTGTATTTTGAGTGCAAATTGTTGCGAAATTGAAAGGGTTGAAAGATTTGAAAAAAAAAATTATTTAACCAACTTTCACCATTTGAATGTAAGAGGTTGAAGAAGTTGAAAAAAAAGTATTCAATCCATTCAACTTAAAAGATTGGAAAAATTAAGTATGCAAATGGTTGTACTTTCCAACCAGGTTGAATGAGTTGAACATATATTTCAACTTTGTTCAGCCAAAAAATCACTATAAATATATTTTCAACTCAAATTTATTAGGTCCCACTCTGGAGCTGGAAAATATCACTTTTTGGCTGAAAATTGTTAACCTCAAAATAGGAGATGAACAGATTGAACGAGATGAAAAAATTTTTAAAAAATTAATTATATTTATTCAATTTACATGTTTGAATTAATATTTTTGGCTTTAAAAAAAAATTGCAATCGTGGAAATCTAGATTATTATTTCGATAATCTAGGAAAATCAAATATTGTGAGTTTAAAAATCTGTTTTTAAAATTTTATTTATAGTTTTTAATTATATATATATATATACTTTTTGAAATATGCAACAAACCAATCCTACGTTCACTAACTAATTATATTTTTTTGTTTGCAAATTTTTTGACATTAATTAATGTTAAACATTAAACTAAATAATTTTAATTAGCATTATTTGTTAAGAATAAAAAATATTCAAGTATGCAAAATCAGCTCAATTTTAAACTCTTTGGAATAATTCATATTTTTATTGATTAAAATCAAAACTAAAATCAGATCCTATATATATATCGCTCATCACTGTTTATTTGAGAAAAAATAATTATGAGCTAAACATACCTTTTTCATAAATAATTGTAGTTCTCGTCAGCATCTTTAGATTTTATTTTATATTTTGTAATAAAATATTTATTTCCAAATAAGAATTAATAATATATTAGTTTTTCTAAAAAAAGTATTTCTTATATTTAAATATATAATTGAATGATATATAATTTCAGATACTATTGTAGATATATTATTAATATTATATTTTTGTATTCAGCTTTTCAACTTAATAGTCACCATCTAACATACTAATTTCTTTCTCTGCAACTTATTCAACTCATTAAGTTTCTTCAACTCATTTTGATAGTTCAGCTTATTTTTATTCAGCCCATCTAACTTATTCAGCTGGTTCAGTTTGTTAATCACCATTTGCACCCAAATTAATCTTACAGTAAAAATGTTCAACTTGTTCAAGAGATGAATGAGTTGAAAATTATTCAATCCAATTTTGTTCAGCTTATTTTTTTCAATTTTTAGCAACTATTTTCAATTTATTTGTTATTCACGATTCTAATGTGTATAATCTTCTTGTATGCATGCATATTATATAAATTTTACATGACCACGAATTGAGAATTGTGATTGCTTGCATATTGTTATACGAAGGGAACATATGTTTTAACTTTTTTTGACGACCACGGATTGATTTTTTAATTTTTTTTTTCTCTCATCTGAAATTTTATTAAAAAAACCAAAGAGGAACCCAAAACTTACAAGCCATCGTCAAAACTTATGGAACCTTCTAGCTAAAAGAAATGTGACATTTAAGAATAGTAGTTTTTTTCATATACAAACACTAGGATATATCCCGTACTTAAAGTACGGATCAACATTTTTTAAAAAAATTATAATATAATAATAAAAATTGTTGTTTTTTTTTTAAAGTTATTTTGTTTGAGATAATATTTATTTTAAATTTTTATGTAAATCTATTAGTCTATTTGAATTATAATTATTTTAGAATATTATAGTAATTTATTTTTGACGTATTATTACAGTTTTATATTGTTTGTTTGTTGTATTTGCATCATTATTTTGCGAAATATAAAATAATAATTTTAATATTATAATTGTGAGCAAATAAAAATTATTAATTTATCATTTATATAAATTTAGTTTTACCAACCTGCCAATGTGGAAATTAAAACACACATTTTCATACAATGAGTAATATATCTTCGTTTAAAAAAATTCAAATCACAACATATGGAAAAAAATATGCATTTCAAATTATAAGTATTATATGAAAATTCTAAACAATTTATAAATAAAATAAAATAAAGATGATAGGAGAATCATAATTTGAAAACTTAACAAAATCTTCAAATTTAATTATTAAAAATAATTGTATTGTATACTTGGATATAAAATCTTAGTTTTTAAAATTCGGATTGGTTTATGTATTTAAAAAAAATTAGTAATTTCGTCCATAATTTATGAGAGAGATAAAATATTTTTTTATAGATTTTTTTTAGATTTTTTAGATTTTTAAATATTTGATCTGTAAGTATTTTTTATTTTTAATTAATTATATTTATTTAAATTAGCTAATTAAGTTTAATTATTTTTTTCTAATGACAATTGAATGTAATTTTTTACACATTTTAAGGTTAGTTTCATACTTGTACTTCTCAATTAATATAATAGGATATACATGTCAAATGTAAGAAAATTGGTTATCTCGTCAATAATATTGGGTGGAAGATGTGACGATTTCTCAAGAGAAAGGAGATGAGAAATTGGTGGATTATTGAAGAGATTACGTCGATTATTACTTATTTGAAGATATTTATTAGCTTCTTCTTCCTTTTTTTTAAGCTTGAGAACCTTTCATTTTTATTTTCTTGTAGCATATAATAATTATTAATGAGTTGAACCGTGGACTGACAAGTTCTATCAATTGATCCATCCGGAAGACTTTTATGTTCACCATCCAGGTAGGTTTGAAAAAAAAAATACTGTCTCATAGAGACATATGGTTTCTATATCTATATAGACTTAGTACAATTTAATTTCTACTGTGTTTAAACTGAATCATCCCCAAAAGTCGAGAGGTTTGATTAGCTTTATTTAGAGACTTGGATATTGTTGGGTACAAACCAACGTCCCACATCAGAAGATTAGAAAATAAGTTTCTAATATATAAGTTAAGTCCAAACCTACTTAGTGTGAAGCCTTTTGGGAAGAAGCCCAATAACAAATCCGTGCGGGCTTTGCTATCTCTGTCAAAAACGGACAATATCATACCAATGGAGACTTGACTTGGGTTTAGAAAGCCCAACAATTGGTATCAGAGCCTAGGTTGAAATAAGTGGACCTAATAGGCAGATATAGGCTTAGTGATCCGTGTGGGAGAAGCCCCTCTATGTGACACAATAAGAAGGATACCTTGTAAATAAGGAAACACTGAATCAATGGTGACAAGATTTCGCTGAAAGGGAGGCCTAAGGTTTGTGGTTCTTGGTTTGAGAGGTAATATTGTTGGTTTGTCTTTTTGGGAAGGAGTCCAATAATAAATCCGTGCGGGCTTTGCCATTTCAGCCCAAAACGGACAATATCATACTAATGAGGACTTGACTTGGGCTTAGACATTGGAGTGATAATATAAAGACTGCCCATTGCTTAATTGCTTCGCTGAGATATATATTTTCTAGACGATAAATTTATTTCTTAAAAACGACATCTATTTGTTATTTCAAGCATTATGTGGTAGAGACTTTGGGAGCTTTTAAAAGGTAAAACGATGTGGTGAGATGACAAGAAAGATATGGGTTTTATTGTAAGATTCAAATTGATAAAGATGGTCTGAGATGTTCACCACGCCACGAACTAGAACCGGACTATTGAGCTTGGGGATTTAAGGTCAGGGTTTAACTTTCCACTTTTGTATCCGCTGACATAAAAATATTTTGACGAGACAAAAAAATCCGAAAAGAAAGGAGAATTGTGGAAGCCGCCCCAATCTATTAGTTAGTTAACCAATGACGGTAAATACTACACTTCTTAACCATAAACCAGTTTCTACGCTCTGAGTCATACAACATTAACTTACTCTTAAAAACACTAAACTTTAGTGTTTTCTGTAAGGTATTAATTAGGTATGTAAAAAATAACAAATATGCTAACTCTATTAAGTCATAACACTAAGCTCCCTTTGTTTTTTATTTTCTTGCAGCATATTTCTCTCTTGATTCAAAGTTAGGAGGAATGCTGAATAGGTGGTGTTCTGTTCGTAGATCGAATCTCATGGGCTTCACTCATTCACAAACTTTGTTTTCTCTGTTTCTTATGTTGTAACGTGGGCTTATTTATGTCTCTGTTTTTGCAAACTTTTGTGAAATATTTTCCATTTGTTGACAAATATGTAACATTTAAAGTTTTAAACAACCAAAAAAAGAATTTGTATTTATTGTATTCTTTTCTGTGGAGCATGCACGGACAGAATTATCAACATTGTTGTGAAGCATTTTGGTGCTTGTATGGTGTTGTAAGAAAAGTAGACAACTCTCTCTTCTCTCTTTCCAAAACGTTTTTTGTTTTTATCAAAGAACAAGAGAGACAGAGAGAGTAACTCCATGCTTCTGTTAAAACAGAGTATAGAAACAGAGCATAAGAGTGTGTGAGAGGTTCCATGGAACTGAATTTAGCCATTCATAGACTACATATATTTAATATGCAGAAAGAAAAACTACAGGAACTTTATAGAGACTAAATCGAGATACTCACCATCCATCCATGATTGCCTTCTCAGTGATTGCCTTTGTTACAAATTAATCAAAGGGTGATACAGCTCAAGAACTTATATGATATGTGGAGTGTAAGCACATCATTCGACTGTTCAAGTATCCCCCAAATCTCTAATCCAGAAAAGCCGAGGCGCTTCTCCAACCTAATTACCTCACACCAAATACTCTTCTTGTCTTTTTGGCAGAAAGGTATTTGCCCCTGCCATGGCTGCACTGGAATGAGAAGCTCCCGTAGAATTACGAGTTTCCCACAATAGTTAGCTAATCTAGGACAGTAAATACCACACTAAATAGAAATTTTTTTCCAAAACCTTAACCACGAACCAGTCACTACGCTCTGAGTCATACCACATTAACCCACTCCCAAAAACACTAAAGTTTACATTTTCTATAATGCACCAAGGTCCTTTGCTCAAACTCGCCTTTGGAGAATCCTTCCATCTTCCTTGTTTTGAATCATATTCACACGTTTTAAGCTTACTATTAACGTAAAGTTGTCCTCTACGAAGCTGAACTTTAGCGTCATCACAAGGGCTAAGCAGTGGCTTCCAAGTCTGAGAGTTTAAATCGTAAACCTCAGCCAAGTTCATGGAGGAGGATTTTGAGTCCTTTGTTCCTCCAATAACAAAAATCTTGCCGTCTATAAAAGCAGACTTGGCGCGTTTCCTTGCCACCAACATGTTAGGAGCATCCCGCCACGTGTGAGTCCGACAATCAAACACATGAACGGCCGAGGATGGCCGCTTGTCGTCGTTAATGGTTCCGCCCATTTGGTAGATTTCGAAACCTACGGCTACAGCGGACGGCTTGGATGGAGCAGAGGGAGAAGGTGCTATGGGTGATAAGCTCAACCCATCATCCTTAATACGGCCGTTGGTGACTATGGTTTGATTAACAAGGAACCAGCGATCATAAGGGGGTAAGCGTTGGCATAAGTAGAGGTAAGGCTCTGTGTTTCCAATCCAGGAGCGAGACTGATAGAGCTCTGGGGAAGATATGAGAGAGCGGAGGGTCTTGGAGACTAAAGAGAAGGAGCGGTAGTGATATCTCGAGATGCGAGCTAAACAGCTCAAAAGGATTTCATTTGGAAGTGATGACAACGACGACGGAGGAATAAGATTCTTCCTCTTCTTCTCCATCCCATCCTTCTGCCGTGGCTGCTCTACTACTTTGGCGTCCATAGAAGGGACTAGGTTTCTTTTACTTTGACCGTAAAATTTTGAATACATACTTTAATTTTAGTAGTAAATTTGAAATCTATACTAAATTTTTAAAATTTTTGAATTGTATCTTATATATGGCACAAAATGACTATTTTATTCTTAATTAAAATTTTATTTAAAATATTTAAAATAAATAAAATATAACTAAATTAATTCATTTGACCAAACTATTTCTAAAAATACTGTGTAAAGTAGATATTCTAAATTTTGCTAAATGTTTTTAAGAAAATGATGAATTAATTTAATATATATAATATTAATCAATAACAAAAAATTAAAATTCAGATAAAATAAATATAATATCCCCTTAAGTAATAATTAAAGTATCTGATATTATTTAGTCATTTACTTTCAAAAAAATTTATATATAAATAAAATAATTAGAATTATTTTTTTGGATTTATGTTAAGTAAAATTTCAGATAATAATAGTTATAAATATATATATATATATATATAATTCACTAATAATTTTTTATTTTTTCAATCAATAAAATGTTTTGAAAAATAAATATATATTTCGATATATTAAATATTTTACTGAAAATTTGAATATAAGTTACATAATTTTAATTTATTCTAAAAATTATTAAGTGTAATAAAATAATTAAATATTATGAGCTTTTAGAAAATAAATCAACATTTTAAAAAATCGATTATGTAATTAAAAGAATAAGTTCATTTCAAAATATTTAGCTTTCAAATAACTATAATATTAAGTGTAATTTTCAAATTTTTTAAAGAAGAGTTTATTATGTCATTTAGATGACACACACTTGTAGTTGTAGACGAACAGCTCAAGAACAAATTAAAAGTTCATATTAAAAAGATGAAAAAGATATCACACGCTCGCTAGCTAATCATAACCGGATATTAGAAAGAGGTCATGAAAATCAAGATTTCTAGTAGAAATCGAGAACAAACCCACAAAAATTATGTATAGAGCAAAACCAAAATCTTTCATCAGGTTTTATTTCCTGATCTCCCTCACAACAGAGACCGTGTTCATCATCTAAATGTTCATGAAATCAACAAAAAAAAAGTGCACCAAATGGGTACTAGATTGAGAAATAAAATATTTGCAGATTTTATTAAAAATGGAAGATAACAATGGAAAAAGTTATTTCTATTTTCTTTTCTTTTTTTGGTTTTTGAGAGATTTGAGTAAGTTTTGAACATATTTTGGTTGATTTGTTAGATTTTTTATTTAATTACTTGTGCTGAAGTTTCCCAACTGACGACGAATATCCGTCTTCGTTCTACTTCTCAATAAGATGATCAATGTGATTTGCCTATTGCACATGGGCACTTTTTTTTTTTTGTAAACAGTCTCGTAAGTATTGTTTAATATTATAGAGTAAACATTCATCACATATTAATAAAATAGAGAAGCAGATTAAGTTTGATTAATTACTAAACCGGGATTATGTTTGATTAGCAAATGAACTTAGGAAGAGTCGCTAATAAACACACACGATCAGAGACTGGAATCACATAGTTTTATACTAAAAGTCAACACACAATCATAAACGGTTGCGGTTGAGGGAAGGGTCACACGATCAGACACGCCGGTGGTGGTTGAGAGCAACCCTGAAACAGGCAACGGACTCCCTGGCAACACTTGAGTCATTTAAATGACACACACACTTGTAGTTGTAGACGAACAGTTCAATAACAAATTAAAAGTCCATATCAAAAAGATGAGAAAGATATCACACGCTCGCTAGCTAATCATAACCGGATATTATAAAGGAGATCATGAAAATCAAGAATTATAGTAAAAATCGAGAACAAACACCGAAAATTACGTACAAATCGAGCAAGACGAAGAATGAAATCTTTGATCAGGTTTTATTTTCAGTAAAATCATAATGAGACAGAATCTAGATCCTACTCCCTAAGCTAGAGATAAATTACAGTTCATGTTTCACACACAGAGACACTTGTAGACTAACAAACAGTCCAAGAACAAAAGCCATATCAAAAAGATCCACACGCTCGCTAGCTAATCATAACCGATATTAAGAAGAGATCATGAAAATCAAGGCTCTCTTCGTTCTCTGAGTTTATATAAAAGTCTCTGTTCTTTTTTCCACATATAATCTCAAGAACCAAGACTCCGAAACTGAAGACATCTGACTTTGTTGAATAAGTTCCGTTCTTGGCGTATTCCGGAGACATGTAACCGCTGTGTCAAGCCAGAAACATGAAACACAATTGTGAGTTTTTGTAAAGTTGATTTATTAATTTCCAAAGGTAACGAACTAACGATGATGTTGATAGTTCGGTTGCTTACTAACTTCCGATGATCTTTGTGGTGTTAGCTTTTGTCTTATTCTTATCAATGATTTTGCCTATCCTGAAATCCGATATCTTTGGAACCATATCTTTATCAAGTAACACGTTACTCGGTTTTAAGTCTCTGTGGACAATCAGATACCGCGAATCTTGGTGAAGATATAAAAGCCCCCAAGCGATTCCATTAATAATTTGGACCCTCTTCTCCCAGTTTAGTTTACAACTTTGGGTTTCGTCTAAGAAAAAATTATTGAATCAAACTCAAGACTTTAACGAATAACTCTCGTATTATTGCTTTAGAAACTTCTCAAAACTAAAGCCTCCTTAATCTCTCTAATCTCACAAGTGTTGTTACAACTCAACAACTCCTTATATATAGAGAGATTCATAATATTTTCTTTAATTAAAATAACAATTAGATAACTCCTAATTTGTCCTAATCCTAATCTCTTTGGGAACCATATCTTGGTGAGATTAGGATGTCTTCAAGCTCAAGTTAATTCAAGCTTATCCTCACCATTCACCCCCATAAGCTTGAAGTCCTTCTTTGACACATCTTGTACACCAATATAGTCTCTCATCTCCTTGAATTTGATCCTTGCAAGTGGTTTAGTCAATATATCAGCCTTCTGTTCAACACCAGGGACATGCTCAACCTCCACCTGCTCATTCTCAACACACTCACGAATAAAATGATATTTCCTGTGAATGTGCTTACTCCGTCCATGGAAAAATGGATTTTTGGTGAGTGCTATAGCAGACCTGTTATATATCCGAACAGTTACCCTCTCAGGCTCAACTCCTATAACTTCAGAAAGCAAATCCTTCAACCAGATGGCCTGCTTAGCTGCCTCAGTTGCAGCCATAAACTCAGCCTCACAAAAAGACAGAGCCACGGTTTCCTGCTTCTGTGAGCACCAGGTGATCGGACAGTCATTGAGATACAAAATGTGGCCACTGGTGCTCCTTCCGTCGTCCTCATCCACATTGTGGCTACTGTTGCAATACCTAATCAAACCAGAGCTACTTCCTCTTTTAAATGTGAGACCAAATCTTGTAGTTCCCTGCAAATATCTCAAAACATGCTTTAATGCCACACCATGACTCTTCTTGGGATCATGCATATAACGGCTAAGAATTCCAACTGCAAATGAAAGATCTGGTCTGGTGTGAATCAGATATCTGAGACAGCCAATGCATCTTCTATACTCGCTCTCACCAATGGACTGTTCGTCCACAGCCTTAGAGAGTTTTATTCCTGAATCCATTGGAATCTGTACTGCATTACAATCACTCATACCACACTCTTCAAGAATCCTTGCTGCGTATCTTTCTTGTTTCAAAGTAATTCCTGTGTTTTCTTGTAAGACTTCGATACCGAGATAATACGTCAATCTTCCAAGATCACTCATATCAAACTTAGAAGACATTCTCTGTTTGAACTCGTGAATCAACTTCAAACTGCTACCAGACGAGGAGATCATCTACATAAACCACAACAACTAGCAAATCATTCTTCTCTTGTCTTCGATATAACGCAGGTTCTTTAGTGCAGCGTATAAAGCTCAACTCCTTTAGAATTTGATTGAGTTTATGATCCCAGGCTCGTGGAGCCTGACGCAAACCATAAAGGGCTTTATTGAGCTTATAAACCATTCTTTCACATCCGCTTCTTATGAAACCTTCTGGCTGTTTAACAAAAACCTCTTCCCTAAGCTCCCCATGTAAGAAAGCAGTCTTCACGTCTAGATGATGCACTTCCCAACCGTTAGAAGCAGCTAAGGCAAGGATGAAACGAATTGTTTCAAGGTGTGCCACTAGAGCAAATACCTCGTCGAAGTCGATCCCATGCTTCTGCACATATCCTTTTGCAACTAAGCGTGCCTTGTACTTATTAATACTACCATCGGAATTATGTTTGATCTTGAATACCCATTTTAAACCAATTGGTTTAACACCACTCGGTAGCTCCACCAGATTCCATGTATTATTTTTCTCAATAGAGCTTAGCTCTTCGATGCAGGCTGTTCTCCACACTTCAAGTTCCTTTGCCTCTTCAAAGTTTCTTGGCTCGTCGTTTAAAGACATCAAGAGTTGTTCCCCTTCTTCTTCGGCCAAGAGAACATAGTCACTAAGATATCCTGGTCTCACACTAGATCTTGTTGACCTTCTTAGCACTGGCTGAGCTACTACTACCTCTTGTTCTTGCTGCTGTTCTTCCAATGTCTCGACTTCATTCTCAAAATCATTAACCTCCTCTGTTTCTACTATACCAGTTTCTCTTAAACCATTATTACCAAAGTTATCAAAGGTCAGAGTAAAAGACCCTGGAACCTCTGTTTCAGAATGCGATTCGTTCCAACTCCACTTCTTAGACTCATCAAAGATCACATCTCGACTTACAATTATTTTCCGTGTTGCAGGATTCAGGAGTCTGTATGCTTTACTTCCAGTCTCTGTTCCAAGATACACAAGAGCACGAGACCTGTCATCTAGCTTCTTTAGATGTTGTGATTCCACCCTAGCGTATCCGATGCAGCCAAAAACTCGCAAATGTTCAATGTTTGGCTTCCTACCTTTAAACATTTCGTATGGCGTCTTATCACATAATGTTCTTGTAGCAATCCTGTTAATCAGATAAGTGGAGTGTCTCACTGCCTCTCCCCAAAGATAATTAGGAACATCCATATGTTTTAAGATGCTTCTTGTCATCTCAAGTAGGGTTCTGTTTCTCCTTTCCACCACACCATTTTGTTGTGGTGAGTAGGGGGCTGTTAACTGTCTTTGAATCCCTGATTCATCACAGAACTTTGTGAACTCAGTATTAACAAATTCACCCCCTCTATCAGTTCTAAACATCTTGATTGTTGCTCCAATTTCTTTCTCAGCGAGACTTTTGAGCCTTTTAAACGCCTCAAACGCATCACTTTTATCCTTTAAAAGCATTGACCACATGTATCTAGAGTGATCGTCTATGAGGACGAATATATACTTATTCTGAGCAGCCGTTGCATGTGTGATGGGACCACAGAGGTCTCCGTGAATCAGATCAAGTGGTCTCTCGGCTTGAAAAACAGTTGTCTTTGGAAACATCTTTCTCGTTTGTTTCCCAACCAAGCAAGATGCACATGTTTCTTTAATCACGTTCATGCTTGGTAATCCATTAACTAACTCCTTTCTCACCATAGCTTCCAGCGACTTAAAGTTGATATGACCCAATCTTTCATGCCATCTTGTAGAATTCAGAGCTTCCCTTACTTGCAGACACTTGTTTTCAGCTTCCATACGAACCTTGTAAAGTCTATTATGTGCTCTATTTGCTTTCACCAAGAGCTTTCCATCTCGATCGTGTAAAGTTAAATAGTTATCCTTCATCCTGACTTTACACCCTGTCTATGTGGCTTGTCCAAGGCTGATAATATTGCTCTTAAGGTCTGGTATCCAGTAGACTTGTGCCAAAATCCTTCGATCACCCGACTTGGTGACAAACAAAACCGAACCTCTCCCTTTGATGTCAACCCTTGAATCATCACCAAACCTTACCTTTCCCATAACTGTTTCATCGAGTTTGGTAAAGTAGTTTCGATTTCCAGTCATATGATTACTGGCTCCATTATCAAGATACCATACATCATCTAAGCCTGATTCATACTTTCGTGGTTTCACCTTCCTCTCATTAAGAAATACTACTTCATGCATTAGCAGATCCTCAACATCTTGATTGTCTGATTCAGTTGTGTCTTGTAGTTCCTGAAGCTTAAGTAGCCTATCGGGACAGTTTGACGCATAGTGTGACCATTCTTGTCACAGCGATAGCAAACAATTAAGGACTTGTCCCTGTTCTGATAGTTACTTCTACCTCGACCTCTTCCACGTCCTTGAAAGCGTCCACCCCTTGTACCACGTCCACGTCCTTGGTCATAGCCTTCTTGAAAGTTACTTGCATACATGAGTTTCGATTGATCCTCTTCTTGATCTTCCTCATCACGAATCCTCTCCTCGTATGTTTTAAGTCTTCCAACTATGTCAACAAAACTTGTTTTGTTGAGGTCAAGAACTTGCTCCAAGGCTGCAATAATATGGATGTACTTCTTTCTCGGCAGACCGTTCAAGAA